>NC_045428.1:490057653-490412653 GCF_902635505.1 Sarcophilus harrisii
ATAGAAAATTAAATTAAACTCAGAATTGTAAGTTCAAATTCAATTTCTGCCATATTTTTGCCTTCTAAGCTTGGGCAAGTCATTTACCTCCCTGTGATAACGTTCGGTGCAGGGCAGAGAGCTGTGGGAACCCCCTTCTGGTTGGCACAGGTTCTTCATAAGAGAATTTCCAAATCCAAAAAGTTAAACTGGCAAAAGAAGTTTATTGCTATTGGGAAGTCAGCTTTTTGCTAGGGGACTGACTTCCTTAGAGGCAAGGTCCCGACAGAGAAGTAAAGGTCTAGCAGAGGAGTCCTGTTAGGGAAATGTGTGAAAAAAACAAAGAAAAGTTAACACTGAAAAGAGAATGTCTTTTCAGTAGGCAGAGAGTCCCTCACAGGCAGCTATGCCAAGGGAGGTCTCTTGGCCTGGCATGATTTCTGCTTTGGCCTCTGCAAGGAGTTGAGCCCAGTTGCCTCTATTCATAATTGAAACTTTGGCTAGAGGCTGGGGGGCAATTTGAGTTGAAATCAGAATAGAGAATCTTCAACTTGAATGAATAGGCCTAGACTAATCTTCAACTTAATAGAGGGAATAATCAGTAGTGAGTATTATCACTCGGGGTATGGTGGTCTAACACAATGAAACCACTTTATCTTGATTCCCTGGGGTGGATCTCTCAGGGGAGAGCTTTTCTGAGGGAGTTTCTCAAGTGTTCCCCCCAAAGTCTGAGAAAGTGAGAGAGAGTTTTGAGGCTCACATTGTCACCTGGACCTTAATTTTGTCAATTCTAAAATGAGAAGATTGTCCTCCAAGACCTCCTAGGTCCCTTTCATCCCATATCCTATGATCTAAATTTTAGCTTTCCTCCTCTTCCTAACATAATTCTCTTCCTGCAGTGGCTTATTCATAAATGCTCATTGAATTTTATTTTCTTACTCCTCCTGCTCTGGGGAGATGATAACCATCCTTATCCTCTGCCAATGCTAAAAGAAATGACAAAGAATCCCATCACTAAGTCCAGTTACCATTCCAATAAGGCAATGATTTTTACTCTTCATTTCCCCCATCCCAAATTTAAATATTTCTTCCCAAAGGTTTGTTTGAGTCCACACAATAGGCAAGGGACTGGCCATTGAGGAGGATCTGACTAGGGAAATTCGATGATGAAAAAACTTCCCCACCCAAAGCATATGAGAACCTTCTCTGCAATTTAGACTCTTTCAAGATGCCTAGAACAAATAGCTGTTAAGTCAATAATCAATAAACAATGCCAGGTATTATATGATTGCTGAAGATATGAAAAGAAGCAGTCTCTTCACTCTACAAGTAACTTTCCCATATTCCCCCAGCCAATATTATAACAGATATAAGACTTGAATCTAGAATTTCTCATCTTTAAGACTAACTTTCTATTTACTATGTTATGCTGCCACTATTTCTCTAGACATAGTCCCTTATATGCACTGTGAGGAAGGCAAAGGATTATCACCTGTCCTTAAGGAGTTTGCAATCTGATTGGAGAAACAGAACAATATCCATGGCACAATATTTAAATTATCTGTCTTTCTTGATTACTTTAGCATCCTTTTTCTTTTGTCTGAAAGAGAAAACTCAGTTTGAATGTGATCATGTCAATTGTGTGATCTCATAAGTAATCTAGGAACTGTACAGCAGTAGTGACATAAATTGGGACATCATCAGAGGAAAGTAAGACTAGAATAAAAGGCAAATTAATCATGTAATTAATTATAGCAAGAAAAAATCATATAGAGAGTTCATATGTTCTGCTGGCATCCATAATATCAAGGTATCTCGAGCAAGACCCCAGAGAAGTTGACTGAGCCCTTATGGAGTACTGAGAAGACATAGACCAGAGTTACACAGCACAAGATGGGTAGATGTGAATGGGTTAGGATCTGTTCCACTAAAAAGAATGTGAACATTGAGGAAAACACAGATCCATAACTAGTCAAGTAATTTTGAAAATGCCTTGAAACAATATCAGTCCCTGTAGTTTGGGGAATTATTTAATCTAAATTTATTGTCTTCCAGTAGGACAATATTTAAACTTGCAGTTAGGTGGTACAGTGGATAGAGCACTGGGTCTGGAGTTTAGAGGCCATCTTCCTAAGGTCAAATTCAGGCACTTAACCCTGTTTGTCTCAGTTTCCTCGTTTGTAAAATGAACTGGAGAAGGAAATGGTAAACCACTCCACTATCTATGCCAAAAAAATCCCAAATAGGGTTGCAAAAAGTCAGATATGACTGAAACAACTGAACAACAATAAAAATTACATAAAAAGAAGTTGTTCCTTTATGACTACTAGGAAATACTGTTGCATAAGCTCTCTTGGTTCCCTATCCCTTTAGAACCAGTATTCTCAAGATTTTTCATGTCGTGGATACTTTTACCCACCTGATAAAAATCTATGGACAGAATCCTTCCTATAATATTATTTGATACATTAAATAAAATACATAAGATTGCAAAATTAACCAATCTTATTGAAATACAGTTATAAAAATACATTTTAACAACAAGTTCATAAATCACAAGTTAAGAATTTCAAGCTTTTATCAACAAAGCCCAGCAGCAAAAGATAGAAAGAGAAAACCCATATAAAATAATTGCAGGTAATATAAAATATTGGGAGTCTATCTGCCAAAACCAAGGCAGAAACTATAAGAACATAATTACAAAACACTTTTCACACAAATAAAGTTTAGATCTCAACATTTTGAAGAATATCAAGTACTCAGAGGTAGGTCCAGCTGATATAATAAAAATGACAATTCTACGTAAATTAATCTACTTATTCAGTGTCATTCCAATTATTTTAGAGAACTAGAAAAAAATAATAAAATTCATCTGGAGGAACAAAAGGTCAAGAATTTCAAGGAAACTAATGAAAAACATGCAAAGGAAGGTGGCCAACATACTTATAATGAAATTCTTTTAATTTTCATTGCTCTGAACTTTACTTCACTAATTAAGTAATGAATTTTCCATTCAACAAAAACCCTGCATCAAGCAAGTCATATCATTTGTGTTGTAATAGTATTATATTCTCATTGCCTTTTCTAATTCCTTCTATTTTTTTCTTTTCTTATTGCTAGAGCCAACATTTATAGTATAATATTGAATAGCAATGATAATAGGTATCCTTATTTTGCGCCTGATGTTATTGTGACTGTTTCTAGCTTCTCCCCATTACAAATAATGCTTGCTGCTGGTTTTAGATAAATGTGGCTTATAATTTTTTTCCTTCATCTTTTTATTATAGCTTTTTATTTACAAAACATATGCATGGGTAATTTTTCAACACTGACCCTTGCAAAAGGGTCTTCTGTTCCAACTTTTCCCCTCCTTTCCCCCATCCCCTCCCCAGATAGCAGGTAGTCTAATACATGTTAAATATGTTAAAATATATGTTAAATATAATATATTTACACACATTTATACAGTTATGTTGCTACACAAGAAAAATCGAATCTAGAAAGAAAGTAAAAAAAAAAAAAAAAACCTGAGAGGGAAAACAAAAATGCAAGCAAACAACAGAAAGAGTGGAAATGCTATGTTATGGTCCATACTGATTTCCCATAGTTCTCTCTCTGGGTGTAGCTGATTCTCTTCACTATTGAACAATTGACACTGGTTTGAATCATCTCGTTGTTTAAGAGAGCCATGTCCATCAGAATTAATCAGCATATATTATTGTTGTTGAAGTATATAATGACCTCCTAATTCTGCTCATTTCACTTAACATCAGTTCATGTAAGTCTCTCCAGGCTTCTCTGTATTCATGCTGCTGATCGTTTCTTACAGAACAATAATATTCTATAACATTCATATATCATAATATACTCGGCCATTCTCCAATCTATGGACATCCATTCAGTTTCCAGTTTCTAGCCACTACAAAAAGGGCTGCCACAAACATTTTTGCACATGTGGGTCCTTTCCCTTCTTTGACATCTCTTTGGGATATAAGCCCAGTAGTAACACTGCTGGGTCAAAGGATATGCACAGTTGGATAACTTTTTGAGCATAGTTCCAAAGTGCTCTCCAAAATGGATGGATCCATTCACAACTCCACCAACAATGTATCAGTGTCCCAGTTTTCCCACATCCCCTCCAACATTTGTCATTATCTTTTCCTGTCATTTTAGTCAATCTGAGAGGTATGTAGTGGTATCTCAGAGTTGTCTTAATTTGCATTTCTCTGATCAATAATGATTTGGAGCACCTTTTCATATGACTAGAAATAGTTTCAATTTCTTCATCCAAAAATTGTCTGTTCATATTCTTTGACCATTTATCAATTGGAGAATGGCTTGATTTCTTATAAAGTTGAGTCAATTCTTTATATATTTTGGAAATGAGGCCTTTATCAGAACCTTTGACTGTAAAAATGTTTTCCCACTTTATTGCTTCCTTTCTAATCTTGTCTGCATTAGTTTTGTTTGTACAAAACTTTTTAACTTAATATAATCAAAATGTTTCGTTTTGTGATCAATAATGATCTCTAATTCTTCTTTGGTCACAAATTCTTTCCTCCTCCACAGATCTGAAAGGTAAACTATCCTATGTTCTTCTAACTTTATTTATAATCTCATTCTTTATGTTTAGATCATCAACCCATTTTGACCTTGACTTGGTGTTCGGTGTTATGTGGGTCAATGTGTGGCTTATAATTTTAAGGAAAATTTCATTTATTCCTATGTTCTCTATTACTTTTTAATAGAATTGTGCTGTATTTTGTCAAAAATCTTTTTCTGCATCTACTGAGATTATCATATAATTTCTGTTAGTTTTATTATTGATATGGTCAATTATGCCAATAGTTTTTTTTATATTGAACCAGCCCGGCATTTCCAGCATAAGTGCCATTTTGGTATCATTGTGCTAATAAATTGTCATAATCTCTTTTCTAATATTTTATTTAAAATTTTTGCATCAATATCCATTAGAGAAATCTATAATTTTCTTTCTCTGTTTTGGCTCTTCCTAGTTTAGGTAGTAGCACCATATTTGTGTCATAGAAGGAATTTGGCAGGCCTCCTTTGCCTATTTTTCCAAATAATTTATATGGTGTTGGAATTAATTGTTCTTTAAATGTTTGGTAGAAGTCACTTTTAAATCCATCTGGCCCTGAAGATTTTTTTAGGGAGTTAATTGATGGCTTGTTCAATTTCTTTTTCTAAAATGGGATTATTTACATATTTTATTTCCTTTCCTATTAAGCTAGAAAATCTATGTTTCTAAAAATATTCATCTACATAAATCATCAGTATTCCTATATGTTACCAATAAAGTCCATCAGCAAGAGATACAAAGAGAAATTCCATCTAAAATAATTATAGATAATATAAAATCATTGGGGGTCTACCTGCTAAGGCAAGGTCAGGAACTATATGAACATAATTACATAACACTTTCCACACAAATAAAGTCAGATCTAATCAAATGGAAGAATACCAAGTACTCACAGATAGGCCAAGTTAATATAATAAAAAAGACAATTCTACCTAAATTAACCTACTTATTCAAAGCCATACCAATCAAGCTCCCAAGAAATTATTTTACAGAGCTAGAAAAAAGAATAACAAAGTTCATTTGGAAGAAAAAAGTTCAAAAATTTCAAAGGAATTAATGAAAAAAATGAAGGTGGTCTAGATACCAGACCTAAAACTATAATATAAAGCAGTGATCAATAAAGCCATTTGGTATTGACTTAAGAAATAGGTCAGTGGAATAGGTTAGGTTCACAAGACACAATAGTCAATGACCCCAGGTTCTGGGATAAAAATTCAAAATTTGACAAAAATTTCTGGGAAAATTAGAAATTAGTATGACAGAAACTAGACCCTGACCCACACCTAACATCATATACCAAAATGAGGTTGAAATGGGTTCATGATTTAGACGTAAAAAATGATGCTATAAGTATATTATTAGAATAAAGGAAATTCTATCACTCAGATCTGTAGAGGAGGAATGAATTTGTGGCTAAGGAAGAACTAGAGTACATTTTGGAAAGCAAAATGGTTAGTTTTGATTATATTAAATTGAAAAGTTTTTCCACAAACAAAACCAATGAAGACAAGATTAGAAGGGAAATAATAAACTGGGAAAAAATTTTACATCCAAGGGTTCTGATAAAGCCATCATTTCTGAACTACATTGAGAAATGACTCAAATTTTTAAGAATATATATAAGCCATTCTCCAATTCAAAAATGGTCAAAGCATATGAACAGACAATTTTCAGATGAAATTAAAACCATTTCTAGTCATATGAAAAATTCTCTAAATCATTGATAAAAGAAATGCAAATTAAGACAACTCTGAGGTATCACTACACACTTCTCAGATTGGCTAAAATGATGGAAAAGATAATGATGAATGCTGAAGAGGATGTAGGAAAAGTGGGACACTAATATATTGTTGGTGATCTAACTGATCCAACCATTATGGAGAGCAATTTAGAACTATGTCCAAAGGGCTATCAAAATGTGCATAATCTTTGATCCAGCAGTCTCTCTACTGGGCCTCTATCCCAAAGAGCCCTTTTTCTCATAAAAAAGAGAAAAGGATCCACATATGCAAAAATATTCATAGCAGCCCTTTTTGTAGTGTCAAGGAAGCTGAGTGGATGCCCATCAAGTGGGGAATAGCTGAATAAGTTATGATATGTGAATGTTATGGAATATTATTGTTCTATAAGAAATTATCAGAAGCATGATTTTAGAGAGAATTGGAGAGACTGATGCTAAGTGAAGTGAGTAGAACCAGGAAACATTGTACACAGCAACAAGAAGATTATATGATGATTAATTCTAATGGACATGGCTCTTTTCAACCGAGAGGTGAATCAGGCCAGTTTCAACGGTTTTGTGATGAAGAGAGGCATCTGCACCCAGAGAGAGGATTGTGAGGGCCAAGTGTGGATCACAACATAGTATTTTTACTTATTTTGTTTTCTTATTTTTTCTTTTTTTGATTTGATTTTTCTTGTGCAGCATGATAATTGTGGAAATATGTATAGAAGAATTAAACATATTTAACATAAATTGGATTACTTGTCTAAGGGAAGGGTGGGGAAAGGGAGGAAAAAATTTTGGAATACAAGGTTTTGTAAGGATGAATGTTGAAAATTATTTATGCACTTATTTTAAAAATAAAAAGCTTTTTTAAAATGGTAAAAAGAAATGTTTATTCTGATGTAATATTACAGTAAAAGACATTAAGAGGTAGAAAAGGATTGTACTAGGAGAAGAAAAGGGAGGTAAAATGGGGGTAAATTAGATCACATGAAGAGGTGAAAAAGACCTATTATAGTAGAAAGAAGGGAGAGGGAGGAACATTGTCTGAAGCTTTATCTCATCAGTTTTGGCTCAAAGCAGGAATAACATACATTCAGTTGGGTATAGAAATTTATCTTAAATCTATAGAGAAATAGGAAAATGAGGAAAGAAAAGTAAGGAGCTGAATAGAAGGGAGGGCAGGAACACTAGGAGAAAGGAGTAAGAGATGGGAGAAGGGGTAATAGAAAGGAGGGCAGCTTGAAGGAAGGGTTGTTGAGAAACAAGATACTACTGAGGGACAGGGTGGAAAAATTTTCCCTAAGAATTCTTTTGACTATATTCCATAAGTTTTAATATGTTGTCTCATCATTGTCATTCTCTTGAATAAAATTGTTTCTGTAATTTGTTGTATGACCTACTTATTCTTTAAGATTAGGTTATTTCCAATTAATCTTTATTCTGTCTTTCCCTGGCTCTTTATTGTAATTTTTATTGCATTGCAATCTGAAAAGGATGCATTTACTATTTCTTCCCTTTTGCATTTGATTGTGAGGTTTTTATGCCCTAATACATGGTCAATTTTCTATCCCCATTCAGTTTTCTTCAGAGGTCTATCATATCTAAATTTTCTAAAAATGTGCTAACGTCCCCAATTTCTTTCTTATTTTGTGGTTAGATTCATCTAATTATGAAAGAGGGAAGTTGAGGTCCTCTATTAGTTTTGCTGTTTATTTCTTCCTATAACTGGCTTACCTTCTCTAAGAATTTGGATCCCGTATTGCATGGTGCCTATATATTTAGTATTAATATCACTTCATTGTCTGGGGCAATATAGCTTCTTTCCTTATCTCTTTTCATTTGCTCTGTTTTTACTTTTGCTTTGAGATCAGAATTACTACCCCTGCTCTTTTTGCTTCAGCTGAAGCATAATATATTCTGCTCCACCTTTTTACTCTTACTCTGTGAATTTCTCACTGTTTCAAATGTGTTTTGTAAACAACATACTATGAGTCTAGTTTTTAATCCACTCTGTTATCTGCTTCCATTTTATGGAAGCGTTCCTTCTTTTCACAATCCATAGTTATTACCAGCATGTATTTCTCTTCATTCTATTTTTTCCCCTCCATATACTTCTCTTTCCACCCTCTCCCTCAAGAGTACAATCCTTTTTCCACTTCTTAATGTCTTTTTCTGTAATATCACATCAAAATAAATTAAGACTTACTACGTTCTATATATGCCCCGTCTAACTATCCTAAGGTAATTCTCAAGAGTTGAGCAGCTAAGATGGTGCAGTGAAGAAAGTGCTGGCCCTTAAGTCAAGAATCTGAGTTCAATCTTAATTCAGACATTTAATACTTCCTAGCTGTGTGACCCTGCACAAGCCATTTAACCCCAGATCCCTCAACGAAAAAGAAAAAAAAAGAGTTACAAACAACATTTTCCCATGTAGGGATGTAATATAGGTCAACCTTTAAATATTTTTTTCTTTCCTGTTTACCTTTTAATGTTTTTCTTGAGTATTGTATTTATAGATCAAATTTTCTATTTAGTTCTGGTCTCATCTCCCTCTCCCTTTTACTTGAGACAAAATGTTGAAATTATACCAACTTAAAAACTCTACAATGGTCTCTTAAGTGTTCAATTAAAAAGAATCAATGGATAGAGTAATCTTTATTTTTGTCCCATTTAAAAAAATCTGCCACAGCCCTCCTAACTTTCACTCACCACCACTCTGTGATCAGTTAAAAGTCATTAATGTGGAGGCAAGACCCTCCACTAGCAAAAAGATTGTGACTCAATGCTCAGATGATGAGCTTTTTTAAGCAATAAAATGTTTTTAAATTAAGGTATATACATTTTTAGACATGCTATTGTACACTTAGACTACAGTACAATGTAAATGTAACTTTAAATACAATGGGATAGCAAAAATAAATTAGTATGACTCATTTTATTGTAATACATTTTATTGCAGTGGTCTGGAATAGAACCTGTACTATTTTCAAGGTTTGCCTATACAAAAAAATGGGATGGTTAATTCTTTGCCTTCTACTGCATAACATCTGTTCTGAGTCTTAGAGACCATCATAAATGTTCTTACTCAGCTTACTTTGCTTTCTGGTTCTCTACATAAAATGTCCTTTCCTTATAATAAACCTGGAAAATCAGCAGTTCGATCTCCATTTTATAGGTAAGGGAAGGAAGATTTAAAGATATTTACTGTTTTAATCAAAGATTTACATCTAGGAAGTATCAAAAAATTTGGATCTAGATAACATGTCAAAATCTAATGTTATTTCCACCACATCATATTCCCCTGCAAATAAATACTCCTAATGCAGGGGAATTGGGGGAGGAGAGGTTGTTTTGTGTTTTTTAGACTGAATCCCCTATCATTCCTGATTGGAAAAGCAGCAGTCTCTCATCAGTTTGATCCCAATGCTGATTGGTTCAGAAGTTTCAACCTGCCCCATTCTTCCATCCTGGTCCATTACATTCCTCCTTAAGCAATCTGGTGGCTCTCTGTTTTCAGGGATTTACCATATTAGTTTTAGACAGAGTGTGGATATCCTATCCTTTTAGCTCTATCTTTGAGCTCAGCCTAAACCTCTTGAGTAACCATTAAGCACCTACACAACTTCCAACAGGGCCTCTATCTTTTCCCATCATTTTTATTTTGAGAAGGTAATAGTCACAAAGTATTGGAGAAGATAACTTTATGTGGGACTATAGCATGAGGAAAAAGCAACTGAGTTGACTCCTTGCCCATGTGCTGTAGTAATGGATATAGAAGTGGCTCTTAGGTAATAGGTAAACAAATTATTGCCCAATCCAACACAAGCATTCTCCCTAGATCTTAGAATTTCATTTTTTTTTTTTTTTGTGGTAACCATGGTCTTCAGATTTATAAAACATATTCAAAGAATTATAGATTTAAGGGCTACATAAGGTGTTCTGTCCATTTGTGAAAACATTGTATCTGTTCTATGTGGTTTTCTAAGGACCACATGAGGTCCAGCAGGAATTCTTATGTATGATCTAAGGACCCTATTTCTGAGTTTGATACTCCTGGGCCAAAGCCTGAAAAGTTATGACTTGTCCAAGGTCACACAGCCAGCATGTCAGAAGTGGAATAACAATAATATTTACACAATGCCAACTGTCCCAGGTACTGTGCTAAGAACTTCAAAATTATCTCATTTGAACCTCACAATCATTATGGGAGGTAGTACTATTATTATCTTTTTTCAGATGAGGAAACTGAGTCAAACAGTGGTTAAGTTTTCCCATGATGGCATTATAATAAAAACAGCAATGATACCTAATGTTTATTAAGATAGCATTTTACTCTGGGTCATTAGCAGCTTCATTTAGTCTGCACCCTCTACTCCTTGGTTCCTACCCTCCTAACCTTGTGGTTAGAGAATCAAGTGATTATTTATCCTCTTTTTTTCTAAGCAGAGTAGGTCCCTCAATTGCATTAAGACAGATGAAAGGACTTCCCTTGTTCTGATAGTTTATGTTCTCAAACTATAAAGTTAAAGTTAAATAATTGATAATAAGGCTGGCCTGGGTCCACATTGGAAGGAATTTCCATGTTAACAAAGTAGTTTATATTTTATCCTAAAGGCAACAAATTACTATTGCATCTGAATGACATGGTTGGATTTATCACTTGGTCACTTGTGTGGACGACTATATCCAAAGAAATGGAGATTTGAAGAAGAGATTATCAACTAGAAGGCTACAGTAACAGTCCAGGAGAGATATGATATGGACCTAAACAAAAGAGTAGAATGTAGGGGATGTATAAAAGAAACGTGGAAGAATGTATCTACTCTCCTATACCCACACTCATCATCTCTGTAACTTTCAGGACTAAAGATTCTTTCCTTGCTCATTAATTCCCTAAATGTACTTTCCCCCATTGGAATGTAAGCTGCCTGAGGGCAAGAACTGTCTTAGCTTTTTTTTTTTTTTTTTTTTTTTTTTTTTTTTTAATCATTTGCCTCCTCAGCACTTTGTGTATAGTAAGGGCTTAATAATTTTGTTTTATTCATTCATGTAAAATCAACAAGGCTTGGGAACTGATTGAATATGTTGAGGTAACAGTTGATGAGGAGTCAAGGCTAAGATCTAGATTTTGAATCTAGATGATTAGAAGGATGCTGATGCCCTCAGAGAGATATTGAAAATGTGAGAAAGTTTGGGATGAGGGGAAAAATAAGCTTAGTTTCTGATATGTTGAGTTTGGGATGTCTATGGGATAGTCAGTTGCCCATTCCAGCATCCAGGTCAGTGGAGCAACTTCAGTTCAATTCTCAGCTTCAAGCTTCAGCACTCATAAAATGGATCAAATGAGATGATACCTGTAAAAAAAAAAAAAAAACCAATTAGCACAATGCTTGACATATCTAAAGTATCAAAATAATAATCCATGATGCTGGATTAGAGCTCAGAGGAAGAGACTAGTTTGGATATATAAATCTGGGAGTTATTTGTTTAGAGATAATATTTAAGCCCATTGGAGATGAGGTCAACAAATGAGAGAGTATAAATAATTAAAGGATCTAGATTGAATATTGGGACACAACCTGGGGGGAGGAGGGTTTAGGGGGAATGTGTATGACAATGTGTATGATCCAGCAGAGGAGACTATAGAATATAGGTCAGATAGGTAAAAGTAGACTTAGGAGATGAGACTGTCTGGAAAACCCCAACAAGAGAAAATAATCAACAATGTCAAATGCTATATATAGAAAGGTGATGATTGAGAAGAGGCCATCAGATTTGGCTCCTAACCTTGGAAAAAGCAATTTCACTATGCCTGAGCAACATCCTGGACAAAAATATGAAGGCTGGCTTGTTGGGGGAAGGAAGGAGGTTGCTTGGAAGAAACTGCTTAATAGAGACTGCCCATTTTTGGAGGAGGAAGAGGCCCTTTCCCATCCTATTCACGGGTTCTTTCTTGTGCTTTTCTGAGAGCTGCCTCTCATTCATTCATCCAAACATGACTCACAAGTTGACATGTCCAAAATCTCACAGCTAGTGTCCTTCCCATCACCCCTAGATCAAGTCAGTAAGCTCCGATTCCTGCCATAGTTCAACCTTCATGCCCTCGGGGAACAGCCACCCGGGATCCCAGGGCTAAAGGGGGAGCCTCAAAACTCCCCAAGTCCAACGCTTATACCTTTCTGGGGCTAAGCCAGAAGGACTCTTGAGCGTTTGACCCCGCCCCTTCCAAGGCCAACAGCCCCGGCCCGTCCTTTCATTAACCAATCCTCGCCCCGTTCCCCTCCTGGACCCTCCCTTCTCACTCTCCCTCTAACTGGCCAATCCCTGCTCCGCTCTCCCATCCCGCGACCGCCGTTTTTAGTTCGAGTAGAAGGCTCATCAAGTCTGTGGAGCGGGGTCTTCCTGGGCGCCGACCCCTGGCATTGAACGTCAAGAAGATATAGCTGGAGAGGTTAGGTTGGGGCCGGTGGGATGCTACGTGACCTCCTTAGACTCCGGGACCAGCCGCTGGGCAGGTGTTTGGGCTTGCCGATGGGGAAGGAGGAAGGGAGAGGAAAACTATTCAGTGGTTGCCGGGCAACGAGGACGCGGATAGGGGGAGGGATTGTCGAGTCAGGGGCGCGCTCCTTCCCCAGGCTTCTTGGTTTAGTTGGAAACTTGGGGATGCTGCTCCCTGAATTATGCAGAAACGGCTGGAAATGCCTTAGGGTATGAAAGAAAACTCTTTTGGGCGTGCAGGGGCCCACATCTGCTCCCACCTTTAAACTTTGTGTCTAGTCCGGTGCGCTGCGACTGGGACCTACTTCTGAAAGTCACTTTAGAGGCATAGGGCAGGGATTCTTAACCTGGGAGTCCATGAACTTTAAAAAATAAAAGATTTTATTTATTTTTAACTTTCACTTTAAAATTTTGGAGTTCCATTTCTCCTCTCCCCTGTGAAAAAGCAAGCGGTATATTAATTATACAAGTAGTCATACAGAATATATTTCTATATTTGCCGTTTAAAAAAAAAGGCATGAAAAATAAAGTGAAAAAAGTACTCTTTAAAAGTAGTACTCAGAGATATGAGTTCTCTGGTTGTACATGTTTTTTTTTTGTTTTTTTTTTGTTTTTTTTTGTGAGTACTTGAGAATTAATTGCCTTGGATCATTGCATTGATTAGAGTATTGAAATCACAGTTGATCATTATTATAATACTGCTTTAAAATGAACTTGTTTTTCAAAAAAATATTTTCATAACTATTTCAATATAATTTAGGTTGATATGTAGCACAGTAGACGAGATGTTGGATTTGGCTTTAGGAAGACCTGTGTTTAAATCCTGTCTCAGGCACTTACAATCTGTGTCTCTCTGAACTTCTCAGCCTCAGTTTCCTGTCAAGTTTAAATATGATTGCAATATGATTGTGAAAGTGCTTAAGTTTTTTCCTGTGTATTTTATTTTAAGCATTTAAAAACTTTATTCTAAGAAAGAATTGTCCATTGACTGTCCTGGGAGCCATTATACATGCAGGTTTAAGAACACTGTACTAGAACTCCTTTTGGACCAAGAGGGCCTCCAACAAAGCCCCCTTATATCCCAACATGCCAGTAGCTGATATTCTAACATTTCTGCCTTTCCTGTTCTTTATTCCATATCTTAGGCAGAAAAAATCCTTTTACTGATTCTCTGCCAACATAGCCTCTGTCACACACAGCCAGTAACTGACCTTCATTCAATAAGTCTGATTCTCCACTTAAGTTTTTATTATCTATAAAATGGTCAGATGAAGTAATCATTTCGCATTACTACTGACATACCGTATATGTTTTATAAATGTGTGTTTTCCTCCTATTTTACTGCAGAGAGTTGTTTTGAGGATCAAATGAAACTAACATTTAAAAAAATCAATCAGTGAATGAAAAAAAAATTATTAAAAGCTTACTATCTGAAAAGTGCTAAAAGCTGGGAATGTAAATAGAAAAGCAGGACTGTTTCAGCTCTTAAGCATCTCATATCCTTTTAGGAAAAACAACATATATAGGAAGGTTCATCTTCAAGACAGAGAAAAGGTCCTATGCTCTTTCGGGAGCAGTGGTCAAAAAGATTGTTTTGCCAACTTAATGTTGTTTCACCTTATAAAATCATGTCTATTTTTTTTTATTTTGGATTGTTTGACATCTAAATGGTGCCTAGGACTTTGGGGTCCAGGACTTACTTTTCTGAATTTTTAGTAGATGTAGCTGTTGTAGAGGGGTTATTTCAGACCAGCAGAAGCAATTGCCAAATTGCAGGTCCAAAGGCATTGATTCCTGTGCCGATAGCTTTAGGGCTGGTCTAGAAGCAGGACCAGTAGTCTGAGACATCATTGCTATTCCGAAAGTCTGTGGATATATCTGTGGATATAACAACCAGCAGTTGGTGATTGGTGGTGTTAGTGTTTTGAACTATTACTACTATTAATACTAAGATATTTATGTAGCATTTTATTTTATTTTTAACATATATTTTTCTGACTACATGTTAAAACAAATTTTAACATTAAAAGATAAATTTGAGTTCCAAATTCTATTCCTCCCTTCCTTCTCTTCCCTCCCAATAGTAAGCAATCCAATATAATTTCTTTGTGTGCAATCATGTAAAACATGTTCATGTTAGTTTGTACAAGAACACTCAATTTTTTTATTAAAGCTTTTTATTTTCAAAATATATGCATGGATAATTTTTCAACATTGACCCCTGCAAAATCTTGTTTTCCAGCTTTTCCCCTCCTTCCCTTCACCCCCTCTCCTAGACATCAAGTAATCCAATATATGTTAAACATGGTAAAAATATATATTAAATCCAATATATGCATACATATTTATATATATAATTTATATAATTATCTTGCTGCACAAGAAAAATTAGCTGAAAAATGAAAAAAATGAGAAAGAAAATAAAATGTAAGCAAACAACAACAAAAGAAGTGAAAATGTTATGTTGTGATCCACACTCAGTTCCCACTGTCCCCTCCCTAGTTGTAAATAGCTTTCTTCAGGAACTGGCCTGAATCATCTCATTGTTGAAAAGAGCCATGCTCACCAGAATTGATTATCATATAATCTTCTTGTTGCCATGTACAATAATGTCCTGGTTCTGCTCATTTCACTTGGCATCAGAAGAACACTCAAATTAAGAAAAAGAGAGAAAGAGAGAGGAGAAAGACAAAGGGGAGAAAGAAGGAGAAAAGAAAATAAAAATAGCATACTTCAGTATATTCCATACTTCTGGAGGCATGAGTCTTTTGGGATTGTCTTAGATTATTGTACTGCAGAGAATAGCTAAATCATTCACAGTTACTCATTAAACAATATTTTTACTACTGTATATAATGTTCTCATAGGTCCACTCACTTTACTTTGTATCAATTCATGTAAGTTTTCCCAGTTTGTTTCTGAAATCATCCTATTTGTCATTTCTTATGGCACAATAATTTCCATCACAATCATATAACCACAGCTTCTTAAGCCATTCCCCAATTGATGTATTCTTTTGATTTCCAATTCTTAGCCACCACAAAAAGAGCTGTTATAAATACTTTTTGTTCAAATAGGTCCTTTGCCTTTTTTTGGATTTCTTTGGCATGTAGACCTAGCAATGCTATTGATGGATCAAAAGGATCAAAACTGTATGCACAATTTTATGGTCCTTTGGGCATAGCTCCAAATTGTTCTCCATAATGACTCAGATCAGTAACAACTCCACCAACAATGTATTAGTGTCCCAGTTTTCCCACATCCCCTCCAACATTGATGATTTTCTTTTTATGATATTAGCCAATCTTTTTTTTTTTTTTAATTTAATAGCCTTTTATTTACAGGATATATGCATGGGTAACTTTACAGCATTAACAATTGCCAAACCTCTTGTTCCAATTTTTCACCTCTTACCCCCCCACCCCCTCCCCTAGATGGCAGGATGACCAGTAGATGTTAAATATATTAAAATATAAATTAGATACACAATAAGTATACATGACCAAAACGTTATTTTGCTGTAGAAAAAGAATCAGACTCTGAAATATTGTACAATTAGCTTGTGAAGGAAATCAAAAATGCAGGTGTGCATAAATATAGGGATTGGGAATTCAATGTAATGGTTTTTAGTCATCTCCCAGAGTTCTTTTTCTGGGCATAGCTGGTTCAGTTCATTACTGCTCCATTGGAAATGATTTGGTTGATCTCGTTGCTGAGGATGACCTGGTCCATCAGAACTGGTCATCATATAGTATTGTTGTTGAAGTATATAATGATCTCCTGGTCCTGCTCATTTCACTCAGCATCAGTTCGTGTAAGTCTCTCCATAGCCAATCTTTTATATAGTATTTTAAAATTACAAAGTGCTTTCCTCACAAAAGTCAAGCCAACAAGCATTTATTAAGAATCTGCTCCATGCCACGTACCATGCCAAGCTCATGTAGGCAATCATGTGCAAACAATATGCATAGGATAAAATGGAAATAATCAACAGAGGGAACAGACTAGCATTAAAGTGCATAGGTAAGGAAAAACTTCTGGAAGATGAGAGTTTAGTTGGGACTTCAGGGTAGTCAAGAGATAAGCCTGTGAAAACTGGGGTTGGGAGATAGAGTTCCTATCTGAAGAACAAACAGCTGGAAGCCAATGTCACTAGATCCTAGAGCACTTGATTGAGGTAAGGAATCTGGAATAAGAGGAGTGGGACAAGAAATGAAGGGCTTTGAAAATCAAATGGATTTTTAATTTGACCTTGATGGTTAATAGGAAACTACTCATGTTATGGAAAGAGAGTAACTTGATTCAACTTGTGTTTTATTTAGGAAGATCAAATTGATAGCTGGCTGGACATTATTATCCCCATTTGAGGCTTAGAAAAGTTAAGTGATTTGCCTAGGAACCCACAGCTTAAACTAGTGACCATCAGGAAATAAGCTAAATAATGATAACTTAATCTGCATTGCCTCCTATTCTTCCTTTCTAAGAAATATAGACTGGAATTAAGGGGTTATTATTAATGATTTTAACAAATGCTGATCATCACATGTAGTTGGAAGCTTCTCTGTCCTTCCAAGAAACAAGCTAAACCACATCTTGAATTTAGTTATTACTGGTACATGGGAGTAGTTTGTTAAAATAGTTAATAGCTTCTGAATACCTGTCACATTGCTCTAGAAACCCCAACCCCACCCCATCTTGCTTCCTGGCAGGCACCACTGAGAAAGACTGACAGTCAACTGACAGACTAAAGTCTGGCCTCAGCAACAATTCTATTCCATCTAGGGCTCCCCATCAGCTCTTCTCTGGCTTAGCTTTGATCAGATGCCTTTCTACTTGTGTCTCTTATTCCTGACATAGAACAAATTGCTTGAGTGTATTGACTTTGAAGGGGTGTGGATTGGAGATGTTCTTTACAGGTATTGGAGCTGTGTTAGTTTTGTCCACAGGGGAAGAGTTCATTGCTCTCTGGATGCATCCATAATTAATGAGCCTTAAACACCAGCTGAAAAGAAATAGATTACACTCCCGTAATCCATGACATTTATAAACACAAATATGTATTAAATAACTACTTGACTCTTCTTCATTTTTAGAGCTAATAAGCCTTACAAATTCCATTTAATGTTTTATTTTTATTAATATCCATCATCTATTACTGGCCCCCTCAGGGACTGTGGTCTGAAATGGCTAAGGAGAAAGAAGAGAGAGACTTGGAAAAATTTCTCAAGAATGTGGATGAAATCTGTGAGTACTGGAAAATCATAAACAAATTGATATCTATTTTGGAGAGTTGTGGTAGCTAAAAAGGAATAATTACTTGAATCTAATACTAGATTGGCTGGCAGGTTTATGATTTCAAGAAAAATGTAATTGAATAAAACTGAAGGGGCATTGAGAAATTGAGTGATTTTGTAGTTGGGGGCAATGTTTTCTGGCTGTTAGTTGGTATAAGAGAAACTGTTCATGTTATTACTGGGATTGTAATGTTAACTCTGTCTATGACCTAGAACAGGTCAAAAGGAAATAATGGTTTTTAACTCTTCCTTATACAATAAAAGGATATTACCCCATAAGGGAACATCATCCAAAGTTTGCAGCTGTTGGCATCTGACATTCTGCTTTTTGAGGGAATATTCATTTCCTTTTTACTTCCTCATTTACTTTTCACTTTCCTTTTTACTGCAAAAGCATAGGCATAAAAATATGAACAGAAAATTTTCAGATGACAAAATTAAAGTCATCTATAGTCATATGAAAAATGCTCTAAATAACTATTAATTAGAGAAATATAAATTAAAACAACTCTGAAGTACCACCCCACACCTCTCAGATTGGATAAAATGACAGGAAAAGACAATGATAAATATTGGAGGAAATATGGGAAAATTGGGACACTATTTCATTGTTGGTGGACTTGTGAAATGATCCAGCCATTCTGGAGAGCAATTTGGAACTATGCCCAAAGGGCTACAAAACTGTGCAGTTTTGACCCAGCAGTGACACTACTGGGTCTGTATCTCAAGGAAATCATAAAGGAGGGGAAAGGACCCACTTGTGCAAAAATGTTTGTAGAAGCTCTTTTTGTGGTAGCAAAAAAAATGGGAAAATGAGTACATGCTCATCAATTGGGGAATGGCTGAACAAGTTGTGGTATATAAAGGTAATAGAATATTGTTGTTTTATAAAAAATGAGAAACAAGCTGATTTTAGAAAAGCCTGCAAAGATTTACATGAACTGATGCTGAGTGAAATAAGCAGAACCAAGAATATATTGTACACAATAATGGCAAGAATGTGTTATAATCAACTGTGAAAGATTTGGTTCTTCTCAGTGATTCAGTGATCCAAAGCAATCCCAGAAAACTTTGGATAAAAAATGCCATCTTCATCCAGAAAAAGAACTATGGAGATTAAATAAAATATAAATCAACACATGCTATGTTCACTTCTTTTCTCTCTCTCCCATGGTTTTTCCCTTTTGTTCTGATTTTTCTCTCCCAATGTGATTCATAAAGCAATGCATATTAAAAATAAATACATAAATAATTTTTTTTTAAAAGTATAGGTAGCACTTTTCCCACATGGGTCAAAAGATTAAATGTGTAGTTATTCCATGGACTCATGTGTGACAAGGTCTAAAGAGATATTCTTATCCATTCTAATTACTCTAGGCAAAACACTCCCAAATTTAGCTCAATTAAGATTATTAAGAATCTTTGAATTGTACAAAGCACCAAAGCTATTCTGCATTTTATTAGAACTTGCAATCACCTTTTCAAGCTTGAGAAAATCCTTTTTAGACTCAATAAAGGATATCTACACAAAAGAGGAAAAACTTATATAACCCAGTTACCTCCAAAAATATGAATTCATAAGTGGTTATAATTCTTTATATACTTAAAGATCAAAATTAGCTCCCCCTTTCCTTTTTTAAACTAATAATCTCTATAGTCTTTCTTTTCTGGAACTACTTTCTTTCTCTCTTTCTTGTGAACTCTTTTCGGGATGTCTTTATAAATTCCTTCTCTTTAGAACATCTTATTAGTAGAAAAGACTATCTTCCATTTGACTATACTTAGTTTGATTGATTCATGTCTAATTTCTCTTAAGCTACTTTGGTTCAGGACCTGAATTCTGATGACTTCGATGTATGCGAAAGGGCCATGGATGAGGCAGAAAAGAGACTGCAGCTCCAGGAGGACCAAGAGGAAGATGAATGCAGGACCATTTTAAACAAAACAATGATTAGTCCTCCTCAAGTTCCTACAGAGGTTTCCTTTCTGTTATAGAATTAAATGAGTAGTGGTAGGTAGTTGATCTGAGACATAAACACTGATGAAGATAAAAGATTAATGTCACTCAGTCTCAAGATGGACCTGACATTTTTCCATAAGGAAGTTTGAACCCTGAGGCTTGTTCATTTTTAACAAGAACATCAAATTCATTTTAATAAGCTTCAAGGTTTACTTCATATTTTTAAGACTACCTAATGCTTAGGAACCATACTTAAAGCCATAGTGCATTGTTTCTCAACTTGATTTCATTAGTGAATAAGGTTTGGCTCACCTTTGACTCTTACAAACAGGCTACAACTTGGAACTATCACTTGGAGTAAAATTATTTCATAGCCCATAGCAAACAAATTTGTGTCATCCCAAGCAAACTGTGGACACTTCAGTATTTGATATCAGACTTTGCAAATCAGAAAACTGAATTTGACCCAAAGTAGTTCTGTTCATATAACTGATTTGATATTCCTTTTTGATATGCTACATTTATAGCTCATGAAATTTTCTTTTCTTTTCTTTCCTGGTGACCTATTTAACTACCTGACAAAGCAGGTGGATGTGGATGATACAAACCCAGGTAAGGCAGTATCTCTCTTCCTAATAGGTTTTGTTCATTGTCAACAATTTTATTGATCTTGTGTAGCTTCAAAAACTGGAAATCATTGCCTGATGGACTCAAGAATTATGAGTAGGCAAAAATCTTTCCCATTTTTAGTAGAATTACCATTAATAGATAAATTCAGAAAGACCCTGGTTGTAAGTATTGTAGAAATGATTGCTGTTCAATTACAATTGGACTGAGTAACCAAAGAGATCCCTCATAGCCTTAATTTCTGTGATTTTGTGACCTGCCAGCCTATTTTGTACTGACCTGGCAGCTCTCTGGAATTTTCTTTTCCTCATTTGCTCACCAGCCCTCTGTGAGATAAGCTCTGTTAGTATTTCACCTCTTATGTCATTTCTTCAATACCCAAGGGATCTAGGTTTTCCTTTTGTTGCTCAGCTCAGAGGCTCATTATTCTGCAAGGAATTAAAAAAAAGTCTCCCCCAAAGAAAAACTATTTTAAAAGGCATAATTCAAATCTGACACACAGTCATAGCCATCATGTATAATAATACATCACATACATTACCATTTAATGTCAAATTAAGAAGATGTCAGCTTGGTGGCTTCAGAATCCTCTGTGTGTGTGTGTGTGTGTGTGTGTGTGTGTGTGTGCGTGCGTGTGCGTGCATGCACGTGTCTTTGCATAGAAAGCTTCGCTACACAGAAGCTTTCTTCTCTCTTTGAATTAGAAGGGTGATTACAGAAAATGTTTAATTTAACCATTAAACTCCTTTCCTCTGCTGTCAGATGGCTTCATGAAAATACTAGAGAAGGATGCCAGAGAACGAGCTAAGAGAAGAAAAGAAAACAAAAGCCTAGCAAACGGTAACAGTTGTTGAGGTTTTTCATCCTGAGGACCATGTTAGACAAGAAGGAGCCTTGGAACACCCCAAAGTATAGTCCCAAAAAGGAATTGGGGATTCCTTAAACCCCAAAGAAGAGGAGATACTTGAAGCCCCCCATGCCTGTTTATAAGGACTTGCAGAGTTGTAATGTGGAAGGGGGCTTACATTAGTTCTGCTTGATATCCCTAATGTAAATATATCCAGGAGCCATGACTATGAGGGACAGGGGACAGAATTAGATTCAATATGAGGGGAAAACTTCCTAACAATTAAATCTGTACAAAAATTAAATAGACTGCCTCAGGAGGCAGTTCCTTTTACTTAAGAGCCAGCTAGGGAGCCTACTTACTTGGGATCTTGTAAGGATGACAGCTGGGATGAGCTAGCCTCCAGGGGCCTTTCTTACTCTGAATGTGAAGATGCCCTAGATCACATCTCCACAACAAAAGCTTTAGTCCTAAAGTGTCTTATATTGGCAATGAAGGTAACAGGAAGGGTCAGCAATGTATTTGATCCCAAATGCCATCAGTGGGGCTAAACAATGCCAGCAAGTATAACTAGTAGTCATAAGACATGAGGAGAGAAAGAGGCAAAGAAGCAAAGAAAAAGAAATGCCAATAATTTGGGAGAAGGAGAGAGAGTACAGCCAACAAAAGTGGATGTGGTAGGAGAGCACTACTTAATGTCATTCCGAGTCCTCAGTGACTACATGGTGTAGGTATAAATGACCACATATTTACTAGCTACCTCCATGATCCTTGACATGCTTTTGATTCTAGAAGTTTGGTCTTCTAGCATACTCAGAGATGAAGCCAAAAAAAAAAAGGACTCATCCTTATAGGAAAGAAACATTACAAATTGGGGGTGGGTATAGAAAAATTACCCTTGAGCATAAAATAAGATTATATTGTAGACCTAGAAGAGTTGGAAGAAATGACAAGTCCCTTTTATTCCTAGCGAAAGAAGATATGTTTAGGCAGCAAGTTGTGAGGTTCTGAAGGATTTTCCCTTTTAAAATGAGAGCTTATGTCTTTGATCTCTATTTTCATAGCCTTCAAAGAAAAGGGGAATGAAGCTTTTCTGAAAGGTGATTATGAGATGGCTGTCCATTACTACACGGAGGGGCTAAAGAAGCTTAAGGATATGAAAGTGCTATATACCAATCGGGCTCAGGTCAGTTAACTCTAGGTACTTGGAAGAAATTGAAGCCTCTTCTAGAATCCAGAACAATGTTATTTTATATTTATTTTGGTGACTTGGGCATTAACCTGAAAAAACTCTAGACTTAGCTTTTCCACCTAGCCATTTTATTTGAAGTGCTGTGTATCATAGAAATGGATTCTGCAAAGAGTACTTCCTTTAAAAAAACAAACAAACAAAAAACAACAATTAAGCAAGTATTTTTTAAAAATGCTGACTGTGTATTGAACACTACTAAGTGTTAGGCAAGATGCAAATTTTAGATAACACATGATCTCTGATTTCATGGAACTTCCAGTCTGTTAGGTGGATAGGATATGCAATAACTAAATTGTTATAACTAAATATATAAATAAACTACAAATATAATTAAAATATAAAATAACACATAATAAGTGAATCAGAACAGCACACAGTACTTTATCAAGTTGAAAAGGAGAAAAATAATTTTCAAGAGATACAAGGGAAGAAAGTCATACTTTAATATTCAGAGACATAGATTCTAGAAAAAAAATCAAATTACTGAATGGCCAACAGAATTGAGATTTATTTTCTGAAGATCAGAGACAGTGAGGCATATATTTATCTGAAGGCCTGTTCAATAGTTGATTCTTATTTTCCTATAAGAAGGAGCGAGGCTGAAAGGAACTTATACCTTCTAAGAGTTCTCTTATCAAAGGAAGCCTACTTTTGAAAGTAGTCTAACTTTGTGGAGGATAACTTGCTATTAGTTTAAAATGCTGAATTACCTTATACCTAGTGGGACCAGAGCTAATTACTCAAGGACTGAGTTTCTAGGACCTTTCTCTCTTCCATCCTCTTGATTTTTTCATCTTCCTTCAGTCCAATAATTCCTCTCAGAAATTAATATAGTAGACAGGAAAAACACTGAAAACAAGAGATTGAAAAACTGAAAGTAGAAAAGGCCAATATTAAAGTGACAGTGATAAATGAAACTATATAAAGTACAGTATAATCTCATTAATTCAGATGTCCTTAGTAATTCAGACACTGACTGGGTTAAAATTTACCTTTACTTTATCTGTGTAAAAAATGATGTTTTAAGCATATGAATGATAGAGATAGGACAGCAGAAACTTGCTCCCTGATTTGGTGTCTGGTTGTCTCCTTAAAGAAATTATGAGTGCTTTGAAACCAGCTACTTTTTGCCTGAAGAAGGTTATGAAAGGAGGGGCAGCATATTTTTATAGCTGAATTAGCAATAACTAAGTACTTTGTAGTTTGATGGTAAATACTTGTTGATTCTGATTCAAATCAGTTGGCTACTTAGCCATCTCTAGAGATGGCTATCTAGCCATCTAGAGATCTCTAGAGAATCTGAGAATATTTCTAGATTGATTTAGTGATGAGTGTTCAATTGGCTGGCTCAGACTTTTAAGGAATAGATGAGAGGAACTACTTTTTCATACTTTTTCATCCACTTCATAGGAAGGAATTTTTTATATAAAGTAACTTGGGGAGAAGGTACTAGCTGCTAGGGAAATTAAAAAAAAAAAAAAGACAATGTAGGAAGTAGTATTTGAACCAAACTTTGAAAAAAAAAAAAAACAAACAACTAGGGATTCTAAGAGGCAGAGATGAGAATAGAATGAATTCTATAGGAATTCTATATATAATTCTATAGGCCTATAGGAAGACCCTTATCATCAACATTATTATTATTTTCTTTCCTGGAGAGATCCTGAAAAAGCAGCAGAGGCAGGAATAGGCCTGAGTGAGGGTGTGGGTGGAAATATCTCTCCTCTTCCAGTCATTAATGGCTGTTTGCAGCTTGGTTTTCAACCCATTACTGAACTGAAATAGTTTTCAGTAACCTCACAATTGTCAAATCATAAAACCATAAATTTAATGCTGGAAGGAATTGTGGATGTAATCTAACACCTTCCTTTTACACATAAGGAAATTGAGACTCAAAAGAGGTTAAGACCCACCCAGAGCCACATTACATAGTTGGGTAAATATCTAAGGGAGGATTCTAAGCCAGGCCTTTATGACTCAAAGTCTAGCGAGCTCCATTGGCCTTTTCTCATAGCTTATCCTTCTTGGTCTTGTTTACAGCATTTCACATTATTGATAATCCTTTTTTCCCCCTTCTTTTATGGCACTGTCTTCCACTGTTCCTGTCCCAACTCATCTGGTTGCTAATTATAAATCATCTTTGGGTTTTTCACTCTGTGTGTATGTGTCTCTCTGTGTCTCTGTCTGTCTCGCTCTCTTTCTCTATGTGTGTGTGTCTGTCTATCTCTCTCTATTTTTCTCTCTGTGTCTCTCTCTATCTCTCTGTGTGTGTATGTCTCTCTCTCTTCTCCCTCATTATCTTCAGCAGGTTCAATTATCATCTCTGTGCAGAGGACTTCTATATTATAATTTTAATCCTAGTATCTCTCTTGTGCTCCAAATCTTACAGCAAATAAATGAATAAGTGAAAATGATTTATTTGTAAGTGCTTACCATTGGATATTTAAAACTGAATGTCCTTTAGGCATCTCAAATTTATTGGGTCCAAAACTCATTATCTTTTCTTAAAAACCTATCCTTCTTGTGAACTTCTCTATTTCTTTTGAGAATACACCATCCTCTGTCTTCCTGATAATCACCTTCACTGAATAAAAGCCATGGTTTCCTATTACTTCTAGGATCAAATGTAAATTTTTTGTTTGGTGTTGGAACCATTCACAATCTTTTAAAGCATGCCTTTGTAGTTTTATTATAAATTACTGTCCTTTACACGCTCTTCATCTCAGCAAAACTAGCCTTTCTGATTCCCATGTGACTTTCCATTTCTCTCTCCATGCCTTTGTTAAAACTTTTCCCTCATGCCTAGAATTCATTCTATTCTCACCTCTCACTCTTAGAATACCTAGTTTTTTTTCAAAGTTTGGTTCAAATACCCTAGCAGCTAGTACCTTCTCCCAAAGTTACTTTATATAAATTTTGTATAGTATATACTTATATATTTACTTGTCATCACCTCCAGCATAACTTAAGCATCTTGAGGACAGGGACTGTTTCATTTTCATATTTGAATCTCTAGCATCTTGACCATAAAAGATGCTTCATGAATGCTTGTTGATTGCTTTGTTACCTTGAAACAGAAGCAATGAGAATCGCATGCATTTTCATTTACATAAGCCAAGAAGACAGTCTGTGGAATCCAGCATGGCATAATGGTGGGGTACTGAACTTGGGGATCATAAAAACCTAAGCTCAAATTCCATTTCATAAATCTGTAGATTTGTGGACCCTGAGCAAGTCCTTAACCCACTCTGTTCCCCAGTTTACATACTCTAAAATGAGCCTCTAAAGTCTCTTTCAGAGTTACCTATTTTAATCTAACTTTCTGGCTTGAGTCTTGGAAAGCTAATGACATAACCTCTCAGTGCATGATATGGCAGTTATAGAAAAGGCATTAATATTGCTTGGTGGTAAGAATTATTGAACTTCAGTTCCTGATTAGGCGAAAAGAAGGATCAACAGTATGATCCAAGTCCAGATTTTTATCAAGAGAAGAAGAATTTCCTGTCCTAGCATCAGGGGATCACCATTTTAAGTATGACCTAAAATTCAGGAATCCTGGAATCCTTCTGTCTAGTGAGAGATTTCCTGGGTATCTCCTGTCCCTTGGAGAGAAAAGAGAATCAGACACATGTCCTTTTCCCTGCCCCTTCTGAGCTACAGCTATCTGGACTTCAAAGAAAAAAATCATGATGTGGGGAAGCAAGGGACCTACACTTGGTCCTCTGTTCTTACCATGAAGGTAAGCTACACACAGATCAAACTGGAGGAAAAGGAGAGCCTATTAGAAAACTCATTTTATTTCCTTTCTGAAAAGAATCCAAGTAACTTTGTTGAGGTTCAAAGGAAAACCCAAAAGGTTGGGGTTACAGATTGGTATCACGAGGTATCTCAAAATAATTTGCAGGTTTGAATCCATCTCCAAGTCAAGGGGCAAAGTTTATTATAATTGTAATGGCAATTGAAGCAGGCTAAGTTCCAAAAGAATTTAGCGAAGTACCAGAAGCAAGAAGATAAATTTATAGGAAAAGTTAGAGAGATTAGGAACTTCATGTTACTTTTTTGCTAATTTTGTGACTTGAGGTAGGCTTGAGGGGTGGTCTATTCACTATTGTCTCAGGAATTTTGTTATCACTGACCAACAAATAGTTTATCTGACAGTCAGCAATGTTTGTAGGACTATACTATAGTATTCCTAAGGCTAGGAAATTTTAAGATTATTGACAGATATTTTGTTAGAGCAATTGCCCTCCTAAGGCCAGGGAGCCTCAGGATTATTGCTATATTTCCCCTAGAAGCTGCACCCCATTCACCCCATCAACAGGAGAATAGCATAATGTTGGGAACCTATAGGAGACTCTGGGGCCAAAAAGTGCCCCTTTCCAGAACGCCAGAGGAGTTGCCTCTCTGCTCTCATGTGACACTATGAATTTGAAAGACTTTGGGATCCTAAGGAAAGATGGGACTAACCACAAAAGGAGGAAAAGGGAGGAAGAGTGGGATGGAAAGGAGAGAAGAGGAAGGAGGAGGAAAGGAGGGAGGAAGGGAGGGACGGAGGGAAGGAGGGGGAGAGAGAGAGAGAGAGAGAGAGAGAGACAGAGAGAGAGAGAGAGAGAGAGAGAGAGAGAGAGAATATTCTCTCTAGGAGTTAGTGCAACAAGACTGGAGATCAAAGAGTGATTGTCATCTGTAAACAATAGCAATTAGATCAGTATGACTGGAGTAGAGTATAATAAGACAAGAAGGATAGAAAAAGCTAGTTGAAAAAGAGTTTGAAATGTCAAACAAAGGAGTTTATTTGTAGTCCTCAAGGTAACAGGGACCACTGGAATTTATGGAGAAAATAAAATCACTTTGGCTTCTTTGTGGAAGATGGTTTGAAGTAAGGAGACTAAAAACAAAAGACTTTTGCTGTAAGCCAGGTAGGAAGGGTTGAGGGCCTTAAATAGGGTTGGAGAAAAGGGAAAATATAAGAGAGATGTTGTGGAGCTAGGAACAAGAAGATTTAGGCAACTGATTGGATGTATGGAGTGAGAGTGAGGATTTAGAAAGGATTTTGAACTTGATAACCTTGAATTTTATATAGAATCAGAAAACCTTTTTTAATCCACATCTCTAAATCCCTACTACAAGCTGTTTAAGTTATATTTGGCATTTCCCTGGCTGACAGCAATCAAAGAGGTTGATTTGGGGGAGCATCCCCTGGAATATATCTAGAGAGCATAAGACTAATGTCTGGGGGTGCAGTGCTATAAGCCAGATATTAGAAAATAGAAAAATTGCAATTGTTTAAAAAAATTTTCATTGAAACCATTCACCAGTGTAGACTAATCTTAATTCTTATTTAAACTTTTGAGATGTTACTATACTATACTTTAATTTTTAAAACTGAAGAGACTCATTAAATGTAAACATGTTCTGAAATTATGATGTGCATAAGGAAAAGTATTGAAAAGCTTTCAGGAAACAACTCCTTTTTCATTTTATCCTAAGAAGCATTTCTTCAGAGAGAAATAAAACACAAGAGGCAGCCTGGTGTTAGGAATTGTTTGAACCATTGACTATTTTTAAAATTCCTTCCCAATATGCATGCAGTGTTATAGAACATTTAATAAGGGCTCTTTGAATTATGTTGCTCTATGCTGAAGAGAAAACCTACCCTTTCATCACTTTGTTTTTCCTTTAGAGCTAATGTTATGATCAATAGATTGCTAGTGTAATTTAGATAAATTTGGAGTTTAATTGCCATTTGGAAAATGCACGTCTATTTAAGATGTAGGAAACAATACAGAAAGAGAAAATCTAGGCATAGAAGGGGAAAAAAACCTTGTCATGATATTGGGAAAACCTATATAGAGCATTTTCAGAATCCCTGTTGTGAATAATAACTACTGTCTCAAATGGACGCTCCCCTCTCACACGCCCTGACGTTTAAATGAAACAGCAGAAATAAAACAGCAGTAGACATGGAGGGTGCTTTATGGAACAGATCATTCTAGATTCATCTTCTTCAATTAGTCCATAAACCAATTGAATGGAAGCCCCCCATCTTTGTTTTCTTCTCTTTCGGAAGTTCAAAGAGCTAAACTACAGAAATTTATTAGAGCAAGCTGATGCTTGATTCTTGATCAATGCACTTGACTGTTTAACATCCCTCCACCATACACCACCTTAGCTCACAATAGAATGATTTATGTGCATATCTTTTTTATGTTTGCTACTCTTTATACACTTTCTGTTTCCAAAATGTTTTAAGATTCAGATATTGGCAGACATGGCTTCTGGGTTTACTACTCCTGCTGGCAGACCCCGGATAGTCACTTAGCCTCTTGACATTTTGATCTCTCCTTCTTTGAAAAAAGATAATTTCTGATTTCCTCTCCCTCATAGAGAAATCTTCAAAAGAAAAAGTATAAAAACTATATATGTACATGTTAGAGAAAGTGATCCTATCATAGAAATGACAACAATGAAATTGTGTTTCCCAGCCCTGCTCCATGTTCAGTTTTTGCTTAACTTACATTCTAGAATTTGGGAGGACAGTTTGGGATGGGGTTCAGGGAATGTCACAGAATGACAAAATATTAAATTCTAAAAAATACAATTTATAGATGATCTAATCCATTTCATTTTTAGAGATGAATAAAGTGAGCTGAGAGAGGCTCATTGGAACTAAATAAATACACTGAAATCTTAAGTGTTCCTAAAATGTTAATGATGATAGAAATCCAAATCATATTTTTATTCCCAAGAAACCCTTTAAGCCAGAATACCACAACATGAAGCTAAGAGTCTTTCCAGTTAGGGGTATTCATCCCACATAAGAGCCTTGCACATGAGTGCTATCACATCTTCAAGGGAAATGGCTTCTGAACATGGGGGTGACCTTTTTATCCTCCATACAAGGACCACCAAGCTTTCTAGTGTCCTTAGCTTCTGCAATTTTAGTTTAGCCTTCCTCGAGGAGAGGATAAAGAATTGTGCTCTAGCTTCCCTTGCTATTCTCTGGTTTCATTCATTAGAATGACTAGAAATCACCCCAAAGGTGATGAGCCTTTCTTTTCAGAGGTTCAGTGGCTATTTGTGTCTCAAAAATGCTGTTCATTCTGCACTGACCTGTGCTACCTCTCACAAAATTTTGTGTCATTGCAGGCTTATATGAAACTGGAAGAATATGAAAAAGCTCTGGTGGATTGTGAATGGGCTCTGAAGGTAAGAGGATAGTCTCCCTTGTACCAGATGGTGATATACCTGGACAAGATATGGATTAGGCAGCTCATGCTGAACTGAAATAAACCAGTTTATCAGGGCTGTGTGTGTGGAGGCAGAAACTCTAATCCTTTGTGGGCGCTCAACCCAGCCAGTTGTGTTCTGAAATGTCACATGTATAATTCTTCCCCACAAAATTATATTTTTTTCCTAGTCCTAATCATTTGTAAATTTACTATACCACCCCCCTATTTTTGGGAGAATAATCAAGAGAAAGAATTTCTATTGTTCAGCTTTTCTGACTGTCATGCTTCAGGCATAATGCTGCTGTATTTTCTTATACTAAAATTCTATAATTCTTTGATCATCTTGAATTTATCATAATAGGCAGTGAAGAATGAAATTGAAAAGGCCCTTTTAATAACAAAATGATATGGGCATCTGCTGTTATTTTATTTCAAGTGACTTGGTATTTAAATTATCTTTAATCAATCAGTCAATCAATAAGCATTTAATAAGTACCTGCTATGGGCCAGATCCTGTCCTAGACCCTGAGGATATAAATAGAAAGAATAAGCAATCCCTACTTTCAAGTAGCTTACATTTAAATAGGGGAGACAACAAATAAATATATAAATGCATACTGAATAAATGCAATAATAATAAATTATAATAATATATGATCATGATAATAACAAAATAATAAATTTAAATAAATACAAAGCAATTAAGTATAAGCTAGGGCAAGAGAAAATTCATCAGCAGTGGGGGAATCAGGAAAGGCTTTATATTAAAGGGTGGTTTTTCAAGTGGACTTTGAAGAAAGAGGATTCTAGGAAAGGAGGAGAGGAAGTAGTGATTCCAGGCATTGGAGATGGGCAGTGGTAAGGACTGCTATTTGTGAGAAAGGTAGGGATGAGGTAGATTTGGCTGGATCACAATGTGAGTAAGAGAGTAATGTCCAGTGAGGCTGGAAAGGTAAGCTGAGACCAGTTTGTGAGAGCTTTTAAGTACTGTGAGAGCTTTAAGAGGCATTTAGAGGCAATCAGATAATATACTATATTTCTTTCATATCCAAGCATAAGACTTTACATTCGTGGCACAGTTTTGGGCACATCTAGAGATTTCAACAAATACATGATGATTGGTTAATCAAACAAAGAGGGAAAATTAGAACCTTTATCTAATGCCTTATATAAGGTATTCCCCCCAAAAAAAACCCACTGATATATAAGGGTACATTACTTTTTCATTTTATAAAAACACTTGCTATTTTTTTCATATTTTGAAAGCACAGTAGTTGAGTTATAAGAATTATCCAAGATATACTGTCAAAGGCAATTCATCTTCAGTTCCAACACATTCCCCTATCTTTTTAAAGTTTCATGGGGCCTTTTTTTTTTCCAAATGAGAAGAAGGGAGGTAAAGAAATCTTCTTGAGATGTTCTGTTACCAAACCTCAAAGTTATTGTCTGAATTCCATCCATCTTTTGCCAGTCATTTTCTTTCCCTCCTGCACTAGTAGCTAGGCACTCTCATTGGACCACCAGACATCCCTCTCTATTTGAAGCTTGAAAAGGAAAAATATTACAGTACATAATTTCATGCTGATTCTGTGTACTATATTGGCCTGTTTCCAAATAGTTAATTAAAATGCAGGATAATTAATGGTGAAATGAAGGCAAATCAGCCCTAATGGTGTTTACATTTTTTGAAACAGTATAGGAGTTAAATTTGTTAAATGCCTTCTGAGGTTTTGAAGCCATTTGAAAACTTTTGGAGGATAGAAAAGAAAATTTTAAAGACTATAGTCAGTAAGGATTTATTAAGTGCTTATTATGTGTTAGACACTGTACTAAACACTGGAAATACAAATACTGTGACTGAAACAATTCCTGTTTACAAGTTTACTGTATTTTTCAGGAAACACACATACACATGCACACACAGAATAAATACTAATGAATACAAAGAAACTTAATAAAACAATGTTTGAGAGAAATGGAGCGAGAGGGAGGGAGGGAGGGAGAGAGAGAGAGAGAGAGAGAGAGAGAGAGTCTGAGAAAGGGGGGAAGGAATGAGGAAAACAGAGGAAGGAGGGAGGAAGGAAGGGGAGAGGAAAGGGGAGGGAGAGAGAAGAAGAGGGAGGAAGGGGAGAGGGAGAAAGAGACACAGAGAAAGAACATAAGAAAGAGAAAGAGAAGGGGAAGGGGGAAAGAGAGAGAGATGGAGAGAGACACAGAGAAAGAATGAGAGAGAGGGAGAGGGAAGAAGGAAGTGAAAGGAAGAAGAAGGGGAGAGAGGGAGGTAGGGAGAGACAAAGAGACAGAAAGAGAATAAGAGAAGGAGAGAGGAAGAGAGGGAGGGAGAAAAAGGGGGGCCAAGGGCAAGAAGGAGGGTTAAGCAAAAGATGATATTTGAAACACATCTTGACAGAAAAGAGGAATTCTTTCAGGTGAAGGTAAAGAGGATGTGCCTGCCAGGCATGGGGGATAAATACAAGGGCATAGAGACAAGATATGGAGGGCCAGGATTGAGGCACACAATGGAAAGACACAGTATGTCTGGGTGTCAGAGTGTGAAAGGAAGAGTAATGAGCCTGGAAAGAAAGTCTGGGGCCAAGTTATGAAAGGTTTTGAAAGCTAAACAGAGGCAGTAGGAAGCCACTGAAGCTGAGTGAGTAGGGGAATCACATGGCCAGAGCCATAGTAAGGAAAATCACTTTGTCATTAGTGTGGAGGATGGACTAAAGAGAGGGGAGGGAAGGGAGGCAGAGACTTGAGGCAAAGAAACCAATTTGGAGAATGAGAGTAATCTTAGGTGAGAGATGATGAAGACTGGAACTAAAGTGGTGGATTTTTTTTTAATAGATAGAAGGGGTCAGACGAAAGAGCACTTTAAGATAGCACTATCTAGCTATTCCTTGCTGCAATATGGAGGATTCAGTAAGAACTCCTAGTTGCCAAGTCCATCTGAATGTCATTCTGAGGATTAATTACACTGTAGTTGTCAATTATTTGTGTTTTTTTTGTTTTCTTTGCCATTTTCCTCTCTAGTGCTTCTAATGTTTTATTGTGGATGCTCCTTAAAACATTTGACTTCCCACACCAACAGGTGCTGTAATATCTCTAACAGTAACTGAGGTATGCTCTTTAAGAGCAGCTTTTGCACATTCCCTTAAAGTAATATCCATTCTTAAAATGACAGAACTAAAAACACAATAGATGAGACAGTGAAGTGCATCTAGATAGCATGACATCCAGAACACAAATGACAGAGATCTAATTAAAGATGGCAAAACCAGACAATCTGATTTCATCCAGTCAAGGGCAGCCATTCTAAGTGAGCCCAACAACAATAAAATCAGGTACACATGGACACTGCTATTCCCCAAAATGAAACCATATCAGAATTGTTCCTAGACATTCATTGGAGTCTTTGAGCTTTGAGTTACATGTATGATTTGGCATCAGCATCATGGAATAAGTCATCTTAAGTGCCATAAAAGTTGACTTTTAAAAAGAAGCAGTATTAAAAGAAAAAAGAAACAGAGACTGAGTGAGAAGAGTGATAGGTGAGAGAGAAAGAAAGAAAAAAAGAGAGAAGGAGAGGGAGAGAGAGAGGGAGAAAGAGAAAGAGAGTGTGTGATAGGTGAGAGAGAGGAAGAGAAAGAGGGAGGGAGGGGGAAGAGAGAGAGTGAAAGAGAGTCAAGAGAGAAACAGAGACAGAAAAAGAGAGATGGAGAGAGAGAGAGAAGGAGAAAGAGAGAGATACACAGAGAAAAACAGAGAGAGAGAGAGAGAGAGAGAGAGAGAGAGAAGATGAGGAAGAAGAAAAGACAGAGGGGAAAGGAGAGTGAGAGAGGAGAGGGAGAAAGAGAGAGAGAGGGAAAGAGATGCTACTTCTACTTTCAGTTCTGTTCTAAGTAAAAGGTTTTTCATTTACTTTCTGTGCCTAGAAAGTGAAAAATGGTATATTGTTCAATGAGCTCCTGGCTGGCAACATCTCTAGCTCAGTAATACTGTAAAAAAAAAAAAAAAAAAAAAAAAAAAAGTGCAGGGTGTGTAGTCTAGGAACTCCCTGGTTTGAAAGGCACCTCCTGCATGTCAGGCAGCGTGCTGGGGGCTGAGGATGCAGATAGAGAAATGAGATGATCCTTATTCTGCGGGAATTTACACTAGGGGGCACCATCATGTTCATAGATGAAGACAGGCATTTTGAAGGTAAAGTGTCCCATAAGCCTAAAAATGTTACATGAATTTCAGTTATAAAAATAATCCTAATTATTAATTTATTTTTTTGTTAATTTGGTCACTTGTTCAGTTATTTCCATCACATCTGACTTTTTGCAACTTCATTTGGGGTTTTCTTGGCAAAGACACGGGAATGGTTTCGCCATTTCCTTTTTCAGCTCAGATTGCAGATGGGGAAACTGAGGCACACAGAGTTAAGTAACTTGCTCAGGATCACACAACTAGTAAGTGTCTGAGATCAGATTTAAACTTCCTGACTCCATGCCCAGTGCACTGTCCACTGGGCCTCCTAGCTGTCCCTAATCTGATCACAGCACAGAGATAAGCCTTCTTTGTCAGATTTCCCCCAGTTATCCTGAGAACAGTTCTGCTGACTTATCTTAGCTACTCAAAAGCCAGACAATTATCAGGTTACAAGGTTGTTTCAGAGAAAGGAAAGGAAGAGGAGAGAGGAAGAAGGAGGAAGTAGAGAGAGAAGGAGGAGGAGGAGCAGGAGGAAGAGGAGGAGAAGGAAGAAGAGGAAGGAGGAGAGGAGGAGGAGGAGGAGAGAGTTATTCCCCCTTTGGGGCTGCCGCTTAGGAGGCAGCAGGATGACTCTGTGGATAAAAGACTTGGCCTGGAGTCAGGAAGCCCTGAGGTCAATTCTGGCCTCTGATACTAAGTACTTATGTGATCCTGGGTGAGTTACTTTACCCTGTTTGCTCATCTGGGGAAGAAAAATGGCAAACGAGTATTTTTGCCAAGAAAGTCCTGTAGACATTCTATGATTGGCATTCAATGATCCCCAGGGTCACAAAGAGTCAGACATGACTCAATGACTAAGCAACAGTTAGTGACTTGTGATATTGTGGTATTGGATAGAAGACCACATATACTAATTGCTTGACGGTGGATGACACTTAATCTCTCAGTGCTCTAGGCAAACTCTAGACACTTAAGTTGCAGAAAGGATGCACTGATAAAGTTTACTCATCTGGGTAATTCAGAGAAATCACAGGTTCAGTCCTTATTGTATCCTGTGCAATGTAATTACAATGTAATTGTAATCCTGTGTAAAGCATATTCCATCATTCTTCTTGTACAGTGTGATGAAAACTCTACAAAAGCATATTTCCACATGGGAAAAGCTCACCTGGCCCTGAAGAACTACAGTATGGTAAGTTGTCAGAACTTGCACATGGCCCGTTCAGCCCAGAGGGAGAAGCTCATCCTTCTCTGAGGAGGAAGTGGATGAAACAGGCAACATTTCAACCGAGTTACTTGAATGTTAGACAGCCAAAAGGTTGCCCACTATAAATCAGCCTTATGCTTTTTGAAGAAGAAAAAATGTTTGTTCCTTTCTTATCTAAGTTCATCTCCTGCTATGGGACTACTTAAGGATTTGGCCACCTAAGAGAGTGAACTCAGGATCCCGGAATAGCAGACCCCCTAGAGTTCTAGCACTGATCATTTCAGGTTGCTTCTACCCAAAGACTTAACTCTTTTTCCTCTAAAGACTTTAGCACCTTGATCTTTTTTCCTTTATTCCTCTGCTGCACCTCTTCCCAATAATATATTCAGCCCAATAGATACTCAGTCAGATGGTTAGACTTTAAAAGCCTTTATCACATTATATAAACTTTGGAACACAAACATTATACAGACAGTTCCATAATTTTAATTCCATTTTATGGGGAAGGGAATAAGCATTTATATATTGTACCTCCCATGTGCCAGGTATTATTTATCATAATTATTATTTCTTTAGATCCTTACAACAACCTTGCAAGATAGATGCTATTATTATTTCCATTTTATATTCTGAGGCAAACAGAAGCTAAATGACTTGGCCAGGCTCACACAGCTAGTTAAGTTTGAACTTGGGTCTTCCTGGCTCCCCAGGCTCAGGCTTTATGCACCGTGCCACCTGGTCTTGTCAAGGTTTACCTGGTCTATTCTCTGAGAATCACCTTCACTTTTATTTCTCTTTATTGCCCTTGTTTCTACCGATTATGTGTGGCAGGGTAGATAAAAAGCCATCTTTGGAGCCCAAAAAATTTCAAGTCCTGTTCCTGTATGACTGGCCAAGTTACTTAACTTCTCAGTGTTCCTGGTAACTTCTTGAGATTTTAAGTTAGAAGGTGGCAAGCTGCCTTGGCAGATGTTTTCTGACCTGGGAGTTCCTTACATCAGTGAAATAATCATAGGTACGGTCTCTGCTTTCACCAGCAGCCTGCCATGGTTTCGTCCCCTTTGGGGGGTGCTTCAGGGGTGGGCAGTCACAGGGCCCAAGGGACTCTGTACCACCTCTCTTCCCATACAGGCCTTTGAGAGAATCTGACCCAAGTATCAGCCAGAGGCTGAGCCGGGTCAGGAGCTGGGGACTCCCAGACACAGCCACGGGCTAGACCAGCAGTATGAAGGAGTTGGTTGGATAGGGGGCCGGTGATGGGGACAAGTTCTGGAGCAGTATCTCCTTGGAGCTCGGCTCTTGGCTCTCAGCTGGTGCAGCTCCATCTCCGCCTTGTTCTGATGTGCCTGGCCAGGTTGTTCGGGTCTTTTCTTGGCCCTGACTTTGGTGACACACACTGGGTCAGCTCCCTTAATCCCTAGGAAATCGGAGCCCTTTTTCCTGCATTGATTCAGGCTTTGCTCTCAGGCCTAGGCTGGACTTGACTGCAAGCAGCCCTCGCAGTAATCATTCCCCATCACTCCTACAGTCTCCCTAGATGAGTGCTATCCCCTGTCCTGTATCCTTGCAGGACACATTGCCTGCAGTGACCGCCACTCTCCTTGAAGCCTTTTCTTGATTACTTTGGGGACCTGCCGCACTGCCACAAAATCCCTGTGGCCTCAGTCACACCCCCTCCTAGCTCCTGGTCTCCCAGGCCCTCTCTGCAGTAGCTGAGCACAGGGCAAGGCAGCAGGCCATGACAGGAAGACTGGCTTAGGATCTGAAGGGACTTGGGTCTGGCATCAGTGACCATTGTGATTCTAGGCCACCCGTTTCTCTTCTTTCCTCATATGTGAAACGGAAATAATAGGATTGAAAAAATTTGTCCCATAGAGAGGGATAGTTCTTCCGGCTCTATGTAAGTGCTCCTTTCCCATTTTTCAACGTTTTATGCATCCAAGTAGCTCCTTACATTAGCGTGGGTGTCCAACATTGCTTAGCTGGCACAAACATCAGCATGGCTAATAAGAATGTCTTAGATTTAGAGGTAACCCCAAGGCAAGATGGAAGAGTGGAACAGCATTAGGCTTGGGGCCAGAGAAACTGGGTTCCAGTTCTAACTCGGGGATTACCAGGTGTGTGGCCCTAGGCAAGGATCCTTATCTGCATACGGGGGATGCGGTACCTCCTGTCTCTTAGTATTAGTGTAGAAAATCACTGTGTAAACAGGGCCGCATAAATGTGAGCTGTTGTTATAATTATACAAGCCTGGACTAGCTTGGAACCCTGGCTCTGACCCTTATTACTCGGGTCACTTCCCCCTCCTAGCCTCAGCCACCTGATCTGAAAAATGAGGGGCTGGCCCACCGAGCCCCCAAGCTCCCGGAGGCCTGTGTGCTTCTGACCTCCAGACACCAGTCATCCTTTGATTTATTTTGTAATTGTTTTTGCCTCAGCCACACAAGGCATTGGGGGAGAGCTCCCACAGAAGTCCAGACAAATAGGCTGTTATATCAGATCCATGCTGAGTATACTCTGACTGCCTCCTGAGCTGAAGGAAAACAGGAACCTAGAAGCAAATAATTAAGAAACCCTGGGAGGCCTCAGTCGGGCCTTTCATGTCATCACTATTACCCATCACTAACTTGCAAGTTCTTGTTTCTTGTTTCCAGGCCAGGCAATGCTACCAGAAGATCTTAGAGATAAACCCCAAATTGCAAGTACAAGTTAAGGGTGAGAAAGTCCCCACTGGTCCTCTTGCCTAGAGTTGTATGATCTCCTGGTTTTTGTTCTTATCTTTTGATGTAGCATCGACTCTGTGTGCTCATTTCACCCATTTCACACATTCAGCTATTTAGTTTTCATTTCTCTCTTCTTCACGCACTCTGCCATCACCCATCTGACTCTTCTCTAATCTCCTCTTAATTTTACTCTGAAACCTCCCAATGTCTGTAGCCTCTGATTGACTCCACCCCATCTCACTTCTCTTCTGGACTAACCATTGTTCTCATTAAAAAAAAAAAAAAAAAAAAGTGTTTATTCTTTCTATTTCTGACTTTCCAACTGTAGAGGTAGGAGGAAGTGTTGGGAGAAGATCCAGTGGGGGGAAAAATGGTTTTGTGTTTTTGTTTCTTTTTTTTCTCCAAGACTCCCTCAATAAAGTAGACCAAAAAGAAAAGGCAGAATTACAAGAGAAACTAGCGCTACAAGAGCTGAAGTCAGGAAAGGAAGCAGCAGTGACCACCAAGAACTTGCTCGAGGCTCTCTCAAACCCTGAACAGATCCCTTTGTTCTATGCAGGGGGTGTGCAGCTCCTCACAGAACTCATGGAGGATTGTGAGTTCAAGATGTATTTTCTTTTAGTCTTTTAACTGATTTCTATCGTAGGTGGCTCCTGTCAATGTTATATTAGCTCATGTTTTCTACAGTTCTATCTTGTTTTGTTTTTATTATCCATAAAACTTTCCTTGGGAAAAAAAAGAAATGTTATAAGAAATTATTTCTCATCTTTATTGGTGTTATTCAATTGTTTTCAGTTGTGTCTGACTCCTTGTGACCATACTTGGAATTTTCTTGGTAAAAATAAGTGGAGGTAGGAGGAAGGGATGGGAGAAGATCCAGTGAGAGGGGGAAATGTTTGTTATTTTTTTCTCAAGACTCCCTCAATAAAGTAGACCATCAAGATAAAGTTATAAAATAGACTAATCCTACAATTATTGCAAGAATTATTTTTCTCATCTTTATTCATTTTACAAATGAGGAAACTGAGAGAAACAGAATTAAGTGACTTGCCCAGGGTCTCACAGCTAGTAAGTATCTGAGGACAGATTTAAACTGAGGAAGATGAGTCTTCTTATTCCAAGTCCAGCCACTGTATCCTTTCAACCATATAGCTGCCCCACATCCTCTTCCTATAGGATAATAAATTGCTCTCAGAAAGATTGTCTTTTACCCAAAATCATAGCTACTAAGTGGTAGATCCAGGAGTTCAACTCAGACCTTGCAATTCCAAATCCAGTGCTATTTCCATAAGACTATATGTCGTCTCATACACAAGATGAAAATCTATCAAGAGGATAGAGCTTTTAAGGCAAGCTTGCCTTACTCAGTTAATGTGAATTAATTTGTTTTTCCAGTGAATATAATTGCTGTAGAAAATGAGAAAAAGAAATCTAAAACTTAGTTCTTACCCTCCAGGGGCTTAAAAATTTAATCAGGAAGAAATATCTCAAACATTTGAGTAATAGAAGGCAGAGCCTAAAGTGGCTTAAAATTTGTAGAACCAGGTTTGAGGGTCCCCCAGTTGTTGCTTGAAATCAGTTAGAAACAGATAAAATTTGTACTTCTGCTAAGGTGTTATTATCGGATGGTAAATGCTAGTGTGAAGACTGAAACAGTTTTGACTTCCAAACCACATGAGTTATTTGCTCAACTAGATGGAGTGTTTGACCTACTTTAGCATACAGTGTTGAGTATGTTCTTGTCCTTTCTTTTAGCTTAATGAAGGTGATGAGTTCTTTAGACTTTTAGAACACCTGTTAAATAAATATTTTAAGAAAAGATGGATTTGCCAGTTTTTCTTGGACATTTTTCTTAAGTAATTTCGGGAAACCCTTTAATGATTATGAAATGGTAGATTTTTCTTTAGCAAATAATGTTACTATAATGTAATTCCTATAAATTTTTCTTTTCTTTAACCAATATAAAGTATCTTTTTATTCCAAAAGTGTTATATTGGTGACCTTGTTTCATATTCATTGTTTGAAGCAACATGTCAGGCAAATGTTCATAGAACTGACAAAATTATCTTTGATTTGTTTTAGGCACAGAAAAAACTTTATTTAGGACACATAATGGATTCAGTATCATCAATGACAACAAGGTCATAAAGCGGTAAGAGCACTCACTTGTGAGAAGGACAGCTAGGTGTGAAAATACATGCACAAAATTATTTTTCAAGAATACAATCATTTGTGAATTTCATAAAAAATTGAAAAAAATTAATCATATAGCAACTTTATATGAGGAGGATCACAATCTTTGTTGAAAAGTAAAGTGAATGCCTCTTGTACTTTAGTCTCTAATAATTGCTTTCAGAAGAGAGAATAATTTCCCCCCAAAAGAAAAAAGAACCTGGGTCTTCAGATTATTGTCACATCTCTCTTGAAGAATTAATTTTCAATATTTAAAGATGATTTAGATTTTAAATTTTGATCTGTATATCAATTATTGTTTATTCTTCAAATCATATTGATAAATGTCAATATTGCCTAGATTGGATTCATTATAATTTCTTCTGAAAAGATATTCAAAAGGAATTAATACTTTGTTGTTGTTGTTGTTGTTGTTGTTGTTTTAATTTAATAGCCTTTTATTTACAGGTTATATGCATGGGTAACTTTACAGCGTTAACAATTGCCAAACCTCTTGCTCCAATTTTTCACCTCTTACCCCACACCCCCTCCCCTAGATGGCAGGATGACCAGTAGATGTTAAATACATTAAAATATAAATTAGATACACAATAAGTATACATGACCAAAACATTATTTTGCTGTATAAAAAGAATCAGACTCTGAAATATTGTACAATTAGCTTGTGAAGGAAATCAAAAATGCAGATGGGCATAAATATAGGGATTGGGAATTCAATGTAATGGTTTTTAGTCATCTCCCAGAGTTCTTTCTCTGGGCGTAGTTGGTTCAGTTCATTACTGCTCCATTAGAAATGATTTGGTTGATCTTGTTGCTGAGGATGGCCAGGTCCATCAGAACTGGTCATCATATAGTATTGTTGTTGAAGTATATAATGATCTCCTGGTCCTACTCATTTCACTCAGCATCAGTTCGTGTAAGTCTCTCCAGGCCTTTCTGAAATCATCCTGTTGGTCATTTCTTACAGAACAGTAATATTCCATAATATTCATATACCACAATTTATTCAGCCATTCTCCAACTGATGGGCATCCATTCAGTTTCCAGTTTCTAGCCACTACAAAAAGGGCTGCCACAAACATTCGTGCACATACAGGTCCCTTTCCCTTCTTTATAATCTCTTTGGGATATAAGCCCAGTAGTAACACTGCTGGATCAAAGGGTATGCACAGTTTGATAACTTTTTGAGCATAGGAATTAATACTTTTTAAATAATGACACAAACTTCTTGTTCAGTTGCATTCCATTTGAGAAATGGCACCCTATACAACTTAATATAATATGTCTTATTCTTTAGATTTGGCCATCTAGTATAGGCCAGAATCACAGACATATATCCTAGAAGCACCAGAAGACCCCATTTGACTTAAATAGGATTCTCTGATAGCCTGGATGTACTGACAGGTCTATGTGCAACTTTCTCATCACTTAAGAGAATAGTTTCTCCCCCTTTCAACTTAAACCCTTCCATAAATTTTTCTCTCCAAGTTGAAAAACACAAAGTCCAATTCAGTCATTATTAAGGTTGGTGCCAGAGGTCCCCAAAACCCATGGATCTGTTTTAATGCCTTCCTATAAAGTAGGTGACTTCAATCAGAACCTAACATGTCTAAGTTCTGATAACAGCTTTTTGATTTTCATTTTCTTCTCTTCACTTCTTAGAATATTTTAGGGAAAAGTTACCTGATTAGTCAAAGTAGAGCAAACTCTGGATCCTCAAATCACTGTATAGGAAACCTGGAAGTAAAAGAGCCAGATGAAAAGAAAAATGATGCTTGCTTCTAGGTTTAATATCTTAATTTCCCTTATTTTCCTAATTCAGGTGCTTTGCCACAGAAGAAAAAGATGAAATTGAAGAGATTCTTTGTATTGCTGTTCTCAAACTCTGGCATGCGGTATGCACTGGGAATGGTAAGACCAAATAATGACTCTTAATTATTGCTAATGTACCCTGAATGTGGCAGGAACTGTGTCGGAGAGGTTTGCTTCCTGGAGCATAAGTGTCTAGACCTGACCGTGTTCCAGAGGTCTGAGGGTAAAGCTCAATTGCATTTCTTATAAGCAGTGAGGATTAGTGATAGCCTTGCTGTTCCTTTGGAATCCCTAAAGGAGGAAGCTATGGAGCTGGCTGGGTGGCAGAATGACATATATGATGTTTTGGGTGCCTTGTGGCCCTATTCACCTAGGAAATGCTACTGCTGCTTTTACATTAGGGTCTTCCCATCATGCCTCATGGCCAGTAACCTTTTCCATCTCCTGGGATTAGTGTGCCTTTTTACTAAAAACGGGAGTGCCTTAGATGTATGGTCATCTGTCTGAGATCTTCACATTTTGGTTAATGAATAAAGTTGAGCAATTAAATTATTTGATTAACTGTCTAGTTTTGCTGCACTTTTACATATTAGAATTTGGGAGATAGATTTCTTTGTGTCACACTAATATATCATTATCAAGTTAGTGGATTTAATAATATAAATACAACAAATGTAAGTAGTATTCATATCTATTTATCTGTGTTTCTTTTCTCTTTTGTTTTTGGCCTATTTGGGGATATCTTTCAGAAAGTCACATTCTTGGTGAAAGCAGAACTAACTCCTGCACCAAGGTTAAGTAAGCAGCTTCAGGAAAAGATCCTAGTGCCCTGGAAAGCTAGAAAAACAGGAAGATTCTTTCCTAAAAGGAATTATGCCATTGTCATCATCATTGTTGCTAATATCAACAAACACTTAAGGAACACCTCTTCTGTGCAAATTATTATTTCACGGAGCTGTTTCTTATAATAATGACTACCTCACCGGGATTCCATAACATTGACCCTTTAGGGTCAATGGCATAGTCATTAGATACCACTTTTTATTTTTATAGAGTTGAAAGGGAGCTTTGAAAAACTTTTCCTCTATAGACTATTTGAAGTAATATTTACAAATCACTTAGCACAGTGCCTAGCACATAGCAGCCACTTGCCCCCTCCCTCTGTCACTTAAACCATTCCATTAGATGAATATATAAAAACATTTAATATATAAAAATGAATATGAATCAAGATCCCCACTAGACCAGTTTGTGATCATTGTAATTGTCAGAGAGTTTTCCTTCATTGAGCCCAAATTTTCTTCTTTGTAATTTCTACCAGCAAATTAATTCTGATTCTTATTCCATGCAATTCCTTTCAAATAGCTATAATGTTCCCCCTGAGTTTTCTCACTACTGGGCTAAATATCCAGTTCCAGTTCATGATCTTCAGGTCCTTCACCATTATATTCTTCTTCTGGATGTCTTCTAGTTTAATAGTTTGCTTCCTGAAATGAAGCATTGCATACAGTGCTTTAGAGATGATATGATCAGAGCTAGAAACAGCAAAGCTGTATATCCTCTGTCTTTTTTCTGGGCATGAAGCCTTTTTTTCTCTCCCTATCATGCTATTGACATATATGGAGTTTGTATTTCACGCATGCTGAGTCAGTCTCAGATATTTTTCAAATGACTTATTCTTTGGTAGATCTTGCCCATCTTGTACACCACTGATCTACAGAATTAAGGTTTTTATATTTACTCTTGCTAAATTTCAGTCTGTTCAACTATTTTGATCCATCTCTCATCCATTGCATTAACTATCCTCTCTCACTATGTGTCATCTGCAGATTTGATAAACGTGGCCTCTATTCTTTATCAGTCATTGATTAAAAATAATAATAATAAAATCAAGGACAAGATCAAACACAGATCTCTGAAATGTTATAAAAGATATGTCTTCTCAAGTTGACTTTGAGCCATTAACAACTATTTTTGAGGTCAAGCCACTCATCCAGTTCCAAATCTATCAAATTCTTTCTTACATACTCTTTAAAATTCTTTATTATATACTCACCCAACATCTGCACATCCCTTCTACAAGACATTTTTTAAATACTTTGCTAAAATCTGGAAATACTTTCATCTACAACATTCTCTTCCCCTATCCATCTAGAAATCCTGTTAATAAAGGAAGTGAGGCTAGTCTGGAATAACATATTTAGTTTTAGTTTAGCCAGTTTAGCCAGACTGACTTTTTTGTGAACACAACTTCAGTTTCTAAATGTTCATTAACCATTGATTTGATTATATATTAAGTAATTATCCCCAGAATAGGAGCTAAGCTTACTGGTTATATCTTGTAGACCCCATTCTCTCCACTTGAAAATCAAATGAGCCTTGCCTTCCTCCATTTATTTTCCTCCTCTTTTTTGGATATGATCCATCTTATATTTTTCCCTATTGCAATACTCAGAACCAAATACACAATATTTATTCTAAATGTGGTCTGATCAGGGAAAAATATAGTGGATCCATCAATGATCTTTCCTTCTCTCTTTTCCTCTGATTGCTGGATCATATCTCATTTGATAACACCTGGGAATTTTTATGATTATGCCTTAAAGGATGAGCAACAAAGGATGTTGCTTTCTCTTTGGAGGATCCAGATCCCTGCTCTTTCCAAAAGAAACTCATATTTGTTACTTAGTCTTAAGTTTTTAAATATCCTCCCCTTTCTCTTTTTTGTGACATTTTTCCACCCTTCAACTATCTAATCTAGGTCAGGATTCTGTGCTAACTCTTCAAATTCTTTTTTCTTTGTTTTCATATTGAAATCCTCTCTCTTTCTTTCTCTCTGTCTCTGTCTCTGTCTCTCTCTCTCTCTCTGTTTTAAAAGAACACTATTCCTTCAGAAGTGATCTTAGACTATGTTAAAAACAAGTATAATACTATTTCAAAGTCTGATTCTTTTTGTACAGCAAAATAACTGTATGGTCATGTATACATATATTGTATTTAACATATATTTTAACATATTTAACATGTATTGGGGGAGGGAGGAGGGGAAGGAGGGGAAAAATTGGAACAAAAAGTTTTGCAATTGTCAATGCTGAAAAATTACCCATGCATATATATCTTGTAAATAAAAAGCTATATAAAAAAATAAGTGTAATATCCTAAAGAAGTCAGGTAAGAGAGAATTCTTTGGTTGGGATTTTGCTAAGGTGATATATAAATTACTTTGTTTTGGGGCACCACATCTTAGGAAATACATTGATTAACTAGAAAGTATCAGGAGATGGATGTTCTGGAAGGTGAAGGTGAAATTATAGGGATACAATCTTTACAAACAGACCTTTCAAGTATCCTAAGGAAATTTAGCATTTACATAGGGCAGTCCCTCAGGGAGCAAAAATATTCATGATTAAGGGCAGTGTCCCTAAGCCTGTTCAACCCACAAACTCAGAGATACTGCCTGACTTTTGACTTCGGGGCTTCCTAGTTCTACTTTAGCATATAGGGCAATTCCCAAAATGGCCTCAGTTTGCTTTTCCTCAAAATAATAGATGAATTTTACATCCATTCCTTATAAAACCTTGCATAATTTGTATGATAAGCCATGATTTGAGCATTGCTTATGGGATAGAAGTATAAAAAAAGAAGTGTGGGATTTGGGATCCTTCCAGGAAAACCCTGCCCCAGGCCATGGTGAAGGTATGACAGAGGAGCAGTTCTGTGGGCTTCCACCCCACCCCTGAACCTTGTCCCCTATACCTGGTTCTCCTTCACTGCTGACCCTACACTGGACCAAGCGTGAGGCAGCCTGAGAAGGAGATGGAGGTTACCCCAGACAGCAGTCAGCTAGAGAAGGGGCTATAGGGATGTTACTGCAGTCACGGCTTTGGAAGTAACTTCCCATGTCAGGAATATGGGTTAGATTTATATAAATCTGGAGCACAAGACTGTATTTTGTGACTTACAGAAGAGAATCAGCACCTATTACTAGCTCATTCTGACATGGACATCCTGCTGCCTGCCTTCCTCACTTCAAAAGTGCCATCCATTCAGCAGCATACCTTGTCCCTTCTACTCCTCTTCTGCCAGACTGAGAATGGAAGAATCTTAGTCTTGAGCCATATGGACTTGGCCAGGTAAGATCGTGTGATCTCTGCCATTTCCCTTGAATGTGTGTGACCTCCTAAGGTCTCTAATCATTGCTAACCTTTATCCCTTAGGAGTGGAGGCTCCACAGGTAGAGTTTGCGGTTCTGACTAGCTCGTCTTATTTCTGATGCTCTGCTTGCCTCCAGAGTCCTCAACGAAGAGATCATTGAATGTCATTTTTTCCCAAGAAAACTCTTATTAAACATTTGTGGTACCTCTGATCCTTCTACACATGGCATAGTGTAAGGAGAGAGAGACTTTGTGCTGCACCAGAGCTTTAGTTTCCCTCTAGATGTGGGAAGAGTTATTCTTTTCTTTAAACCGCACTTAATCTGTCCTGAGGATTTTCTCAACAACAACAAAAAAATAATAATAGTAATAATATGTTGCTTTTCAACTCTTAATAATCATTAAGCATTTATTAAACACTATGTACATATGAAGCCTGATGCTGAGAGACATTAAGAAAAGAACAGCAGTGAAAAGGAGGCTTCCTGCCCCATGGAGATTTCATTCTATCTATAATGCAGAATATATAAACAATCAATATTGCTTTATATTGGAGGCTTCAAAGCAAAATATTGGAGGAAAGCAGGGATTACAAGTGGAGGGCATGGGGGAGAGCATATCAGGCAAGGGTCACAGCCAGTGCCTGGGGAGAAAACCTGCTGGGTTGTGTTTGGGAACTCAGAGCTGGACATGAGGAAGAAGTCATAAGAAGACTGGAAAGGGAGGAAGGGGCCAGGCTGCACTTTGTGAGCAGTAATGCTATGGGCAGTAATGATAAGAGAATTGTCCTATCTTTGGGGCCTCCACCTTCCGTACATAACTCTACCCTCCCAGATGCCCGATGAGGCAGACAGCAGATTTCATAAATTAATTCACCCAAAGTCTATCATGGTTTCCTATTTTCAGTCCTCATCTACAACTTCTCTTTAGCATCTGATGTTCATGCTCGGTTTTCTTTAACTACTCAGTGCCCTTCCTAAAATGTGATGGCTAGAACTGAATACATCCCTGTGGCTAGGTTAGGACCAAGGCAGAATTCATGGGGACCATCACCTCCTGCCTCTGTGAATGCAGGCTAGGGTCCCATCAGCTTTCTGGGCCAACGTGGCACATTTGTTCTTAGTTGTGCGCTTAAGAAGCATCAGAACCAGTATTTAAGATTAGATCATCTGACTTCACATCTAACTTTCTTTTCATTTGATTGAGTTGGATGACCTCTGAGAGTAAAGACCAAAATTGCTTTGAGTAGCTTAGTGTTGGTCCCTGGCTTGTAGAGTTTACAGGCGAAAGTTCAGCCCAACTCTGAACCTGGCATTCAGCGGCAGGACCCTTCACAATGCCTTTTGAGGTCAACATAACTTTCATAGTAAAGAGGCACATTTCCAGTTCTTGTTCCACATGAAGGGAAGGAGGAAGCACTGTTTCTACACTTTTAAATTGTCACTGAAGAACCTATTATGGGAGGACATGGAGGAGTCACATAGGATGATCAGGCATGGATGGTTGGTTCCTGCCCCAGTGAAGGTAACTCCCAGATCCAATAAATCACAGATACATTTGATAAAATTTTCAAAAACCCATTTTTAATTTCGGGAAGTATAGAAACAGTTGGCATAGACTTTATTCTTCTAATTAATCATAGTGTCTCTTGAATTCCTATTTGAATTTTTCTAGTGAGTTGGATAAATGAAGTCTATAATCACTCCATGAGTCCTCCACCATCTCATTAGCCAGTGAAAGAAACCTCAGTCTATTGCCTTTATGCCCACTCTACTTTTTAATGTTGTGCAATTAAAGAGAGTGAGAGAAAAATGTAATGGAACCTCTGTAATGAAGGGAGACTGCACTATGGATCACACTTCTTCATGGAGGATGCTCCATCCTTTAAACTTTTTTCCTTACTTGGGAGGTGGGAGAGAGAAGTAGGAGCCCACAGAAACTAGAGTGGTATTTTTATCATTTTAATTCAGGAACTCTATTGTACAGAGCCCGAGGCTGTTGGGTCAAAATCGGGACTTAATTGAATATTTGCATCAGCTTTCCATTTGCCACACTATAACCTAAAGGCACTTATAACATAATATATACTCATAGGATGGTGTTTTTACAGAACTATTTGGGAATGGCATTAGGTTGGAAAAGAGTTGGAACTCTGGAGGTGAGAGTACCATGAATCCTATGAAGAGATCTAAGTAGTTTTCCTTCCAGAGCTAAGAAAGCCTCCAAACTCCTGTCTTTAGATTTTAAATCCTTCATTACCCAACCTATCTTTCCAGCCTTACTGACCATTACTGCCCCTCCCACGCACAGCAGTTCAGCCAAACTGGCCTCTGTTTCTCTCAATGACACTCCATCTCCCATCTCTGCTGCACAAGGTTTGCCACATCTCTGGGATGTGTGCCTTCCTTTTCCCCATCACCGAGAACTTCTCTTCCTTTAGGTTTCGCCTGATTCTCCTGATTAGTGCCTTCCCTCCTAAGTCACCTTTAAAAAAAACTACCTTGTACAGGCAACTAGGTGACACAGTGAATAGAGCACTGGGCTTGGGATCAGGAAGACTCATCCTCATGAGTTCACAAGCACTAACTAGCTTTATGATACTGGGCAAATCACTTCACCATGTTTGCTTCAGTTTTCTCCTCTGTAAAATGGGCTAGAGAAAGGAATGGCAAAGAACTCCAATATCCTTGCCAAAAAAAAATCCAAATGGGATCACATAGAAACATAACTGAAAAATGTATTTGTATTGATTCACTTAATTCATGTTCTATATTTTTAGTTGTACTTGATCCCTCATTAAAAGGTAGGGTTTTTATATATAGGATTATTTCATCTTTTATGTCTGACACATAGAAGGCACTTAACAAATATTTGATTTAAAAAAAGGGAATTTCATTACACACGTGAATTTTCTTGGTTGTATAGATCTTCTGGGAAAATACCAAGATATAATTACAAAATATATAATGAATTACTTTTTGCTTTCTTGCATACTTACTTGCTTTTTCTTTTTTTTCATTTGATTTAATATCTCATTCATTTTTGAATATGCTTACCTATCCAGAGAGCTACCTTTCAAAGTAATAAAATTTTTTTAAAAATTCATCAAAACCAACTGAAACAACATTCCACACCCATAATCTACCTCACCAAAAAAAGAAGAAAGATCTGTTTTCTCTTATCTTCTCCAGAGCCAAATTTGGTATAAGTTGCCACTTTGAATATGTGCACTAACATTGTGCCCTAATTTTATTTCCTTTTCCTGTTGCAATCACATCTTCTGTGCTGGTTACATCTGTTGGCTTTTATCTTCTGTATCAGGGATTCCAGCAATGTCTTAGATAATTAAAGAAGACCAGTAAGGATACATGAAATATATCTTTGGGAAAGATATGAGCTCTTCTTCTCTGGAAAGTAATAAAATTGGGACTATGTCTTGTGACTTGAGCTATGTAAGATGCTCACCTGCCTAGAAATCAGAGATTTTAATGTACTATATCTATGATCAAAATGAGCTATATCTTTCATGGTTGCTTTCAAACAGTTCATATTTCTGGGGATACAATTGTTGAGGAGCCAATACTGTTTGTGGGTTTTTACAGGTTGCTGCAAGCCTTGGTTTTATTTGTCAATATTTCAGAAGAGAAGGAGTCCCGAACTGCAATGCAACTACTAACTGACTTAGCCCTAGAGGAAAGGTAATTTTTACTTTTGGAAATGACCATTCCTTTCTCTTTAATTTCTGGTCATCTGTATGATTTTAAGCCAGGAATAAGAACAAGTGGGCTGGACTGGGTTGAAAACTCCCAACTCTCATAACCATAGTATCAATGGAGTTGATGACTCCTTCTAGGACTTTCCTGCAGTAAAGATACATCTCTCCATGGCGATGGCCTGTTTCCTTAACCATAGTGGCTCAGACCTAAAAAAATAAATAAAAAAGGAATGGGTAACTAGAATGTTCTTTATGTAATGTCTGTCACTCAGGAGAGGTCAGTAGGCTAAAAATTTCATTTTCTCTACAATAAGAGAGATTGTTGCTACCTCTATAGTAACAATCATCATTTATCTGAATAGCCTTCACCTGAATAGGATTAGAGGAAGATGGGGGAACTGTATAGATCTTAAGTCTCAGTTTTCCTAACACGCCATCGTTTTCATATTTTTTGAAAGAGAATCATAAGGTGGGTAGTTTATAAATGTCTACTTTATGCAAAGCAGTTGAGCCCTTGTCCTGGGAGTAAGTATGGCAGACGGGATGGTTAGTCGATACGGGTATGGAATGTGAATAGCTGCTCTGTCACAGCAAGAGGGTGTTTGCATCAAGAACGTCCCTAAATGCTTGTTGATGAGTAAACATATTAGGACTTCATCTTATATTTGCATTCCCCGTAACATATAGACTCAGTGAGAGATGGGATAAGGCAGGTTGCATAGGATAAGCATTCTGACACTCACATTTAGGACAGATTTATTGTTTAATATCAAAGACAGTTCTTGAGACTTACAAATATAAAAGCACCTTCTAAACCAGGGATAACTTTTCCAATGTATACAGGATGTGTGCAATAGAGTCAGAAGATATTATTGATTGTTCTGTTATCCACAGCACTGATTTATCTTGAAATTTATGTAAATAAGAATGATAGCTGATTTTTCCCACCAACAGATTCAAAACCTTGGTACAAACCAACCTACCTGCTCTTCTCACGCTCATAAGTATCCTGGTAAGCAAGGTCTCATTTTTATTGTTGGTAGCAAACATACCCAGAAACAGGAAAATAGTTGTTTAGAAATGATTTATACTGTCAGAGACCTGTTGTCTCCCAGGCTGATTAATGATTTGTGCACAGCTGGAATTTACACAAATCCTTAGTAAAACAACTTCAATTGGGGCAGGTGGAAGAGGCATGTGGATGAGGCATGTGGATGTGTTTTGTTAGCTCAGGGCAGGAAAGGCTGGTTTAAAAATACCTCTCAAGTAGCAGGTGGAGAGAAATACCAGTTAACATCAGTCTCTTGTTCATACTTACATTATCAGTGCAGCACACCACCAAGTCTCTTTCACCTTTATGATGCTGTTGAACATTTCATTCTCCTAGAGAATTTTTTTCTCCTTTAATACAAACTACACTTTCCTGATTACTCACTTCTCTGCTTCTTCTCTACCTGATTTGTGGGACCTGGATCTCTTCCTCACTCCTTTAAATATGTATTCCCCAAGATTCTGAATTAGATTTTATTTTTCCTTTGCCTTCTGCATGAGGCAACCTCACTAACTTCCAGATCTCTATCTCTAGCCCTAACTTCTCCTATCCAGGACTACATTTCATCTGGATATCCCATCAATACTTGAAATTCAAGATGTCTAAAGTTAAGCTCATTGTTTGGATTCAGCTCTGTTCCTTCTTTAGTGGCTTTTTCCTTGCCCCTTGAGAAAAGTTTGCTTTCATTCAATGCCTTCCATAACCTGGACTCAACCTGCTTGCTACATTTCATATCTCATTTCATTTCTTCATCATTGCTCATGCTCTCCCCATGCTTGGAATATTCTCCTCTCACTCTGCACTTGTTGAATTCATACCTGTCTTCTAAATCCCAGTTTCAATGTTACCTCCTTCAGAAAGTCAGCTTTTTGTGATGTCCTCTTTCCATAACAGCCCTTCCCCTCTGACTTCTCACTTTGGTTTGCAATCTTTTTGTGTGTTATCTGTAATGTATGTTTCTACATATGTATGTTAATAGGTAATTTTCATAAAGGCAGGAACTCTTTTTTGGTAAACTTTGCATTTTCTCCCAGAATTTAAAATAGTATACAGTAGAGCACTTAGTATTTGTTGAATTCATTTGAATAATCCGTTCCCTCAGTGGGACAGTTGTACCACATTTGGTTTGATAAGGATAGAGTAATAGTAGTTGCTTCCTAAAAAAGCATTTGGAAATTTGTCCTTCTTCCCCAACAAATACACAACTTTCTGCTACTGCTCTGCTGAGGGGTCTTGGGCAGAATCAGGATCCATTGCAAATATTGGGCCTTTGTCACTAGGTAGAAAGTGACCATAATAATTTGCTATGGCACCATTAGCTTTGTCTTTGAGACCTCTCTCTCTCTCTCTCTCTCTCTCTCTCTCTCTCTCTCTCTCTCTCTCTCTCTCTTTCTCTCTCTCTCCTTCATTCCTTTTTTCTTAAAGAACATTCCCGAGATTGCCTATCCATCAACTCTTCTCCAGTGCGTTGCCATCATGGGAAACCTCAGTACTGATGCTACCATCAGGAAACAGATGTCTGACTGTGAAGAATGCTGGGATGCATGCTTCAGACTCATGGTAAATTAAGTTTATTATTTGGAGCTAATCTGTTAACTCTGTGGGGGCCATTTACCTCTTCCTTCTGTGGAATTTCCTGGTACTCTAGCTCTGAAAGTTTTGGAGTAAGCATCTTATTGTCTTTTATGGATTTGGAGAAGGGTTGATGTAACTTTAGAAGAAGGTCACTTCTTTCCCATCTACACTTTAAAGCCATGTCACTTAACCTGGGTCTATTGTATTAGAATCTCTTTAAGAAAGAAAGTTTCCAGATAAATTTTTCTTCATGATCCATTCACTTGTCAGTCATTCTAAATATAAATATCTCATTTTGCAACTTAAGTTTGAAAGATGCTGGACAGATTTAGATTGGTTAGATTTAGGGGAAAAGTGCTCAATTTCAGTCACTTAAGAAATGTTAACTTTAAAAAGAGTATAAATTGACTGCAAAGACATGATGCATAATGATCATATCTTATTTTTTTTAAAGGCAAAGTGTGAGGAAAATGTAACCCTGTTTCGAGAAACCTTATATGCAACCCTAGGTTTCATGATGAATTTGTCTCTGGAATCTGTGTCTATAACAGAGGTATAGTATTTTTCTATCCAAACTAGGTACAGCCCCTGAGACACATATTTTCCATTAGGTGATTTTTGTTTCCTAAGATAGGAAAAGAATGTTATACAGCTGTTTGTTAATTGGTCCAGTATTGGCAATAGAAATTGGAAATGAGATTGAAAGTTGTGTTAGCTCTCCTTGTCTCACTCCACTGAGTATGATATTTTGATTTGTATTCTCATACACTAAGAAATTAAATTGGAAGTGATGTAATAAGTCATCCAGTCTACCAGTACATGAATCATGGGATCATAGAACTAGAAAAGATTCCTTTATTTTACAAATTAAAAAAAAAAAAAAGGAAAAAATGGAGACTCTTGGAGATGCCTGTCAATCAGCAAGCAATTATTAAGCATTTCTATGTGCCAGGCACTGTGCTGGGTGTGGGGATAAATTGAAGGTCAAAAACATGATTCCTGACCTCAAGCACCACATATTCTAATTAGGGAGACAACATGGAAGCAACAGTGTATATGTAAGACATAAACAGTCTAAATTAGGAGGGCTAGGAAAGGCTCTTGGAAAAAGAGACAGAGTAGTAAAGAAAATCACTTATCAGAATTAAGGATAGAGAGTATTTCAAAAAAACAGCCAAGACTAGAGATGAAGAGGTGTGGAAGAAATTTAAACTTTATTAATACCAAAGAAACGCAAATGAGAAAACACTAATAACCATTATTTTATATGCTGCCTATTTTGCCAATTATATGAAATGTTTATGAAAATAATCTACATCAAGAATATTCTTGATTAAGGTATCACCTGGATTTCTCAAGCCATATTGTACAACAGACCATGCTTTTACCATTGCTCAGCACTTCACACAGGACTGCAGTAAAGTCAGTGCTTAATACTTGACAGCTGAAGATGTAAAAAATACAATAGCCCATTCTGCTTATAGTTTCTTGACTGCAAAACATTTGATTTGGCAGAGCAAGATGCAGCCACTTATCCAACAAAATGTCTCCCATTTATGTACCAGAATTATTCAAGGTTCCTTGAAAGATATAATAGAGAGAAGTTCATTCAGTGCATCTCTGATCATTATTTTCAAGCAAAGCAAAATGAAGAGATGAGTATTCAACACAAGTTTTCTCCTCACATATGAAGAGCCAGCACAGATGCTCAAGTTGAGGAGAAAATCCCTTTGAATACTAAAGTCCTCCAGAAGTTCTCGTTTTCAGGTGACATTTTGCTAGATGCATGAAGTCCAGGAATATAACAGAGCCTTTGGAAGCCATCTGTGCAAGAGTATTTGACTTAACCTTCCACACAAGAAAAAACGAATGAGTGAAGAATGCCTTATTGTCCAGATTATGAACTGTAGTTAGACTGACAATCTCCACATTCTGTTCAGTGTGTCCGTGAATGTGTATAGACAGGAATAGGAACTGGATCTATAATATCATTGGTGAAAGGAAGTCTTGAGTGAGGAAAATCCCTCTACAATGCAGGTTGGCACCTTCCCAGCAATTTTACAATTTGGGACAGTTGCCTGAAGCAGTGAGAGGTTAAATGACTTGCCCAATATCACAGCTAGTTATGCCCAAAGTAGAGCTTGAATTCAGAGCTTGATTTCATGGTCGCTTCTTTCACCACTCTGCCATGTCGCCTCACACATGGGAGCACACACACACACACACACCCCAGATAGTGAAAATATAATGAATCTGGCCCACAAGAAGGCAAAAGGAGGAGAGGGGGATTCGGTGATCTTAAGGGAATAGCAGAACTTTACTGACTCCAGATTTCTTTCAGAAACAAAGATTCATCTTTCTTTTTTTAATGTTACTGCCTTTTGCCTTTATATTAACATTATTTCTAAATATATGCTTCCCTCTTCCTCTGCTCAATAACACAAAATAAAACAGAAAGAGAGAAAAAATGTTCAGCAAAACAACATATCAACTGAGTCTGACAATCCATGTGATGTTTTGTGCCCGTGACTCCCTCTCTCTGGAGAGATTGTACCCCTTTTTTGTCATTGGCACAGTGCTTTTATATATCATAAGCAATTTCATTCCTGTTTTTGTGCTTTCCATTCATATTGTTGTAGTCATGCTAAATGCTACATTGTTGTCTTTGTTCTCCTTATTTCATACTCCTTATTTCTTTTCATATAAAGCCTCTGCTTCCCTGAAATCTTCATATTCATTTTTTTTTTTGCAATTGTATGGACCTGTCATAGCTTTAAACAGAAAATTTCTATACAATCTTATGATTGCATGGCACTTAATATTTCCAATGAAAATTGAAAATCTGCATACTATTGATTTTTTAATTGAATAATATAATAAAATTTAGTACAGTTTCATCAGAATATTTACATCATTAGTCACTATTTTCATGAATGATTTCTCTTTCTTGTTCTTTTTTGTTGGTGACATCACTCTATAAAGGGCTTTGAATCTTTTTCACATAATTCAGTTTCTATCTCTAAATGACTTTAGTAAAGCAATTGCTTCAGCCAATCATGGCCATTCCATCCCTTTGAAAATAGGAAGACTATTTATTTCATTCTTAAGAGGCCCCTTTCCCCAAGCCAGCCAGAATAACATGACTTAATTAGATCAATACAACAGCAGTTGATTAGCCAATTAGAATACATAGAGTGCCAGGAGAGGAAAACCAACACAGTCATGTAAAGGTGACTTAGAAGCAGCAGTGTATTTAAGAGAACATTTCTCTTGTGTGGCAATAATTTGGTGTGCCATAAGACTTCCTCAGTCACCATGCAGTTGTGACTACCCAGCTAAGAGGAAGTATTGTCTACTGGTCTCCTTGCAATACTAGAAGAAAATCAAGAAGACCCCCAGCAAATTGGATGTGAACTTATAGGAGAATAAGGGCAAGAGTCACAGAGAATGAGTTGGCAGAAGTAGACTGTGATTTGCATTACTAGAAGGAACAAGGATTTTGCTGAAATCATAGATCCACTTGAATATTCTTCCAAATAATGCTGCCCGCATGTCATGGAATACTGTGGTCTCCAAAAAATTCAAAGATGAAGGGTCCTCTAAAGGGCAATGGAGAGACTCATGGTGGGTATGACTAGGCTGTAATGTATTAGCAATGAATTGAACAGGAGAAGCAATGAAAAGAGAGTCATTAGAGACATATAAAGACAAAGACTGGGAAAGAAGGTGAGTCACTCATGTAGTGAAGAAGGGACTAGTTGATAGACAAGCTCAAATGTTGTGTGTCAAATGTTTGACACACAACATCAAGATAGGTAGAAGAATGACCCCTACATTTTTGTTGGATCTTCTGTAGAGGACTTAAGGGAAGACATAGAGTAAGAAGTAAGAAGATAAGTTATGATCTGGGCCACTGGGCTCCCCATAGATTCACAGAAGGATTAAAGTGTCATACTGTTGACCAATGTTCATCTTCTACTCAGCTAAAACAACTACTTCTTCTTTTTGAGTGAATTCTTGTTGCGCCATCTTCCCACCACCCTATATGGTTGAAATGAATTGAAATTAAAGATTTTGTATTTTTCCATATTAAAATTTTATCCTGTTTGATTTGCCCTCTCATTCTAACCTATGGAGACCCTTTTGAGTCTGGGTTCAGTTATCCAAAATATTAGTGATTCCTTCACACATACCCTGTATTGTTCTACCTACATATCTGATAGACATCCTATTTCTATTTTTACCCAAGGCATCAATAAACCTGTTGAATCCTTTTTGTTTACCAGGTCTTAGCAGAGCAGGTGAGCAGGAAGTGTGTGTCTCTACTGAACAGTGAAGATGGTGGAATCCTGACAGTAAGCTTGTCCTAAGGAAATCCAGGAAAGACCTTAGTATGGTTTTGAAATAAGCAGATTATAAAAATTAGTACATCTGATTTGTGTATATGTCCATATACCTGGGCTATGTGGTACGAATTAAAAAATGGATCCCTAGCCTAAGCATATGTTTATCCATGCAGCTCTGTTACAAGCTTTGAAAAACTGCATCAATATAGGATGTCAATATATTTGTGCTAGGAAAAGCAGCATTTTTCTAGCATTAAAATATTTGTATTAGTAAAACAGACTATTTAAAAGAGGCCCTTGTATTTCCCAGGAGGTAGCTACTAGTCCTGGCTCTTTTAAAAAGGTTATGTCTACCTTTCATGATATTAAGGCAGGCCTAGTGAATTAATTAACTCTTCAGATATGGAATCTTCTATAAGCTTATAAATCTGGACTCATTTTAGTTCAGATGCAGCTGCAGCTGTTTGTGTAGGATGGCTTCAGTTCCCCTAGGGATATATTCCTTTTCCACTGATTCTGATTTGGAAATTTGGAAAAGAAAGCTGGGATGGGCCTCTAATTAACATAGTCCTACCAGAAAGGATTGTTACCACCACACAAGTGCTTATTGTCATTGCCCGCTGAACAAAACAGAAATTTGTTTGTAACCCAGTATCCTAATCCCTAGGACATCTCCTGGGTATAGTCAACACTTGGATGGGTCTGGTTAGTTGTCATTTCAAAGGATTATTTTCTTACCTCAGGCTAAATACATTTAGGAGACTTTATGTGATATTAGAATCATAAATTTAGAGCTGAAAGGGACCTCAGAAGCCATCTAAGCCAACTCCATGGCTTGATAAGTAAAGAACTTTTGGCCTGGAGGAGAGATGGGAAGAGAATTAAGTGGCTTGGCCAAAACCAACCTTTCTTGGAAGCTGGATATTTGCGGGGTTTCCCTGAAACTTCTCAGCTTTCAGTTAAGGACAGCTTCCTCCAGATTCCTCCTTGGATAAATTCAGCACTTCCAGGAACTCTCCAGAACTGAGTCATTTCCCCAAGGGACCCTAAGAACCAAAAAAAAAACCTCACCATCTAAGTCTAGGGCCATCCCAAGTTGATAATTCACTTTTGGGATGGTCCTGGCAGACTTTCCAACTCTCTCTAGCATTATTGCTGAGGGTCACTGAGTAATCACTATGTGAACATATATATATATATATATATATATATATATATATATATATATATATATATATATATATTGCCTAAAATCCAGCAGCTTTGGGCACATTCTGAGTTGGAAAAAAAAAACTTTACCAAGGGGATCTAATTAGCATAGACAGGGTGGGGGAAACAGGGCTCTATCCCTGGACACTGAAATTTAGAAGATCCTACCATTTGTGCTCTTTCAAGAGGGAGAAACAAGTGAGCTTAGCAGCTACTTAGCTGGAATATCTAGATAAATTAGGAAAGGTATTAGAAGGCATGCTTCTTCCCCACAGCAGCAGCCACATCCCAACTTACTAAGTCCCATGATCTTTCCTCCCATGTCAACCGAATTTGTCTTCAACATTTAATTAAGATTGTCTTGTGGTTCATGCCCCAGACACCAAAATTGCTCACTACAGCTCTCTTGGTTTACATCCTTTAGTGCAAAACTGCCTTCTCTTAACTCTGATAAAGGATATGAGGTTATAATTTCTTTTAGAGCAACTAGCTGCCGAAATACATCCTTACTGATAACTTTTTGTCCTGTTTTTGCTCATATAATGATCTTGCTCAGAGATCCCTTCCTCTTCTAGAATGGATAGCAGCTTATTCTGTTGCATAATGATTAATAGGTCCTGGAACCTTAGAATACCATCTGCCATTTTTCTTCCTCTCTCCATGATTGGACTCCCCGGCTATGTGCAAAACTAAACTAAGCTTTGCTGAGCAGCTACCAGCCTTGGCCCATGCTGGGCTTCTCTCTGTTGGGAAGCATCTTTGAGGTCTTGGAACTGCCTCCTGACAGCTTTATTAAAAAGAACAGCATTCTTCAGCTATTACATGGCTATTAGATTTTTATAGGTGCATATTTTGATTCCAACACTAATGATTGCTTTTGCATTACCAAACTATTAGCCAAATGAGAGAAATCAGGGCTTCATTAACTCTTAAAAGCCATCATTGATTTTTTTTTTTTCCAGAAAACCCTTGCTCATCTTTTATTTTTTCTTTCCCTAAGAGAGCTGCTGGGGTTCTGAGCCGGGTCCTCTCTGCCTCTATGAAAGCTGTTGAGGAGGCAGTTCAGGCAGGTCTGATGAAGGTGATGATTAAGTTTCTAAAGGTAATACTAATTTGCAATGTTCTATGGTTCACAGAGTCTAATTGTTAAAATTTGCAATTATGATTGTAAATGTTATTTTCAGGATCTAAAATGATGATTATCATTAGCACAAGTAGCAGCGTTTTATTTTCAATAGACTTTGTTCAGAAGGTTTGCCATTATTGTTTCACTACATTTAGATTCCATACTTCTTGAGGGTATCTTATACTACTTCTATGTTTATCCCTTATTGCCTAGTTCTGTGTAATATCTTGTGAAAACAGGTATTCAGTAAAAGCTTATTGAATGAATGAATGAATCAAATTGGAAATTCCATCTCTACATGGATGTTCTCTGATTCATCAGTAAAGATTCTGAATACGAGAATTCTCTCCACCAATGCAACTTCCCTGTGATTTAGTAGATAAATCCCATAGAGTTGCCAGAAACTCTGGAAAGTTAAATGATTTGCCTTCAATGTCAGAGGCAGGATTTGAACTCATTTTCCTGCATCTATCCCATCTCTCTGCCATGCGAATGGACCCTCGTGGCACCCACTTTCACTCAAGCCTAATCTAGAAGTTATGAGTTACAGCACAGTAAAGTGAGAAAAGCCTAGGTGCATATATCAGCCCCGCCACTTATCCATATGTAACTCTGGGCAATCAGTTTTCTCATTATTAAAATGAGGGGAATATACTATATGAGCTCTCAGGTCCCTCCCAGCACTTAATAACCATAGTGCTGTTCTGCTGATAACTTTTCCTTATATCATCTCTTGCTACTCATTTGAAGAGCATTAAATTGAAATATCCAGCACCTTACTATTTTTATAATAGTTTTTTTTTTATTTTTCAGAATACATACAAAGATAGTTTTCAGCATTCACCCTAGCAAAATCTTATGTTCCATATTTTTCTTCCTCCCTCTTTTCCTCCCCTCTCCCCTAGACAGCAGTGTAGGATAAACATGTGCAATTATTTTAACATATTTTCACCTTTTTCATTCTGCATAAGAAAAATCACATCAAAAAAGGAAAAAATAAGCAAGCAAACAACAACAAAAAGGCAAAAATGCTGTGTTGTGATCCACACTCAGTCCCCACAGTCCTCTCTCTGAGGGCAGATGATTCTCTCCATTAAAGTCTATTGGAATTGGCCTGAATCACCTCATTGTTGAAAAGAGCCAAGTCCACCACAGTTGACACTACATAAACTTGCTGTTGCCATGTACAATGTTCTTTTGGTTCTGCTCATTTCACTTAGCATTAGTTGATGTAAGTCTCTCCAGGCCTTTCTGAAATCATCCTACTGATCGCTTCTTATAGAACAATAATGTTCCATTACATTCATTACTTAGCCAGTCTCCAATTGATGGGCATCCACTAAATTTCCAGTTCTTTGCCACTTCAAAAAAGGGCTGTTAACAAACATTTTCGCACATGTGGGTCCTTTTCTCTTTGTTATGATCTCTTTGAGATACAGACTCAGTAGAAACACTGCTGGATCAAAGGGTATACACAGTTTGATAGCCCTTTGGGCATAGTTCCAAATTGCTTTCAGAATGGTTGGATCAGTTCACAACCCCACTAACAATGTTAGTGTCCCACTTTTCTCACATCTCCTTCAACATTTATTATTACCTTTTCCTGTCATCTTAGCCAATCTGAAAGGTGTGAGGTAGTATGAGGGTGGTACCTCAGAGTTGTCTTAATTTGCATTTCTCTGATCAATAGTGATTTAGAGCATTTTTTTTTCACATGACTAGAAATGGCTTTAATTGCTTCATCTCAAAATTGTCTGTTCATATCCCTTGTCCATTTATCAATTAGAGAATGGCTTGTATTCTTTTCTGAATTAATTCTCTATATATTTTAAAAATGAGATTTTTATCAAAACCCTTGGATGTAAAAATTTTCCTCCTGATTTCCGCTTCTTCTCTAATTTTGACTGAATTGGTTTTGTTTGTACAAAACTTTTTTGATTTAATATAATCAAAAATATCCATTTTGCATTTCATAATGTTTTCTACATCTTTTTTGGCCATAAATTTATTCTTCTCCACAGATCTGAGATGTAGACTATCCTTTGTTCTTTTAATTTGCTTATAGTATTATTCTGTGTCTAAATCATGATCCCATTTCGATCTTATCTCGATATAGGGTGTAGGTGTTAGTGCCTAATTTCTGCCATACTATTTTCCAATTTTCCCAACAATTTCTGTCAGATAGTAAGCTCTTATCCCAAAGGCTGGAGTCTTTGGGTTTATCAAACATTAGATTACCATAGTCATTGACTATTGTGTCTTCTAGCCCTATACTATTTTGAATGATTATTTGCTCTGCAAAAGGATTCCTTACAGCAGAAGCAATAGTGAACTCTTAAGCTTGAGACTTTAAATCTAGGGAGGGGAGAGAGAGAGAGAGAGAGAGAGAGAGAGAGAGAGAGACAGAGACAGAGACAGAGAGACAGAGACAGACAGAGACAGACAGAGACAGAGAGAAGAAAAGTTGGTATAATGAATTGACACTGAAACATTTGATAATACCAAGGACTTTTGGTGGCAAGTCTTTTCTTTCTCAGGTTGTAATGTAAGTAACTGTGGCTTCTACAGGAGCAGTCAGCATTACTATCTCAAGGCTCAGGAGCTGAGGAGAGTTAGCTTCATGGTGGTGGTGATAGTGCTCAGCACATGCTGGCTCCTTTCTCTCCATTGGGGTGTCCTAATGCTCTAGAACCTGCCAGTTTTAAAATTCTCACTCTTGTCAACTCTAATGTTCAAACCGGACCCCTTGAAACAGCTGTCTGTCTGTTATTCAATGTCCACCCTGGCTAATTAGCTCTGGGGAGGCTTCTTAAGTGAACTGTTGAGAATAGAAGGACGTTACCAAAGGGGCAGCCATATTTGAAAGTTTAGCATAATGTCTACTATTAGTAAACTGTACTGGGAGCCCTTTCTATTGAAAGGTTAGCATAATGTCTACTATTAGTAAACTGTACTGGGAGCCCTTTCTATTCTATTTGATCATGCTAGTATACTTACTTAACTGAGGTAAGAGGTCTGATAAACCTCCCTGGATGATGTAGATTAGATTAAAGAGCAGCTACTCTTGGCTATAGGGAGGAGAAGATTAAGGCAGAGCACCTCTCAAATGATCAAATGAGATAATATTTATAAAGTGCTCAGCACTATGCCTGGCACAAAGGTAGATATTTGTTATTGTTTTTCAATTATATTTGACTCTTCATGATCCCATTAGGGGTTTTCTTGGCAAAGATACTAAAGTGCTTTGACATTTACTTCTCCAGCTCATTTTTACACATGAAGAAACTGAGGGAAATAGGGTTAAGTGACTTCTTACAGGGTCACACAGCTAGTAAATATCTGAAGCTAGATTTGAATTAAGGAAAATGAGTCTTTCTAACCCCAGGCCTAGAACTCTATCCACTGCACCACCAGCTGCCCTAGGAGGTACTTAACAAATGTTTATTCTGACAACTCTGAGATAAGACCTCATACCTCTCTCTAGCTTCTGTCTGTTACTTCTCTTCTGTCTCCTTTCAATATATCTAATATAGCTATTCCCCCTTTTCTCTCCTTCCTCCTTTATCTTTCTATTTTGTATCCTTCTACACTCTCTCTCTCTCTCTCTCTCTCTCTCTCTCTTTCTCTCTTCCCCTCTTCCCCTTCTTTCTTCTCTCCCTCTTTCTCTTCTCTTTCTCCTTTTTTCTTCCCTCCCTCTCCCTCTTCCTTTTCTTCTCCCCATCTCTCTCCCTTTCTCTCTCTGTCTCTCTCTCTCTCTCTCTCTCTCTCTCTTTCTCTCTCTCTCTCTCTCTCACACACACACACACACACACAATTTTTTAAAAGCTGTGCTTTGCAATTTGGGAGATGATGATTTGACAGTTTTCACCTCTTGGAATGATTTAAGTTCATGGTGTTCTCCCTGCAGAGCTGTCAACTTGACAGCCTCAGGAAGACAGCAGCCACTCTCAAGTGGAGATGTTACAGAGGAAGCCTTTGTCATTTTTTCTCTTTAGGGTGAAATATGGCTGCCTCTTTGGTAACGTCCTTCTATTCTCAACAGTTCACTTAAGAAACCTCCCCAGAGCTAATTAGCCAGGGTGGACATTGCATAACAGACAGACAGCTGTTTCAAGGGGTCTGGTTTGAACATTAGAGTTGACAAGAGTGAGAATTTTAAAACTGGCAGGTTCTAGAGCATTAGGACACCCCAATGGAGAAAAAGGAGCCAGCATGTGCTGAGCACTATCACCACCACCATGAAGCTAACTCTCCTCAGCTCCTGAGCCTTGAGATAGTAATGCTGACTGCTCCTGTAGAAGCCACAGTTACTTACATTACAACCTGAGAAAGAAAAGACTTGCCACCAAAAGTCCTTGGTATTATCAAATGTTTCAGTGTCAAAAACTGATGATTTTATCAGTTCAAATGTAATTAAGGAAGAAATATTAACATTGCTTTGCCAATGCAACCTCAGGACCATAAGATCTTTCCAAATGATTTGCAGATGAAACCTTTCATGTGTGTTATTTCCCCCATTAGAATGGGAGCTAGGGTTAGACTGGCTTTCTATTTGTATGCCCACTGTTTAGCACAATGCTCTGCATATAGTAAGCATTTGATAAATGTTTTATTCATTCATTCATCTGAGCCTAGTTCCTTAAAAAATATAAACTACCTTTCATAGAGTACTCATTTATAAAGTATCAGTAAATCATGCTGCAATCTCTCTGGTTGACTCAGGCAAGGTTAAACTACATGAGTATTGGATAATAAAGCTCTATATGTACATATTTTTTTAATTTTTATTTCTGCTTTTAAAAAAAAACTAAAATCTAGGCTGGAGGCCAAACTGCATCACGCTATGCCATAAAGATACTAGCAGTCTGTACTAATATTAATTACCTCGCTCGAGAAGAAGTAACAAGACTTGATAAAAGTAAGTAACAATATAATGAAATAGGGACTGAGTCCCAGAGCTGAGTCTAACTCTGGCGTCTAGCACAATGCCTTATATCTAATAGACACAGACTGCTTTGGATTGGAGCACTAAAGACTATAATTGAAGAGTAATTAAAAAAAATAGCAGTGGTATCCTTAAACCTTCCCCAGAATGCAGTATTGTTTTCAAAATGATGTCTTAAGTTTGTCTTTGGCCATGGAACCATTTAGTCTTTCACCTTCAAACAAGTGGAACAAAACCTGCCGGAGAATGAGCTGGAGATATTTAGTTCCTTCCTTCCCCCCAACCTCCTTCCTCTGAGAAAGAGAAAGCAAAAAACAGAAATGGCAAATTCTTATTTCAGAAACAATATCTTTTCACCAAGTCCCATCAGCATAGTTTGTAAAGTATTTTATTGTATTGCTTTAACACAAGTTCTTTCTTTGTCATTGATAAAAGTGATCTAGTTTACAGTAAATGAGAAATCCCTCTTGGATAAGAGACTGGCTTTAACTTTGTAACTGGGTTTTTCAAATTGGTCCTTGATAGGAGGGGTCTCTAGCTAAGACAGCCTCATAATGGTGTCCATAGTAATTCTTGGTATATTTGTGTCAATAGAATTTGTGCCAGTAAGGTCCCCAAGACTCTTAGATCAAGTTCCTCACTGAAGTGTCTTCTAGCCTCATTGTCCCAACAGCACATTTTTGTGTTGGGTAGTCTGTGCTCCTAGGGCACAGAGCCTGTGGTATCTCGCTGAACTTTCCACATAGTTTTCAGCTTCTCAGTCTTCTGACTGAGTCAAACTGTAATTCTGTCCAAAGACAGCATTGTATGAGGTGTGGTAACAGTCTGTGTTGCATATTTGCATATCACTCATGTCAAAGTCAAAGTCACCTACATTGATTGCATCTGGAAATTTGTTCCAGAATTGGATCTTTCCCACCTCCAGTTCATTCATATTGGTAAAGATATTTTTCCAAATATTTTGACCAGATATTCAAGGTTGAAGATTATAAAATGCATCACAGAGCAAGAAAGGAGGCAGTGGTTTGATGTTTGTTTACCCTGACGGCAACCAACCCCACTTCTGAACTTCTCTCTTTCTGTTGAGGGCATCATCATACTTCTAGTCATACAGGCTGGCATCCTCAGTGGCAACCTTCGCCTCCTTTCTACCACTACCACCATCTCCCATGTAGTCAACTGTCCAGTCTTGTCATTTCTACTTCTGCAACATTTCTTGACTCTATCTTCTTCTCTCTGCTTACAAGCTGCCACCTAATTCAGGCTCTCATACCCTCTCCCCTAGACTGTGGTAATAGCCTCCTCTTATTGGACCAGCTGCCTCAATTATCCCTTCTTTTCTATCCAGCCTATACACTGCTGCCAAAAGGATTTGTTTTTAAATTCAGGCCTGAACATGTTATGCACCTATTCAGTAAATTTGGCTTCCTTTTGGTTCTAGGATTAAAAAGGATTACATTTGTTTTTAAAACTTTTCAAAACTTAAGCCTAAATTCCCTTTCCAATCTTATTAAAACATTCCTTCTCTTTTTTCATGTCCAACCCAACCATGCTTCTTGCTAATTCTAAGACAAAAACCTACCCTCAGATCAAACATTACCTAACATGAAGCCTTTTCCTATCCCTACTGGCTACAACCCCTTTTCAATATTCATAATATTCATAACATAATGTTCACTAATTATGTCTGTTTTGGATAGGATTCTTTAAGTATAAGTTGTTTCCCCTAAAAGAAGGTAAGCTCCTTGAGGGCAGGACTTACTTGATTTTTGTCTTTACATCTCTAGTACCTAGCACAGTGTCTAAGTCCTAACTGGCATTTAAATCCTTGTTGATTGATTGATTGATTGGGGGGGGGGGGGTGTTATTCTAGGGTTTTCTTCTGAAAAGGTCTCTGAAGCTCCAATAACGAAGGAGCCAATAATGATTGGCTCCACAGGGGAATTGAATAACCTTGTTTTAATTCTTGGCCCCAATAATAGTACAAAAATATGTACATCTGTAAAGGTAGAATCTGTCTGGACTGTGGCTGTGTCATTGCTGCTATTTGGAGTAATATGTCATGAGAGAAAAGACTTTTTTCTTTTTGTATTGGGTGCCATTTCCCAGACTGATTACCTTAATATAGCTAAACAAACACTTATAAAGTTCCTACTGTGTGCAACATTCTGCAGCAGGCTTTATTTATATGAAAACAAAAATCAAGTAGTCCCTACTCTCAAACAGCTCATCCAGCAGGTACCCAGAGTACCTGATTCAATTGTCTTGAAGTAGTTACTATCTAATTTCCAAAGTAGTTTCATATTCCAGAGTTCTGAACTGTATTTTTACCTTTGAAGAATTTGTCTGTAAGCTGAACAAACCTACCCCCTTCATTTGTTCTTTTCTGTTCATCCTATGATTGTCCTTTCTTTGGGTTTCTACTTCTAATTCCTTAGTACTAATGAAGTGGGGTGTTTACTGCCTCTTCCCTGATGTCATTTTGACATCCTCTTAGCAAAGTATAGTTCACCATTTCTCCACCTGACTTTAGTCAGCCTAGAAAATTTAATTGAATCATAACACTTAAAGGGACCTTGGAAATTAAGACAATCAGTGACATTGGTTTTCTTTTCCTATAGAGTTTTGTCTTTTGATCAAGCTGCTTGAGGCAGAAGATGAAATTATTGCGGGTAATGCAGCTCTCTGCATTGGTAATTGTGTAGAGGTGCCTGGAGCCTCTTCTGCGGTGCTGAAGTCTGATATCGTAAAGATCTTGTTAAAACTCGCAGGTGGGGATGCGAAGGAAGCCTCTGTGCAGTTGAATGCGGGAATTGCTCTGGGAAAACTCTGCACAGCTGAACCAAGGTACCAGGTGTCCAAGGGGTATCAGGATAAGCCAGCCAGATGATCTGTCAGGTCACCAAGACAAATGGAATATGTGGCAATAGACTGCTTTAACAAAAAATGTGGGGGACATGGGGAATCCTGACTAATCAGGTGAAAATATTGGTATTTTTTTCTTTTATAAAAGTTCAATTCTTTTACGAATTTAATTCAACAAATACTAAGCATCTATTATGTGCAGAGCACCTTAGTAGACATTAAGGGAGCTGTAAAATTCATATCAGGGTCCCATTTTCATGGAACTTAGTCCATTAAGAACATATGATTTTTTTTTTTTTCTTGAGGCAATTGGGGTTAAGTGACTTCCCAGGGTCACACAGCTAGGAAGTGTTAAGTGTCTGAGGTCAGATTTGAACTCAGGTCTTCCTGACTTCAGGGCTGGTGCTGTATCCACTCCACCACCTACCTGCCCCAGAACATATGATTCTTACACAAACTGTGATAAATGGTAAGTGTATTAGAGAGAAGCAAAGTGTTTTGTAAGTTTTAAGATGGAAAGTCATTAAAATAAGGGAGAATCAGGGATAATTTCATAGAGAAGATGGAAGTTGAGTTGGACTTTAAAATATGATTGGGATTTGGAAGTGAAAGGGAAGAGACATCATTCTAGGTATGGGAAAATAACATGAACAAGAGGAGCAAGAATGTGTGTCTGAAGGCTGGATAGAAAGGGCAGAAGATGATCCAGTTTGCCTATGGCATAAAATGTTTATGGGGAGTAAAAGAGAGAATCTGGGAAATAGAGGATGGTACCAAATTAGGGAGGGCATTGAATGCCAAGCAAAGGAGAAAAAATCTTAATAGGCAACAGGAAGTCACTGAAAATCTTTGAGCAGGAAATTAATATGATAAGATCTGTGCTTTAGGATGACTAAATTTTTTTTTAACATAATGAAAGCTAGATAGGAGGAAGAGGGACAGAGAAAGCAGGAAGTCTATTGCAGTATTCCTGGTGAGTGGTAATGAGGGACTGCATGATGGTAGAAAGAAAGGGTGAAGGCATCATCACATAATGCAAAGATAGAATCAAAAGCAAATAGTAAATTACTAGAAGAGGTAAGTATAACATCAAAGTTTCTAAAACAAAAGACTAGGTAAATATTGATAATACTAAGAGATAAGTAATAAAGTCAGAAAGAGGAATTTGTTTAGGATTAAGAATTAAAAGTTTCATTTTTGGATAAGTTGAGACAGATTTCAGTGACCATCCAGATAGAATTGCCCGGTAGGTACTTGAAGATTTGAATCCAACATTCAGAAGAGAATTCAGGGCTGTGAACAAAGATTTAGGGAATTAGCAGTCTTTCTAAATCCCATAGGAAGAAATGAAATTGCTAAAGGACAGAAAATATAAAGAAAGAAGAGAGCCAAGGACAGAACATTGGGAAATTATATTATATTAAGGGGGTGAGAGGGAAGAAGGAATCAAAAAAAGATCAGAATTGTAGGAGATGACCAGCAGTCTTTGGGCATGTCTAATGTCCAAAGGTAGAAATAATGATGAATAGTCAGTAGTCTTGCAGAAGAGTCAAGAAGGCTGAGGATGAAATCAGGCCACAGCTTTTGGTAATTAGGTTAGTAAATCTTTAAGAGAATACATTTGGTAGTGGGTATAGAAGCTGGGTTATAAAAGATTGAAGAGAGAATTTGTGGTAAGAAACAGAAATAGGTTAAGGTGCAAGGTGGAAAGAGGATGGGACTTGGGGAAAGAAGAAAAAAATGGCCAACCCTTTTCACATTAATAAATAGGTGTTTAATTAAATTTGAATTAGGCAACATGAAAAATGAGAGAATGTTAGTACAAAAGAGTAAAATGATCTTGAGCAGTAGTGATAGTCTAGTTTATATTTTATACCATTAATTTGGAGTAAGTAAAATCAGCCCTGAGACACATTATTGCATAATAAGAAAAATGAACTAGCCTTGGAGTCAGGGAAACCTGTATTCAAATCATGGCTCTGACATGGACCTAACTAAAAGTAATCATTTAATCTCTCAAAGCCCCAGGAAACTCTCTAACTATAAATTACAGATAAATTATCAATCTGCTAAAAATGCTGATTAACAGTAAGGAATAATAGAAAATCAAGGGGACACAGATTTCTGGGTTAGCAATGGTTAGCAAAACACTAAAGGGATACATTTTATGGTGGAGGCCAGAAACATGTTAAGTTAAAAGGCTGGGATGGCTCCAGGAACTACAGGCCTATCTAGGGCTAAGAATAGATTTACTGGGGAAAATGGATTAATAGGTAGTTGGATAAAGGACTGGAATTTCATAATCTTGGGAAGATCTAAGATGGAGTGGAAGAGGAGGGCTGCTGAGTAACTATCTGCTGGGTGGTCTTTACCTGCACCCAGCCACATCTGCCTTTGTCGATCAGCAGTGACATCATTCTCATTTTCAATGCAGAGTGTCTGGAAGCCACATTTCTCTTTCAAAGCACTGGGGCTGCTAATTTGACAAGACCATTCTCCTTCCTCATATACCTGCTGTCCACCTATAGCTGAATTTCTTGGGGGCCAGGAATTGGTTTGAACAATCACTGGGGTTTCCTGGGTCAGGATCTGAAATTTTGCATTCTGGTTGTTGCAGGCACACTGCTCATCTTGAAGAGCTTCATGGGATAGAGATCCTCAACTCAACTATGAAATACATCCAAAAAAGTTGAGAGACGTCTCATTATGCCTGTATTTTAAGAGATGTTCACTCTATATGGTTGATCTTGTTCTCATGGTAATAAAATTATTTTAATATATATCCAGGTACTGGATATTTATTTTCAGAATTCTCTACCTCAAATTTTAACTGGCAACAGAAGTGTGGGAAATTACATTGAGGATGAATCAACACAGCTTTCCCATCCATCAGACATAACTTTTCTTCTGTTACCTCAGATGACATTAATGAGTCAGGTGCTGATGACCCTAGGGTTTCTAAAAGAAATATCCAACCAGGTCCATTAATGGGAGCCTTAATTAAGAACAGCTTAAACTCTTGAGAGGCTTTGAGTGTTTTGCTATTGTCCTCCCCAAAGCTAAAGAATCAGAAATTACATCAGTGCAATATAGGAAGCAAATCTGAGTAAAGTATTTGCCCATCCATGAATCAAGCTGAGAATCATCTGTACAATTAAGAAAAAAGAAAACCCAGAGCCCCCTCTAGGACACACCTGATGAGGGTTTTCCAATAAGCAGTTCACTCTCATCTTAGGCAAAAACAGATAATTTATGACTAAGGGGGACTCATAATACAGTTGTCCTCACCTGACACCAGAGGAGCCACACTAGCTGTGGCTGACGCACCCTGGATTTTTATGATACAAAACAATTATGCAGCTGCCATCCACCATAATAATAAGCAGATACTCCGCTAAGAATCTGTAAACTTTTCCATAAGGTAAACACATGCTCCATCCCTTTCCACCCAGCATCTTCCCAAATCTGCATCTAAGAGACCATGGAATGGAAAAAAGAGATGTTTGATGCAGATCACAAAAAAAAAAAAAAAAAAAAAAAAAAAAATCAAAGATCTCATTGTCTTCACTGATCTGCAAGATGCAAAAGGCATGGCTAACATAAAGGCTTGCCCCCTTTGATTCACTCTGGAACCCCCTCCTCCAGACTTTTGGCTTCATTTGTCCCCTTAAAAGTTTGTGGGTGGTTATTATATATGTAATCTCTTCCCTGAAGAGTAGGGAATGTCAAATTATATCATTATCTTTGTTTCCGACTGCCTGCTGAGAGCACAATCTTCTGTTTCAAAGGAAGGATATGTTTCTTCACTTGAGTTTTCTTTCCACTGTGCTAGTATGAGAGATTAGATTGCATATCCAGCACACTCCATCTCCAGTACAGACAGAGCTGGACCTCTTCTTCTTAATCTCATTATCTCAAAAGTACACTATGGTACAGATGAGACAGGAAAAAAGTCAATCAGATATTTAAGAAATACTTTGCTTTGCTGAACCAGCAACTGTTGTCATGCTTCTCATTAAGTGGACCTCAGACTGAGCCCTTGAATGTGGCTGAATGTGCTTCATTTTAGACAAAGCAAAGACTGTTGGCAAAGGTCCAGGATACAGCTTAATGTCTGAATTTGTGGGCACTAGAAAAGTGGGATCATTTAACCTCAAAAAGAATTCTGAGGTCGTCAAGCTTGGCCAGGGCCAAAGATGTCTTTATTCCTCTCCAGGCTGTGCTGCTGACTAATCCCCATAGGACTTTCTCTACCATGCCCCTAGACCCATATCTTTTCTTCTCCCACCTCCTCTTTTTCAGCTCCTTTTCACATATTATCTTCTCATGAGAAGTTCCTTGAGGTAAGAGACATTCCTGAGGCTCAGTATAGTACCTAGCCCATCTGTCTTCAGTCCTGATGTCTAATTTTTCATAACTCATGTTTAACTTTTCATGACTCTGTGGACCAAAGCATACCAATGCTGTCCATGGGGTTTACGTGGTAAAGAGACAGGAGTGGTTTTCCTTTCCTTCTCCTAGATTAAGGCAAACAAGTTTAAGTGACTTACCCAGGGTCACACAACTATTATCTGAAGCCAGATTTGAATTTAGGTCTTCCTGACTCCAAACCCAACTCTATTCACTGGAGCACCTAGCTGCTTCCTCCTGGAACATAATAAAGGCTTACTGACTGGTTGACTGTAATGTTACATATATAAATAAGAATAGGTACCCTTGAAGCAGGAAGCTAAATAAAGTTGTGAAATTTCCTTCCTTGGAGAGCTTTTAAAACAGGAAAGAGTTCTGTTTTTCATGGGATCAGAGATGTCCTATGCAGAAACATCTTGAGGGACAAGATAGACTTTTTAAATCCTTATGTGATTGTTTTTGTGAAAGCTTCATTTTCAGGAAAAGTAAAATGAATGAAGAGAATAGTTGAAAATGTCCAAATATAAACCACACCATTCAGAACTAACTCCCTCAGGAAAATGTGACAGGATTCTTAGTCATGAACTGAAAAATTCAGGTCAGAACTATGATCCCAGGGGACCAATGATAAAGCATGCAATCTGCCTCCTGAGAGGGAGGGGAGGGATAAAATATATAGAATCAGCCAAGTTTGGTAAGAGTTGGCTTAACATCTGCACAATATCAATTCCAGATCACCTTGAAAAGAGGCACTTACAAGGAGGTCTACTTCACCCTGACATAGCAAGGATATATGTGACAGCTTCTATAGACAAGAATAGTGATAACTATCGAAAGATAATCCAAGTTAGAGCCCCAACTTCATCTAGGAGAGAGTTTTTTTTTATGACATTAGGTGACCAGGAAGTAGCTGTTAAGGAATATAGTCACCAATTAGATCCCTGTAACAGATTTGTTTCCATTTACAGAAAATATATCCCAGTTTGGGGACTCCTGCTCCAATCACAACTGTGAATATTGGTTATAAGAACTGGTAGAAGAGAAAAATGCTAATTTTCTTTATTTTTTTAAAGTGATTCAGTCAGCTGGAAAATAATTAGACCTCAGCCCCTCTGGCAGAACCTTTCCTTGGGTTACGAAAAGTAGAATTCTAATTTTAAATACAGGTTGAACAGCTGAGCTCTTATAGTCATGACAAACCTAGGTCAACTGTCAGCTCAAAGGTAGTAGTAGTATTATAAGGAAAGGAACATTCAATCTAGAATCAAGACCTGGATTCTAATTCATAAGGGACTTTTCTTTGGACCTCAATTTCTTCATTTTTGTCAATGGAAAAGGAGCCAACGGCCACTGGAGATTCTGAAGCTAAATTAGAGCTAAGTTAATTCCCAATTATTCTTCTTTACTTTCAAATGGCTTTTCCACGATTTTTATTTACAAAGAAAAGTTTTTGCCCTTCTGGAAGAAAATCAAATATCTTTAGACAACAGAAAAATGTATTCTGTGGATGGTAGGAAGAACTGAGATAAGACTTGGTCTCTATTAATTTTTACCAGATGTTATAGGCTCGCAGCATAACTAAATAGTGTCACCTACCAGGATTAACTTAAAATACCTTAGTAATTTGGGGGGGAAAATGCAATCAGTAAACTAGCTTTGGTATTCCTGGATAGCTCACTAATTAAAACCATGTTTCTTCTCTGCAATTAAGATGAGTATGAGACCAAATGTTGATATTTTCTTAAAATATATGCTTTTCCTCTTTGCTCCAAGCAAGATCCACTGTATGATTGACTTCACTTAAACATTCATTAGGCAAAGATTATTTTGTATAAATCTTATCCTGGGCACACACAAAATACGTGCAATATCATCTCTGTATACAATTTGTACAAAAAGTGTAAGATAAGATCAAGTGTGACTGATCTTGAGGTAGTAGAATGAGAAATGCACTGAAAGTGGGAGACTGGGGTGTGAAGTTCTGCTCTTTCACAATAAAATAATTTCGACCCTCTTAGCCTCTGTTCTCTCATGTGTAAAATGAAACTAAAAGTATACTCTTGGGGAATTGACTTAAAAAATGGTTCTATATGAATATGATGGAATACTATGATTATGCTATAAGAAATGAGGAAGCAGATGCTCTTGGAGACATAGAATAACGTGTATGAACTGATATAGAATGAAGAACAGAGCCAGCAGAATAATTGATGCTATAACATCAATATTCCAAAAATGAGCATTTTGAACCATATAACCTGGGGAAGAATGAGATGAGCAGAACAAGGAGAATAATCAAAACAATTAAAAACATTGTAAACAAACAACTTGAAAGCCGTAAGAACTCCCATTAATGGGACCTGTAAATTGGGATCCCTTCTAGCTTGAATGTTCTGTGATCTAAACGAATTTAAGACTGCCTTGCTTTCAATTCAAAGTTTGAAGCCCTAGAGAAAAGGTTATGGAAAAGAGGTTGTGCTTCCTTAGTTAGATCAGCTCACAATGCTTTGTTACAAATAAACATTAGCAGCTATCAGTTCAATTGGTATAGACAGGAAGGAATATCAAAAATGTATGTTATGATGATGAGCTTGAAGCCTGTAGGATGGTTTTTCCTCTTATCAAGACAACTAATTTGATTTCAACTTCAAAAAGGAAAGATGAAGAATCAACTCTTCTTTAAGGTATTTTGCTTGTCATCTTCCCCTATGGACCTGAATCTAATTTAGTCAGTTCCCTGCCCACCCCCCACCCCCCAGCTCCAGTGAAACTATACTAAAAGTTGAATGTGACTTCAATAAGAGATAAGCTAAGGGAACCAGATAATTAGGGCAAAAGGAGCAGGCGCTTGGCATTCTGTCACCCAGAGCCAGCCCCTGTGTATCCTCCAAGCTCTGGAATTGGGTACCTGTATTTAAATAGAGTTTATATAGCAAACATGGACTGAATGACAGATTTTCCTCTAAAGCACAGTCAACTCTTGTTACCTTAGCCATTTGATTTTACCTTCACTTTCAAGCTTCATATCTCCATAGTCATTTTCTCATTTTCTTTTCTGTCACCCTCAAATCATACACAGACATGCCCTCCATTCCTCATCCCATCAACTTCTGCAGCAGAAAAATGAATTTACATAACCAATGACAGGGCTCATTTAACCCAGATCAGAAGCTCTTCCATCAAATGAAAGGCATTGAAATAAAAGGAAGACAGATTGTAATCAGTCTTTATGTGGTGTCCTGTAACTGGTAAAGATGACTTAGAAAATATGGCTCTCAAAAAGGTAGAGAGGTTGGCTTCCTACATTCTGAAACTCCAGGAAAAGTCAGCCTAAAAGGAGGGAAGTAAATCACAATTTTCTAGTGTATTACATATTTGAGGAGTTCTAGTGTATGTTATGTTGCCAAGTCTCATTTCAATGGAATAAGTATCATCCACATGTCAAGGTGGTACAAAGTAAAAAGAAAATAGTTCCTGCCTTCAAGGAGTTTACATTCTTTTGGAGGGAAACATTGGTTAGAAGGGCATTAAGTGAAGCTCACAGTCAATTCCCCATTGCATTTTACCAACAATTTCAGCCTTCTTTCAGAACACTATGTATCATGTGAGTTTTCCTTCTTAGCTAATTAGCAGTTAAAAGGATAATAGAAGCATATGAAAAATAAGAAAGGAGTCAGAGATATAGAAGTAGAAGGAACCTTAGATATCATCTAATTCAACTGCCTCAATTTTATAGATGAAGGAAATGCGGTCCAGTAAGTAGCTTGATTAATGTCACACTTGTGGAAACCAGGTTCTCTGATGACAAACCTGCCGCTGTAGTATAAACCACCCACTTAATTGGGTTAGCATGGATTATTACAACAACTTCCTAGATATTCTCTGGCCCTTCCACACTACATTCACAGTTACTTGACTAATCTTTCCCCAAACTGTTTTCATTTTGCCATTTATTTATCTATTCAACTAGAAACTGCAATGTCACCTGACTGCCTACAGGAGATATTTGGGATCATTTTAGGAATACTTGGAGCACCCCTGGAAACTTCTAGGGAACCCAGGAACATGGAATGTGAAATTCAGCACTAGAAGAGTCAGAGATGATGATCTTTTGACTTCTTCCAGAGCTACATAGATAGATATAGATTATACATATAGATATCTATAGCTAGATAAATAAATATAGATAACTATATCTATATCTATATATATTGACCCAGTGCTGAAAGGCTTGTTACTTTTGGAAGATGATGCAAACTCTGAGTGATCCTCGTCTCTCCCATGGTAGCAGGAGGGGCAGGGTGCTACATCAATTAAAAGGAGAAGATAGTTTCTGGCTTGTCTCTTCAGTTCTCCAGTGAGGCAAGTAGTGTTTTCTGTCACTAAGATCTCCTAGGGATAGAGGAGTGGGTTGAAAGTAGAAAAAAATAGTCTGTGTTTTACAAGTATTGAGCCCCCGACTCCTTTTTCTGATTTGTGTTTCCTGAATTGGTGATAAAGCAATCAATCCCAAAGTGAATATGTCCAGTTTGGGAGACAAGCTTGTTGAAGATACCTAGTGGTTTAGCTACCTGGTCTTTGACTAAAGTTGAATGGCTGGCACATGGAGTTTCTCCACAGATGGCCACAAAAAGAGGAAGATCCCCATCCCTAGTTTGACTTGACAGAAGATCAGGATTTTAAGAGAGAGTACGAACAGAGATGATATATAAAACTAATAATCAGCAATTCCACCCCATTTCATATTTACATGGTTTTAGGTACCAATCTAGCCAGATATAACATTAATGTTAGCTGCTGCTTGTTTAGTTTGTCCTACTGTCAATATATACTTGTTAGAATCTTTTGTGTATTCGATTTTTTTCTCATGTAAGAAATAAATGTGTCCCACATCTGATTTAGAGTATAAAGTCTATTCCCTTCTTTGGGGAAATTCTAGAAATGAGTGGAAATGTAAGCTTTAAATAATTTGTCCCTGTGGTAAACAAAAGAGTTGAATGAATTTAAGAGCGCTATAAAAGGAACATAAAACTGAGCCCTATCTAGAGATGATCTGTGGATCCAGAGTAAAGGACTCTCTTTGTGAAAAGGGAGTACCCTAAGGCCATGAATCTAGCAGGAGTTTCTTAATGTTAGACCTATGTTTAATGTCTTGGCAGTGCAGGTAGAGATTAGTACTGTTATACTGATGATCAGAGGTTACCATTCCTCCTTTCTGGTCCATCATGGGCTGCTCTACTGCTCAGAGCCTTCCTTTAGAAAAGACATTTTAGACACTCTGGCTCCATCCATCAGGTGTGGTTTTTCTTTCAGGCTGGCCATGGGGAAGAAGAAACAGCAAGAAGAGAAAGGCCCACTGGTCAGTCTAGTCCCAACTCATCCTAGATTTCTTGAACCAAAATTGCCTATTTAATTATCTTGAAAGATCCAGTTCCACCATTTTCTCTGGGCTCTTTGAAGTTATAAAAATGCATCAATAATTGTCTTATCTATATCTGAGCTCCCCCAGCCAGGGATGTTGCCCTGGCAAATATATGTGTATGTATTCATATATGTGTGTATTATTCTTGTGAAATCCATTATCTCCTTCCAGGCAGGTGTCCCTGTCCTGCTATCTTTTTTCTCTGTCTCATCATTTGGGTAATAAAGCACATAAATATTAGTATATAATTAACCATACTTATCTTAATGTTTTTTTAAAAAATCCAAAAGAGAAAAACCGAAAGCAAATAAACTCTTAAGGAGTTCAGGAAGCAGACATTCTTCTCCTGGGAGAGCAGTGAGAAGGTGAGGAGAGTAAGGAATCACTAGCCATGAGTCTGGACCATTAAGTGAGATCCACAAAACAGATTCTATTCAAACATACCCATTGACCCTTGAGAGCTGTGTTGAGATCTGTAGTATTGCAGCTCTGTTCTCACTTTCATGGCAAGGCTGCTGTTCGCTCTCTCACACTCTATAGCTTCCTGGGACTGATTTCCCAGGTGTCTCCTCCTCCGTCCCTTCTTTTACAGTCACCTCTTGCTCTCAGACCCTGGTACAGCTGTTTGTTTATTGAGGTAGCAGCTATTCTGTCCATTAGACTGTAAACTCCTTGAGGACAGGAACTGTCTTTTGCCTCTTTTTGTATTCCCAGACATTAGCACTGTCTGGTATATAGTAAATCATTATTAAATCTTTGTCAATTGAGTTATTAACTGATTGTCTACTCAGGCCATTTATTCCAACTCTCATATCCACAAATTCTTCTCTTCCTCTCTTTTAGGTTAGGGGACATAATCTGTCAGTCAGGGTTTTGCCATAGTCATAGAGTCAGGGAAGTTCCTCAGGGAGTCAAGGAGGGAAATGATGGAGATGTCCTTCCTGCCAATATATGTTGGCTTCCAGAGTCATGTTATACAAACATTTACTAATTATGTGTAGGAATTATATGTATTTATTAGCTAGGTATATAGAAAGAAGCAAAAAGTAAATTTCACCTAGAAGCAGAACCATACTTAACAATAGATTAGGGGATATATTTCCAGCAAACTGACCCTGACACAGGGAAGAGTCAGAGGTAATAATAACACTAATATAATATGCATGCATATGGGTGTGTAGATGTTTATAAATAAATCTTGTTCTACAAGTTTCTTGTGAGTCACATCAGAGGCATAAAGGAGAAAGCTATATGCTTGCCAGAAGTATGTGTCACTGTTACAGAAGACATTCAACTAAAAGTCCAAATCAAAGAGGGATTCCCTCCAGAAGCTCCTATCTATTTTTGACATTGTATTCACAGTACATACCAGTCTCCCACATTAACAATAACCAATAGGAGTTTGACCCAGCAATCTACACAGGAAAAACCAAAAGGCTGAAGAACATCTATAATTTGGGTTATGGCACCAAGTTGGATGGATAACCCCAAAAAGTTAGCCATCAGCATGTCTATTTTGGAGAAGTACAATAGTTGGGCAGTCAAATGAGGAGCCACAACTAAAGTCAGAGTGGGCTGAATAGCCTTTGGGATATGGTATGGTGCTTTTAATAATCCTGAGCTTCTTGCCAAAAACAAAGGTCCATCATTTTAATACCAGTATTCTTCTGGCAATACAGTATGGCCATGAGTGAAGGCTAGCTAATGAAAGATTCACAATTGTGGGTCACTAGCAAGACATATAATAGATATAGCTATATCACTAGTAAAAAAGACTATAAGAAGAAGCATAAAATATATTATTAATGAAATATATAGGTGGCTTGGTCATATTCTGAGAAGGAGGCATAACAAATGGACAGTTGTATGCTCCACTGATATCTATGTCACGTGCAGAAGGTCTTCACATACAAAAGAGAATTGGACCAGATCATTTTAAGGCACCTCCTAGCTCAGAATTCTCACACGTGTGTGTGTGTGTGTGTGTGTGTGTGTGTGTACCAGAAATGTTGTGCCTTTCAGGCAAAAATGAAAACCTCTGGTAGGAGGATTCAAGTTTCAGCAGCAGTACTGTTCCCTTCCAACTAGGATGTTTCTTCACAGATATTTAAGCAGTGTTCATCTGAGCCAAAACCCACATTGCTGATAAGGTGGAGATCCAGGAATGGAAATAGCAACTGTCGCTTTCCTAAACTGGGAAGAGGAAAAATAACACCAGTGTAGCAGGGCTGAACTGGTACATGGAGACCTGGATGGGGATGATGGTGACTCAGACCTCGTGGCAGGTTGGCCCTGACCTAGAATCTGAAACCATGTTATTTCTGAGAAGGATCTTTCAGACCTCTGAGTCCAGGCCCCTTCTCCCCCTTATAAAAGAGGAAATTGAGTCTCAGAAAGGAAGAGTGCTTGTCTAAGATGACACAACTAGTAAGAGACAGAATTTGGCTCAAGACTTGGGCTCTCCTCACTTTCATTTTAGTGTAATTTTCAAGAAATGCCCCTCCTGAAAATATTTTTACAGTCAAAGGTTCTGATAAAGGCCTCATTTCCAAAATATATAGAGAATTAACTCTAATTTATAAAAAATCAAGCCATTCTCCAATTGAAAAATGGTCAAAGGATATGAACAGACAATTCTCAGATGAAGAAATTGAAACTATTTCTAGTCATATGAAAAGATGCTCCAAGTCATTATTAATCAGAGAAATGCAAATTAAGACAACTCTAAGATACCACTACACACCTGTCAGATTGGCTAAGATGACAGGAAAAAATAATGATGATTGTTGGAGGGGATGTGGGAAAACTGGGACATTGATTCATTGTTGGTGGAGTTGTGAACGAATCCAACCATTTTGGAGAGTAGTTTGGAACTATGCTCAAAAAGTTATCAAACTGTCATACCCTTTGATCCAGCAGTGTTACTACTGGGCTTATATCCCAAAGAGATTATAAAGAAGGAAAGGGACCTGTATGTGCACGAATGTTTGTGGCAGCCCTTTTTGTAGTGGCTAGAAACTGGAAACTGAATGGATGTCCATCAGTTGGAGAATGGCTGAATAAATTGTGGTATATGAAAATTATGGAATATTACTGTTCTGTAAGAAATGACCAACAGGATGATTTCAGAAAGGCCTGGAGAGACTTACACGAACTGATGCTAAGTGAAATGAGCAGGACCAGGAGATCATTATATACTTCAACAACAATACTAGATGATGACCAGTCCTGATGGATCAGGCCATCCTCACCAACGAGATCAACCAAATCATTTCTAATGGAGCAGTAATGAACTGAACTAGCTATACCCAGAAAAAGAACTCTGGGAGATGACTAAAAACCATTACATTGAATTCCCAATCCCTATATTTATGCACACCTGCATTTTTGATTTCCTTCACAAGCTAATTGTATAATATTTCAGAGTCTGATTATTTTTGTACAGCAAAATAACGGCTTGGTCATGTATACTTATTGTGTATCTAAGTTATATTTTAATATATTTAACATCTACTGGTCATCCTGCCATTTAGGGGAGGGGGTGGGGGGGGGTAAGAGGTGAAAAATTGGAACAAGAGGTTTGGCAATTGTTAATGCTGTAAAGTTACCCATGTATATATCCTGTAAATTAAAGGCTATTAAATAAAAAAAAAAAAAAAGAAATGCCCCTCCTATCCATCCTAATCAGGACTAGTTAGACTCACCTTTCCCTCTAACCCCTTACTTCTCTCTAACTCTGCTGGGTCCTATGTGTCCAAGTTTTCTTCTTGGGCACAATCTAGGCTACATATAATTTTCCATCCTCTTGTGAAAAGGATAGATGAAGGTCCCAGAACTTCCTACTTAGCTGTAAAAAGAAAAGAAATGGGGGGCAGTTAGGAGGCGCAGTAGATAGAGCACCAGCCCTTAAGTCAGGAATACGAGTTCAAATCTGGTCTCAGACACTTAATACTTCCTGGCTGTGTGACCCTGACCCTGGGCAATTTAACCCAATTGCCAAAGAAAAGAAAAGAAAAGAAAAGAAAAGAAAGGAAAAGAAAGAAAAAAAAAGAAAAGAGTGAGGTAGAGGAGAGAGAGAGAGAGAGAGAGAGAGAGAGAGAGAATATCTATGTGCAAAATTAGAAGGATTAAACTGGGTAGCTCTAAGATCTCTCCTTGCTTAAGTTTTAGGAGTGGAAGAGAGAGAAAAGGGAGATGGGGAGGGAAGGAGATGGAGATAAAGAATAGGAAGAAGTGGGAAAGAAGGAGAATTCCAAATCCAAAGGTTTTACCTATGCACCACACAGCCTTCCTCAAAATTTGTTTACATTTAGGTCTCCATGATTTAAAAATGGGAGAAGGAAAGTCCTTAGCTCTCATTTTCTTTTTTCTCCATATCTCTTGTCTCCCTCTCAAAGACCAAATCTAGTTGTATGCAATGGCCATGAATCAATGGAAGATATCATCCATAACAAAATGTCATTGAGAGTGGGAGAAACAAAAATCCAGGATAATGCCCAGGGGTATATCCTCTACATAAATAATACTGAAATTACTCTAGAAATTGGCATAGATTGAGTGGATCCTAGCTTTTCCATAGTCACAGCTCTTAAAGATATCTTTTAGCTGCAGGCAAATTCCCTGATGAGTACTAATATTATCCAGAGCTTTTCTCAAGCACTGATTCATGCTCACACACTCGTAGGAGGCAAAAATAGTGATAGTCACAGCCGGTTTTAGAAATCAGGAAATCCTATCCTCCTCATCTGACCTCTGGACACAGAGTAAAATACCATTGTGAATAAGAGTGGGACAGGTATAGCCCCTTCGGGAAAATAAAGTTGCATGAGGATATGTGGATCTGAATTTGAATCTCTGTTCTATCATCCTTAAAAAAAAAAAAAAAAAACCTCACCTGCTCTGACTTTTAACTACCAGCTATTGTCCTTTTTCTCTAAAAGTCTTTCCTCCAAAAGGGACCCACATGTGCAAAAATGTTTGTGGCAGCCCTTTTTGTAGTGGCAAGAAATTAGAAACTGCATGGCTGCCCATCGATTGAAGAATGGCTGAATAAATTGTGGTATACGAATGTTATGGAATATCATTGTTCTGTAAGAAACGACCAGCCGGATGATTTCAAAAAGGCCTGAAGAGACTTACATGAACTGATGCTGAGTGAAATGAGTAGAACCAGATCATTATACATGGCAACAATAAGATTATACAATGATCAGTTCTGATAGCTGTGGCTCTCTTCAGCAATGAGATGATTCAAATCAATTCCAATTGTTTAGTGATGAAGAGAGCTATCTACACCCGGATAAATGTGGTTCTGAACTGAAAGTGGTTCACAACATAGTATTTTGATTCTTTTTGTTGTTGCTTGCTTGCATTTTATTTTGCTTTTTTTTTTTTTTACTGGTTTGATTTGATTTTTCTTGTATAGTACAATAATTGTATAAATATATGCATACATTAGGATTTAACATATATTTCTATCATGTTTAACATATATTGGACTACTTACCATCTAGGGGAGGGTGTCGGAGAAGGGAGGGAAAATTGGAACACAAGGTTTTGCAAGGGCTAATGTTGAAGAATTGTCCATGCATATGTTTTGAAAAATAAAAAGCTTTATTTGAAAAATAAGTCTTTCCTCCCTCTTCATTCCTCTTGACCCCTCTGTAGCATTTGATGCTTTTGATCATTATCTCCTGCTGGATACTCCTTCCTCTCTAGGTTTTCATGACACTGATTCCTCATCTGTTTCTCAGTTTGGATCTTCATCAATGTCACATCCATTAACTATGCATATCTCTTGGAACATCATTTCTTTTCCAGCTGAACTATGTTACTTAGTGATCTCACCAGCTCCCATATCATTGCTATATGGAAGATTCCTAGGTCAACTTATCTACCTCCAGCCTCTCTTCTGAACTCCATTCCTGCATCTTCATTTTTGGACATTTTGAACTGAATATCCCATAGATATCTCAAACATAACACATCCCAAACAGAATTTATTATCTTTCTTCTACAAACCTTTCCCTCTTCTAAACTTTCCTGTAAAGACTGACACCACCATCCTCCAAGTCACCTAGGCTCAAACCTTAGTCATTCTCATCACTTCATAAACTTATCCATATATACAATCCCTTGCCAAATCTCATTGTTTCTACCTCCACAATATCTCTTCCATGCATCCCCTGCTCTCCATTCACATAGCCACTCTCCCTGGTTCAGACCCTCCTCACCACTCACCAACCAGGCTTCCTGCCTCATCCCTCTTCCCATTCCACCTTCCGCTGAGCTTCCCAAGTTATTTGCTAAGGAGTAGCTCAGACCATGTCACATTCCCTGCTCAGTAACTTCCAAAGTCTTCCCTGTTATTTCCGGGATAATTTAAGATACCTTCCTTTGGTATTTGAAGTTCTTCCCAGGCTGGCCACTCCAACTTTCCCATTTTCTTATACTTTGCTCCCCTCCATATTCTCTATGATCCAACAGCCCTGATCTTCCTGCTACACTCTTCAAATATCTCCATCTCCAGTTTCCATCTTTGCAATGACTGTCCTGTCAGGTACAGCTAGGTGGTACAATGGCTAGAACGTTGGAATTGGAGTCAGAAAGACCCGAATTTAAACCTACCATAGATCCTCATCACTTTTATGACACTAGGCAAATAAATTAATGTCTTTTAGTCTCAGTTTCCTTGTCTACAAAATGCCTACTCAATGGATGGAGAAAGGACTTGAAGGAGAGAAGAAAGAATTTGAAAATTAAAAAAACAAAAACAAAACAAAACCAAAAAAAACCAAAGCCTGAAGCTGAATTAGAATTCAGATCTTCCTGATTCCAGGTCCAGTGTTTTATCCACTATGTCCCCTAGCTGCCCCAAATATGGAAATTCCAAAATGTTAACCAAAATATGGTAATTAATTTCAGCTCAATGGAAATATTCAGTGTGAGTTCAAAAAATGCAGATTCTTCTCCTCCCTTCCCCTCTTCCATCCTTCTTCTTCACTTAATCTTCTTCCTTTTCTTTTTCTTTTCCTTCTGCTTCAACTCTTTCTCCTCCCTTTCCCCTTCCTTCTCCTCCTCTTTCTTCTTCCCCTACATCTTTTATTCTACATCTCCCTTTTTTTGGGGGGGTGGGGAGAGGGACATTGAGATAGCTGTAAATCTTCCATAAGAAATATAACAACTATAAGTGTACTCTGGTTCTTTTAATATTGCAAAGATGTCAGGGCAGCACCTAGGCTATCCTTTGGTCATCCCCATCTTCTCTATATGACAGCTTCAACTTCTTTTCCAGTGATATATCTCTCAAATAATTCCTTTTATTTCACTTTTCAAGTACACGTCATTGTCACATTCTACTTTCTTAGTTCATCCCCATCCCGTGAACTAGCCCAGTGCCCCATAACTTCAATGAAGGGTTATATAAATAAAACAGGGATAAATTTTAAAATAAAGGGGAAAGCTTTGCCTCAGGCACATTGTTGAATCTGGTAATACAAAGAATAGCAAATACAGCTCCTTTGCTCAAAGGATTTAAATTAAAAGAACAGGACAAAGCCCTTTGGGATTTAGGTTGGGCTTTAGTGTTGGTCTAAGTAAGGAATGGAAAACATGTGTCTTAGCCTAAACTGGCCAGCTGAAGTTCAGCCCAAGTGACTGACCCTATCCAGGGCATTGAGTCACCCAGTCACCAGAGGTGACAATCATTTCTGTTTTTTTCCCCAGTCTTCAAGCAGGCCTCTTTCTTCCCTTCTTCTCTAGACCCAGAAAGACAGGGTCTTCCCACTCCCAACTTCTGGGTCTCCTAGAAAGGCTATTTTTTCTGCCTTCTTTCTCAGGATGATTGCTCCTAGGACATAAACAGCTGAAACCCATTCTCCCTCCCTCCAACACAGCACCTCCCTCCAGCACCTAGATAGATACTCCGGATCAAAGCCACAGTTTCTTCCACAGACCAGAAGGCTGGCCTTCCAAGTTCAAGCAACTTCCAGATAGAAACCTAAAAACTTAGCTCTGGAAGAGGCTTTAGTGAGCATCAGATCCAATCTCCCATTATTTTAGGAAAGGGAAACAGAGACCCAGGTGTATCAGGATCATACCTCCAGCCTTGGAAAGGCCTTTGAAGGCCAAATAGTTCACATGACGTGCCCAGCGTCAATCGGCGAGCAAGAAGCAGAGGTGGACACGAATTCAAATCATTTGATGGCTTCTTTCCAAGGGGCCCTCAAAATCTCAGTCTAGGCCACGGGAATGGCAGTGCCGGCTTGGGGCCGGACTAACGACACTCCTATCTCCCACTCCGCCTAAATTGCTCACCTTGTCCCCGCCCAAAGGCTCTCTGCCTAGCCCCTCCCAGCCCAAAGACCATTCAGTGTTCAGGTCTCAGAGATTTTTTTTTCCGAACAATCCCCGCCCCTAAGGTGCAGTCTCAGCTTCCACACCCTCGGAGGGACTGGGGGTTCCTTCAGGCATGCTACTCCTGGCCGATCGGGCTCCTTCTCTACCGGGGAAGGGAGGGTGTGGTGTTGGGGGGGTGCAGTGCCGTGCGGACGTCGCCCCTCCTGGGTCCCCACCCGGGTGCACACGGTGGAAGCAGCAAGGACCTGGGGCTCCCTTCCCGAGCACCCCGGCGTGACTGCTGCTAATGAGCTGGAGCATAGCGGAGGTCGCAGCTGCATCAGCGCGGACAGCTCCGGGAGGCCCCGACTAGCCGGCCGGCCGACCCTGATGGCCTTAGGGATGGAGCAGCGTCTGGGCAACCTGACCATCTTCAGCCAGGACGATTTCGAAGGAGACTGGCAGCGCGTGGCCAGCGGGGGCTTCGGGCAGGTGTTCCGGGTGCGGCACAAGCGCTGGCGGACCGAGTATGCCATTAAGTGTTCCCCTTGCCTGCTGGCCGACTCCAGTCCCAACAGGTAGACGCTCTTCCCGCCCTCCTCCCCTTCTCTCCAGCCTTTGAGCTTTCAATTTCCTGCTATCTCCCAAGAAGTGCCCTGGCGGAGACTGAGGCTCAGTGCTGAGGCTGGCTCTCTCTGAGGGCTCGGGCCGTTGGACTGAAGTGCAATTTTAGGTCTTTCATCTCATCCTCCCAAATTTTCTCCCTCCCAAGATTTCTTCCATTTAATTGCAAGGTGACGGACTTGCTCTCTGTTTGACTAGCTAGAGATTCACAGCAACTCCTGAAGAATGAGGCCCATGAAGGAAATAGAGGGAAGTGCTGGACAGAAATCCCGAGTTAGGGAAAACGGGCTTGGGGCATGACGTCATTGGGATTGGCCCAGCTGACTCTGGAGACATTATTCTACTAAATGGGAACTATTCATGCAAGTTGACACTTTGCGAAGGGAGAAGCTCTGTGTTTGAGTGGGTACATCTACATACGTAGCTGCTGGGTGAGGGAAGGAGGCTCCATGTGGCCTTCTGTGCAACCTACTCATGTAGGGGCTCCTGAGGCTGCAGAAGAACAGACCCTTGTAGACACACCCAGCTCTTAGCAAAGATCTACAAGTCAAAGCCCGTAGCATTCTATTATCTGTTTTTACACATCTCTTCCAGCAGCTGTCTATCTGTATGTTTTTGCTACTCTTTGTCTCTGTCATCTCTTTTTTTTTCCTTCTTGACTTTTTCTCTCTCTAACACTCCCTCTCTGTCAGTTCTTTGCTTTGTGTTTCTTATGAATAAACCATGTGCCTACTCTGTATGAGGAAACATTTGGGAGATGAAGTCTGATCGGCCTACTCACCTAGGAGTTCCAGGGCTCCTTGGGGTATTAGACCCCTCCCTGGACATCTGTCCTGTGGAACTGGGGAGGACTGGATATCTTGTGTTAGTCGCTTTGCTGTTTCCCAATCTATTTCATCATGTTCTCTTTTGCCACTGGCCAAACCCCCCAGGATCTAGTCATAAGGCTGTTAGGCATTGACCAGATCCTTCTGTTACCCTCAGATTTTCCATGTATCATAATTTTTCATCTCTTAGAGTAGATTGGTACAACCTGAGACTCTCCCAGTAAATCTGAGGATAGATGAACTTGTTAATACTCAGTACTTCTCCCTCCTCTTTCCCCACATTATCATTAATCCCATTGACTTTGGGGTGGAGTCTAATTGTTCTGGAACGCCCAAGTAAATTTTCTGTCCCTGAAATTGAGAATGAAGGAGATTCAGTGCCTGACAGAAGAGAGTTTGGGTGGAGTGGGGATGGAAAACAGTCTGGTAGAGACATCTAATTCTTCTTCCTCCTTTTTTATTCTTGTCATCTTTTGGTATTAAGTGAAAAGAGTACATTTTCTCCATCCTTATGATCCTAATAAAGCAAAAATAGAAATAAGCCTCAAACTCTGGGATACAATTGTCCCTGGAGCAAAGAGGAGTGCGTGTGTTGGGGGAAGAGGAGTGGACACAGAAAACTTAGTAGTTAGAGGAGCAAACACACTGATGGGATAAAGTAGAGAACATGAAAAGCCCTGTCCAGCCAGCTAATAATAATGATTAACATTTATATTAAAACTTTAGATTTTACACCATATTTTTATATAGCATAAGTTCTAAAGATATTAGTGTTGTCCCCATCTGGCAGATAAGGAAAGTGAAGACTTCTCTCTAAATGATGTGATCTTTGATGGCTTCTAAGAAGGATAAACATGGAAAAGGGATGGTTTTCCAAATTTGAGAAGTCTCTGGCTGGGCCTGACTCTTCCATGAGGTCTGGAAAGTTAGAGACTTTGTGGAGTTTTGAGAAGGATCACTTAGAGAGAAACCTGTATTTCTGGATTTCATTTTTCCTTTCCAGATCTCTGTAATTTTGTATCATATAATCTATAGTTCTATCATCCTATGATCTAAGGGGATCTGGTGATCACAAACATTTCTTCAGGCCATCTCTGGTTAACTCTGGTGATTTCATCACCTTTGGACCCTGCCCCTTCTTGGATCTCTCCATGGGCACTGTGAAAATTACAGTATTATGTACAATAATCCTACTATTATGTAAATGCTTGTTTTATTTCAGATGTTAAAAATGAAATAAATATTTTTTTAAAATTGTAGTTAAAATGAAAAACATTTTGTCAGTTGTTCCTTATCTCCATCTCCTCCTGTTTCAATTCAATGTGTGTGTGTGTGTGTGTGTGTGTGTGTGTGTGTAAATCATATCTTTTCTTTATGCATCACAGACTTAAAGAATATTAGAGAGGGGGAAAGCTTTAGTTTCCTAATAATGATAACTAACATTTATGAAGTACTTTAAGGCTGGCTAAACACTTGACAAATTATCTCACTGAATCTTCACAGTGATCCTTCGAGATAGTTTCTAGTATAGTCATTATTTTATGAGGAATGATGATTAAGAAACTGAGGCAGGCAGCAATTAAATTACTTGTTGATGGTCACACAACTAGTCAGTGTCTGAGGACAGATTTAAATTTGTGAGGTAGTGGCAGTGTTGGAACTAGATCCAAATTTTTTGATTCCTAGCCCTGTAGACTTTTCACTCTCTATTAAGCATGGATGGGCAAGAGGACTTTTCACTCCAACACAAAACATATATTGTAACATAGCTAATCATGTGATGAATGAAATAGATAAACATACTGCTATAGTTCAGATAAAAGGGAATCACTTTCATGTGGGGGTGATCAGGGAAGTCTTACCCTTATTTATTTATTTTTTTGCAATATTCTCCTTGTAGCACCAATCACTTTGTATTGTTATATATGTGTGTATGTGTGTTTTACCTCCACAACTAGATTCTTAAGCCCCTGAAGGGGACTATATTTTTAATGACTTTGCATCCCACATAACCTAGAACAGTGCCTTGATTAATCCATTTATTTTAATCCATTGATTAATTCATTAACTCTCTTCTCCATTCCTCTGTAGCTCAGACATGAAGTGCCTTGTTGATGAAGCAACCAAAATGGAAAAGATCAAATTCCAGCACATTGTCTCCATCTATGGAGTGTGCCAGCAGCCCCTGGGCATCGTGATGGAATTCATGGCCAAGGGCTCCCTAGAGAAGATGCTGCCCACCCATAGCCTGTCCTGGCAGCTCAAGTTTCGAATCATCCATGAGACTGCCTTGGCCATGAATTTCCTTCATAGCATTAAGCCGCCTCTGCTCCATCTGGATCTCAAGCCAGGCAACATTTTGTTGGATAGCAACATGCATGCCAAGGTGAAGGGCCCCGTGCATTCTCCACTTTCTTGACCTACCCATCTCCCATCCCCAGAGAAGGGAGATTTACAGAAGGTAGTACATGGGAAATCTCTAGAGGATACCCTGAGAACTGGTTCAATTAAGGGTTTTCATTCATCTCCCAAAATGTGTGTCTTAAAATCTAAAGTAGGATTAATGCAGAGACAGCATTGTTAAACCTACTTTGGGTTTTAAGACACACACTTCCAAAAGGACCTACTGGAGGCAGAGACATGTTTGAAAGGCAGACTATGTCTGGCGTATTTTTGACTGGGCATCTGGAGATGTGGATGGTAATATAGAATACCTCATTGACATATGATGTATGGCTCTGGCCTAGATGTCACCCTCTGAGTTCTAGCTTCTAAGTCTGAGAATACTGCTATCCTTTATTTCCCAAGTGTGAGTAAATGAAACAATCTCTGAGAAATCCTTTTTGATGAGGAGAAGTAGGAGAAATAGGAGTGGTGTAAGTATACAGTTTATCACAGTTGGTATCCCTTTAAAGAAGATAGCATTTCTAAGTGCTTTGGGAACTGTGATAGGATTATTATTATTATTATTACTACTGATGTAATATCTTTAGCTATTTTAGCCTTTCTCTGTAGATACTGGGATGAATGAATGGGTTGACCAGTAGTCAGTGGACGGGGTGGGTGGCCAATGAGATGGAGGGGTGAATGGTCCAGGGGGACAAGTAACAACAGGTATGTATGATAACTAATCACCATCCTAGCTCCCATCACCCATCCATATTTCTACGACTCCTTTTCCAGATTTCAGACTTTGGCTTATCCAAGTGGATGGAGCAGTCAACACGGATGCAGTACATTGAGAGGTCAGCTCTTCGGGGCACACTCAGTTATATCCCCCCTGAAATGTTTCTGGAGAGCACCAAAGCACCTGGTCCCAAATATGATGTGTATAGGTAAGGGAAAAACAGAGGGATTTTTAAATTAATTTTGCAAATTGGAGGTTCCTTTGAATCTTTTTGCATTTCTATCATTCTAATAATTCTTTTTTTAGTCCTAGAGTTGAAAGCCATTTTTTGATGAGATAGTATATAGTGAATGTACTGTTCTGAGGTTCAAGCCGAGTTACTTACCACATTCCCCACTTGGTCAGCTGGCCCTCTGCACTTGGGCAGCTTTTTGACCAGTTCTAGGGACTGAAATAGAACTAATATCCCAGGTCTACTTTCCTGGGGCATGTGGGATGTACAGAGCTGGGGCTGGGAGTGGGCAGGGAGGAAGGGCTGATTTTTCATGATTGAGTCTGACTCTTCCATGAGATCCAGAAAGTTGAAGACATTGTGGATTCTTGAGAAGAGTCACTTAGGGAGAAACCTCTATTATTTACAGCTTTGGAATTGTCGTTTGGGAGATTCTTACCCAGAAGAAGCCATACCCAGGTAGTATACTGGGGGCTGACACTATGGGTTCTCTAAGGTAAAAAACCTTGGGACAAAGTCCTGGAGGTTGGTGGCTGGGGTGGGGTGTCACAGAGAAGAAATTATGGGCTTTTATTGGGTAGATGTAGTAGGTGACATCTCTTCATAAGACTCCATCTCTCCCCTTCTTCATATATCTCTGTCCTGATCTTCCCTGCCCCCCCACATTTTAAAGATACCTTTTTAAAAGTTTTATATATAGTCTCCTCCTAAAAAAAATTATATGAAAATATCCTTTCTTTTAAGTCCTTCTGATTTCTGCCCCTCTTTATAACTCTATTTATCCTCTCTCACCCTATCTTCCCCTAGTCCCAACCTCCCTGTCTCCTGGGATGGAAATGATCAAGTGGGAGTGAGATTGGGGGCTCAGAGAAAGAATTTGATATCAGAGCTGGAGGAGGGGAGAGTTATGAGGCTCCAAGAGGAAGCAGGTGAATCCTGACCTGGTTTTCCCTAAATCAGAGCATATTTCTTAGGAAAGAAAGGAGGGAGAAAAGTTAAAATGTACTTCAAACCCACAGGCTTTCTAGTTGCCGGTTTTAACCCAACTTTCCTGCCCCTCAAAGAGTTTCCTCCACCCTCCACCCCCCCAATAACTCCCACCCATCAGCTGAGAATATAGAATGTCTCAAAGCCTTCGAAAAATAGCAAAGTAAAAAAATTAAGGCTTTAAAGAAAACAGTTTTTGGCATATTTGTTTCCATGTGCATTGGTACCATCTCCTTTAGATTATAAGGATGGGGCAATGCTATTGTTTGGGACTGACCTTCTAGTCTGGGTAAATCTAGAAAAATTGGAACAGGGAACTCATCTAGCCAATGGCAGTCCTTGGCCCTTGCTCACTCTCTGGAGATATGAGGCCTTAGTCTCCCTCTATCACCTTCCTTCCCTGCTTCACTAGCACAGTCCCAGTCTATGGTCTCCCTCAGGGTTCAACATGATGACCATCATCATTCGTGTGGCTGCTGGTACCCGACCCTCCCTGCAGCCTATCTCAGATGAGTGGCCAGGTGAAGGGCAGCAGATGGTAGACCTGATGAAGCGCTGCTGGGACCAGGACCTTAAGAAGAGGCCATGTTTCACAGGTAATCATCAATATTCCCAATTGTGTCTGCCTATGACAAACATCCTTCCATCTATATTTATGAATATAGCATCTTAAGACTTACAAAGTGATATACATAGAGACATATATGTATATGTGTGTGTTTTATGTGTATATAGATTTGTATACACACTATATATATTTGTACAGTTATCACTGTTTTACAGATGAAAAAACCAAGGCTGAGAGGTTAATGCTTAAACATGGCTCCCAGGTGTATTAGGTGGGATTTGGACTGAGTTTTCCTTAATTCTGACCTCTTGGCACTCTCCTGGGGAGCTTACTTAAAGGTTAGGAGCTGAGCCAAGGCTGCCTAGAGGGAAGAGTTGTAGTAATGAGTCAAGATAAGATAACTATCTTAGTGACCTACTGTAGGATGTATGGTTTCCCTAGGATTCCTGAAGTTGAATTCAGCTAATTCTTATCATTAAGGCAGGACTGGCCAGTCCAGCTTAACAGTACTCAGGTTATGGGATGTAAGTTCAATTCAACCAGTATCTACTAAGCTCAAACCTCATAGAAATCATCACGGTAGGTACCAGGGAAATAAAAACAGATATGAATGAATGAATGAATTAATAAAGCATTTTGTAGGATTTAACTGTATGTAAACAAAACAAAACAAAAAACTGTGCTAAGCACTAAAGACAGTCTCTGCTCTCAAGGATCCCATATACTAATAGGAAAGACAATACATATGGAAGATTTCAACTACAAGTTAGATGGGAAAAAGCCCATGGTCCTTAGGGGGCAGCAGCAAAGCAGATGTTAATTCCTCTTCTTGAATTTCATTCCCACTGATAAAATCATATCAAATGTGACACAGATCTCCTCTCAAAGAGCTTACAATATAAAGGTTAGGACAAGATTACAAATGACTATGAAACAAAAGAGAGAAGGAATTGTATAAAGTATCAGGAGAAATTTTAAAAAGGAGAGTTTTTACCTGGACTTCATGGAGAATAGATACAGCAAAGTTAGTTCTGGAAGGGAAGGAGAGATTTCAAATGGCTGGGTTGACAGGGCTTAGAAGGGTATCAATTCCAGGCCAGGGGAGGTGGAACAAAGGAGCAGATATAGGGAGGATAAGTTGAACGTGATGGAAGGAGCGGGTGTCCAAGTTGGTTGGAAAGCTTGATGGAGAGTAGAATGAGGTAAAACTAGATATTTGAAACCAGATTTTGTAAGAGCTTGAATGCCAAGTTCAGGAGTTACTTTCTTCCATAGATACTGGGAAGCCATTGTGTCACTTCATTTCAATGTCTGAGTTTCCTTATCTATAGATAGCTACTAAAACTTTTACTTCATTGGCCTGGAGAATACCCCAATGAGGAAACACTCTTTTCCTAAGCTGAGCAATTCTTTGTTTACAATTTACATTCTTAGTTATTTCCTTAGGGCACTGGTCAAACAGCCAACTGTATCATAGGTTAGACTGAAACTGAGGTCTTCCTCTATTTAGTAAGCTATTTTGGCTCTCTGGAATGAAGGTAATCAAAACCTTATCTCTGGAATGTGAATAATCATACTTGCTCTGCCTACCTAGCATGATTGGTATTGGGAAAGCATTTTTTCCCCACACCTTAGTGACTATTATCCATTGGGAATAATTTCCCTCCTTTCTCAATGTCATGTTTACATTCCCTCTCCATCTCTAACCCTAACCCTGCCCTTATTCGTGTTAGACTTTTGTCTTCTTATGAAGGCTCCCTCTGGTAGTCTAACTTACAAATTCCTCATTCTGTTCAACTCCCATACCTAAACTATACACAGAGATGATTATATCTTAATCTTAATGATGGCACTCATAACTATTCTATTTCCATTTTCATGAACTCTACAAGTATTTTATCTGATCAGTCTTTTGTCATTCCATCTTTTCCTATGCCTTTATGAATCCTGAAACTGTTTTTCATACTCATTATGACTTCTAATGCCTCTGCCTCTCAGTTCTTTCCCCAGCTATCACTCCTGCGTTAGCTATACACTTCTCCTTTCTCTCTTGATCCATTAGTGAACCAATTAGATTCTATAATCTCTTCTACTCTCAAATCTGATCTTTCTTTGTCCTTTCACCAATCATACCTTACCATATCATAATTGTGGATTACTCCCACCATGTTTCTCCTTTGCTCACATTAATATGCAATTGATTAGTTGGGGGAGGGGGAATCACAAAACCACATTGATCAGGTTTATATTTATATTGCATAAACTCAAATTAGTTATTATGCTCACAACAATGGTCATTCTAAACCTTTTCATCTCTCCTCAAACCTTCCATGGCACCTCTCAAATTTTACCTTCTTAGATGAAAAACTTATCTCTTATATTACCAGGAGGGGGGGCAGAAAGAGAGGGAGAGGGAGAGAAGGAGGGAGGCAGGGAAAGAGAGAGGGAGAGAAGAAGAGAGAAAAGGAGGGAAGGGGGAAAGAGGGACAGAGGGAGAGGAAGAAAAGGGAGGAAAAGGGAGAGAGAAAGAGATCATTCTCTAAGCCTCAGAGTTTGGCAACACCGAACTGGATGGCCTCAGACATCCTCTTCCAACTCAGAAATCTGACTCTTCTCTTCTCCCATTCATGTCACATAATTCATACAGCTTCCCCTTCTTTACTCCTGTCTTGAATGAAGATTTAACTTTTCTTCTTGACAAGCCCAATTCTACTACATGTACTCTTAATATCATCCCATCCTTTCTTTTCCAGCATAATCTCCTCATCATTATACTTTAATTTATCTTTGATCTTTTCCTATCTACTGGTTTCTTTCCTGCTGCCCATTCCCATATCTCTTCCATCCTTAAAAGAAGAAAAATTTCTGCTCTCTTCTAGCTATCATCCATTTAGCTTTCTATCTAAACTCCTTGAGAAAACTTTCTATACCAGGTGCCTCCCTCATTAGGAAAGCATTTTATAAACCTCAGTGTGTCATGTAAATATAAGTAATTATTTTAATTAAAATGATTATGATGATGGACAGAGTGGCAATATAATCAGAACAATGCATTACAGAGATCATTGGGTCAGCAGTGTGTAGGTTTGACTAGAGAAGCAATATCCTGGAGGCAAGGGAATTGGTAAGCAAAGAGACAGCTAGGTGGTGCACTGGATAGAGTGCCAGATCTGAAGTCAGGAAGATTCATCTTCCTGAGTTTCCCAGTTTCCTGATCTGTAAAATGAGCTGAAGGATTGTTATGTATTCTATATACACATACATATATGTGTGTACACATTATTTCCTCCTACAGAATGTCTCTTTCATTTGAAAAAATTTTGTCTTTATATATCCAGCCCAAAGTAAAGTGCCTGGAATATAGTAGATGCTTAATAAATATTTGTTAATTTGTTGAATGGATGTTTATCATAGAATTTTAGTGTTAGAAGAGACCTTGGAGACTTTCCAATTCACATACTCTGTCCCCCTCCACTTAACAGATTCAATTTAACACAAACAACTAAGTATCTATCATAGAATAACAGTCATTACTCTAGGCATTGGAAACATAAAGGCAAAAACAGAACATTTCCTTCTCTGGAAATTAATTCCCAAATGGGGAAACCACATAGCCTGTTAGTGGCAGAGCTGGGACTAGAATCCCAATCACCCGTACATTTTTGTAAAATATATGCTTACATACATGTACAGGTAATTGGGATATGTGTGTATATGTAAAGCATGGGTGTTAGGGGATTCAAGAAGAAATATGGGGTAGATGGGGGACACATAAGCAGTATTCAGTTGATTTCCCTTTCTCTTCCATTAAACAGATATCACTACTGAGACAGACATGTTGCTATCCTTGCTCCAGAACCCTATAGTAGACCTGGAAAAAGAGTCCTTGATCAGAAAGACATCTTGTAAACCTTCTCTGTGCAAGGCCCAGGAGGTAAGAAGGGGTTTCAGAGCATGGGACCATCCTATACTGCCTTCCTATGTTAGCAGAACATCTTGTTTTGGTGCCCAGGATTCTTGAGAAGAGAAGTTTCTTTTTGCAGGTTCAAGGAAGCAAATGAGGGGTCCCCAAAGAGATGGGATCACCTAGAGCTCTCCCTATATATGTATATATTGGATGGGATGCCATACCTGGTTCTGCTATAAGAGCACACTTGATGCAGGGCCCAGGGGCCCCTTTCAACCCTAAGTTCCCATGATTCCATGACCCTTGGGAAACTATTCCTCTCCTGCATTCTAATCAACGTTACTCATGTTCCTTGTTGGAAAGCTCAGCTCTGGGCACTGGGGGATGTTTAACATGTCTGCTTCCTGCTGAGCCAAGAAATATAATTTAATAAACTACTCATGTGAAAGAGCTTAGGTTCCTCTTTCCCAGCTAGTTTACTAACAACAGAAAGGTATGCTCTGTCCTTTGTTCTTTTGGGATAACCAATGGAAGGAACAGTTCAATTTCTAATTTACAAGTTTAGAAATTACTAATAAAAAGTAGAAATAAAGGTCTTTATAGGAGGCAGGAAGTGCTGGTAGGCTGATAAAACATTGATTGGCAAACTGGTCTCTCATTTTTTCTTATATTGCTTCTGCTGCCTAGATCAGTAGAGAAGTCAGCCAGGAACTGACAGAGAGTGGTAAGTACAGGGCCCTTCAGACCCAATTAAATTATTCAGAAAAGGGTGAGAAATGGAATCCTTTCACTGGGCTCCATCTTTCATACCTTTTCCATTTAGTTACTTCAAGGATTGTTTGCTGTATGTAAAACAGGAATATGATGGGGCTTTAAACACTTGGCTGAATAGCAAAATAGCCTTTTTTTGTTGTTTATTTGAGGGGGGAAGGGTGCAGTTTGGTGAGGCAATTGAGTTAAGTGACTTGCCTTGAGTCACATAACTCATCTGTCTGAGAGTCTGAGGCCAGATTTGAACTTGGATCCTCCTGACTTCAGGGACAGTACTCTATCCATTTGGCCATCTAGTTGCACTCTTCCCCTCCCACTCCTACATCTTTCCCCTTTGGGGGGATGGAGGCACAATAGCCTTTTGCCATATTGGTCCCATTCTCTTAGGGTTTGAATGAGGCAGAGTGGATAGAAATTTGTCCATTCTATTGACTCACTATTCTCTATCTCCTTTGATAGTAGAACTAGAGGAAATGGAACTCTAATTATTGCAAAAGAGATCAGATTAAACAACAGGAAAAACTATCAAACTCAGAGCTATAACATGCTAGCATGGGATGTGTGTTGTAAATTTATCATTTTTAGAGCTCTGTCCATTCCTTCTAGTCTTTCCAGAATAAAGAATAGCCCTGTAGGGAAATGAGGACTCTCTGGATCTCAGTTTCCCCATCATTAAAATGAAGGGAATAGACTATTGATCTCTCAAGTCCCTTTCCAGTGCTAAGTTCTATGATCCTGTAGCAAAATGGGCAGAATGGCTGTCCTGGGGAACTCAGATATCTTCTTTTCTCCAGACTCAAGTGAATCTCTGAAGCGGCTACTCCAGTTATCTGACAGTGAGAGCTTAGTCTCAAGCATGGAAGAGCTGGGCATCTATGAGAACAATGTGACTCTCCTTCACTTCCTGGTGACTGAGGGGAACGTGGAGAAGGTGAGGCTGCTGTTGAGGCAGGAGGTAGATGTGGACTGCCAAACAGTTGAAGGCTACACACCCCTCATCATTGCTGTGCAAGATCAGTTCTCTGACCTCTGCATGCTGCTGCTCAGCCAAGGAGCCAATCCCAACCTGGTTGATGAGGATGGCTGGGCCCCACTCCACTTTGCTGCCCAGAATGGGGATGACCGTATTGCTCGCCTCCTCCTGGACCACGGTGCCCAGGTTGATGCCCAGGAGCACGAGGGCTGGACAGCTCTTCACCTAGCTTCCCAGAACAACTTTGAGAATGTGGCCCGGCTCCTTGTCTCCCGTCATGCTAACCCCAACCTTCAAGAAGGGGAGGGGAAGGCTCCACTGCACCTGGCTGCCTACTTTGGTCATGTTAGCTTAGTGAAGTTGCTTATTGGTCAGGGTGCCCAACTAAATGCCCAACAGAGGAACCTCAGGACCCCACTGCACTTGGCTGTGGAACAGGGTAAGGTCCGTGCAATCCAGCACCTGCTGAAGAGTGGGGCTGCCACTGACATGATTGACCAGAATGGCTATACCCCACTGCATACAGCTGTTGCCAAAGACAAGTATCTTATCTGCAGTATGCTGCTCAAGTATGGAGCCAACACTGAGTTGAAGACTCAACAGGGCTGGACCCCTCTACATTTGGCAGCCTTCCAGGGCCACCTGGAGATTCTCCGTCTGTTGCATGAGAATAATGCCCAGCTGGATGCTCAGGGGGGCAAGGACTGGACTCCACTTCACCTGGCAGTACGTCAAGGGGAGGACGCAGTGGTTTCCTTTCTCCTGCAAGGTGGAGCTAATCCCAGCATGGCTGAGCAGTCTGGATGGACACCATTACACTTGGCTGTTCAGCGAGGTGCATTTTTGAGTGTCATCAATCTCCTGGAGCACCAGGCAGATGTAAATGCTTCCAACAAGGTAGGCTGGACACCTGTGCACTTAGCAGCCCTTAAGGGCAACACTGCTATCCTCAAGGTGCTGATCAAAGCTGGTGCCAGACTGGACATTCAGGATGCTACTGGCTGCACAGTGCTACAATTGGCAATCCGAAACCAGAAACAGAATGTAATCTCCTTCCTGGAGGACAAGGACCCTCTCACTCCATGTCTGGCTAGTGCTGAATCAGAGACCATGCAGGAGGCTTGACCTCCTGTTCCCTGAATGAATGGAGATCCCTTTAGACCCATTTGGAAGCCTGGGAAGGGCAATATATAGAACTGGTCCCCATCCATTCCCAGGAGCAGTTTCCCAGAGAAAGTGAAGCTGGAAGCGAAAAACAACCTAAGGTGGAAGAATCTTGAAGCAGATTTGAAGAGGAGTCAATTTCTCCTCTCTCCTGTTTTCACCAAACACCACCTTAAATTTCTTATAGGTTCTGGGCATTAATCTCCACCAACGAAGAGTGATTCTAATGTCATTGACATTGGGATTGCAGTTACATTTCTAATTGTTCTCCCTGCCTCAAATTCCTCCTTTCTCTAATTCCTCCCTCCCACATGATTTTCCTAAAGCCTAGATCCTTCCACCTCTCTTCTTTAATCAAACCCCAGGACTCCTTATTATATCTAATATCAAGTCTCTTTGAAACATAAAACTTTTCATAATCTGCCTGCATCTCACCTTTCCAGCCTTACTACATATTGCTTCCTAAATCTGCCCTCTTTCTGGTTCTCACACATAACACTTCACAACTCTCTATTATTCATCTCTGTGCTGTATGCTTCCTGTATGCTTCAGTTTCTTTTGGCTTTGCCCCATACCTGCTCCATACCCCTCCTTTACTTACCTCTGCTTCCTGGAATCACTGATTTCCTTTAAGTCTCCCGTCAGGCATCTGCTTCTACTGAAATCCCTTTCCTGGTCTTCTTCCCCCTTCCCCATGACTTCTTTTAGCCCTCAGGTTGCTTTGTGTCTTCTCTGCATGGGATTTGTATATGCCTGTATTTGTGTCTGCAGTCTTTTTGGCTAAAAGATAAGCTTCTGAAGGCTACAAATTTGGTTTTTTTTCTTTTTCTTTTTCGTTTTTTGCTGAAGCAATTGGGGTTAAGTGACTTGCCCAGGGTCACACAGCCAGGAAGTATGAAGTGTCTGAGATCAGATTTGAGTTCAGGACTTCCAGACTTCAGGGCTGGTGCTCTATCCACTGCGTAATTTTTGTCTTTGAATCTCAGAGACTGGATTATACCAGGCATTTGACAAATAGTTGTTGATTGGTTGGTTGGTTAGAGCAATCTGTTACCTCCAAGACTGGAGGCCAATTGTGTGATCCCACCACCTTTGCATATTTAGTTGGGTATTCCTGGGCAAGCCTAAACTTCAATTTCCCAAAATACAATGAATGGAGATAGTAACATATGGTTTACACATCTTACCTTTTGTGTAAGACTGTTGGGAGTTGTTGTTAACTTTAAATAACAATAAATCAGCAAAGACTCCTTGCTTTCAGCCCAGCCATTTTCCCGTAGTTCCCTTCTAATATTTAGGGCAGCTTTCTCTCTAGATCCAAGTGCCTCTAGGAACTTCATGCCTTCAATTGAATAATGGAGGATTCTGAGGCAATCTCACTTTGTATGTGTGTATAAGATATATGTACATAATATATATATATATATAATGTTACATATTATACATAATATATAATATACACATACATTTTATATATATCCACATACACATATCACTCAGAATTATGGTATAAGGGAAAAAAGTGTAGCCAGAAGACTTGAATTCAAATCCTATCTATTCCTTTCTACTTGTATGACTTTGGGCAAATCTCCCTGGGTCTCAGTTTCCTCCTCTGTAAGATGAAAAAGTTGGACTAGATGGACTTTTATTTCCTTCCAACTTTTGAACTCTCCCCTCACCCTATGGCTGCGGGCATTCCTTCCTCATGCCCAGGTGCCACTGCTGCCCAGGTCTCTTGGATCACCTTTCCACAAACTGGCTCTGATCTGGAATGTGCCTTTACTTGGATTGCTCATCTTATTGCCTGCCTTTTCTGTCCTTTTCCTGACCTCACTGTGTATTTGATTCTGGTATGCACTTTGGATCCAGATGTTCATCCTCATTTTAATAAAACAATGTTTCTGTTATATTAATAATGATAGCTTGCATTTATATAACACATCTGGTAGCTGTTCATCACTTTGGAGGTGGAGTACTTTGGGCAAAGTGGTTATGGGGACCTGAAAGTTAGGATGATGGGTGGTTCCTGGAATAGTGGAGGATTGACACACCCATGCTCAGTGTATTGTTTGTATTTTGGGGGATTTCCCCATCCCACTCCCAATCTCAGCTGCCTCTCATGCATTTTTCACTGCCACCCAACCCAGCCTGTCTAACAGGTCTTGGAAGAAAGGAAGCCAAGAAACTAGAAGTAAAGAGAAGGATTGGACAGAGTAGGGCTGCCTCTCACGTAGCTCAGTTGCTTCACTATTTTTTTCCCCTCTTTCCTCTCTTCACTTAAATGAGTGTAGACTTGTTAATACCTGCCCAGCCCTTTATAGGACTTTGGGTTCAACCTCTTAACAAAGGGTTTGGTGGTGGCAAAGATGGAAAAACAGGACTACAAGGAACCCTCTTGGTTAGAAAATAGGGATCCTTAATCTTTTTTTAGTGCTTTGGACCTCTTTGGTGATCAGGTGAAGTCCATGGATCTCTTCTCAGAATGATTTTTTTAAATGCATGCAATAAAATCATAAAATTGCAAAAGGAAATCAATTATATTGTAGTAGAGTTATCAAAATATTAAAACTCAAGTTCAGGGACCCCCAGTTAAGAACTCCTGGTTCTTATAAAGAATATAAAGTATAAAGAATTTGATAGCGGGCATCTGTCACTGCCTTTAAAACTCAGGATCAGAGGGTCAGAGAGGTCAGCCCACAAACCATGGGAGGTCTTGGGAGTCCTTTCTGAAACAGCTGGGATAGGTGGGTGGGAAAGAATCAGAAATGGAACTTATGCCAATGTGTAGCTAAAGGAGCCTATCTTTTCAGCCTTAAAATATTTAGCCAACCTCGCTCTCCTGAGTAGGACCAAGGTTGGAAATCCCTATGCCAATCCCGATCCCAGTCCTAGGACAGCAACTGGGTCTACTGTTGCATGTAAATAGCAATGATTCTGTTCTGGCGAGAAACTGAGGTCTTCCTCTCCTGGAGTAACTTTTTGTGAAATCAGGCTATCTTCTGCCTCTTCCTATAAAGACTTTGATTTTGAATTACTCAATGGGTATTGCCTCAGATAAAATGAACTCTAGGAAGGATCTTAGCTTAAAAAGACCAAGGTCTCCCACTACTTCCAAAGCCATCTCCAGTCATCCTAACCTATGTCTTGTCACTGGGCTCTTCAGAAGAGAGAGGCTGGTGACTTTGCATAGCTCTGCCTCTATAAAATCCAATTCACTTGCAACTCAAGACATTACCTTCCTGATTTCATTGGTCCTCTTTGAGAATGGAGGACAAAAACAGCACCTGTCGTTATTAGGCATAGGTCTTCCTATGGTCAGAGCATCCAAATGGGATCCTGAACAGATATGAAACAAGGAACACATCACTTTGGGAGGGTGTGAAGAATAATTTGTGTCCTGTTAAAATATGTTTAAAAGGAACATTAAAAGCAATCTTAACTGGTGAAAAGTCAACACAAATGGTACAGATGAGGAAAAAAAGCTTTTTGGTGTTGTTGAGGCAATTGGGGTTAAGTGACTCATCCAGGGTCACACAACTAAGAAATAGTAAATGTCTGAGATCAGATTTGAACTCAGGTCCTCCTCACTTCAGGGTTAATGCGCTATCCACTGTGCCATCTAGCTGCCTCCAGAAGGAAAAAAAAAAAGCATTTGTGTTTGAAACCAGTAGACCCAAGTTCAAATCCCAGCTCTCTTCCACTTACTAGTTCTTTGACTTTTTTTGGCTTTTTTTTTGTTTGTAGTTTAAGGAATTTAGACCAGATGGCCCTTCAGTTCTAAATCTAGGAACCTAAGAAATCAATAGAAAAAAATAATGGGTATGGAGGATAGGAGTGGAGGGGATACACTGTCACTAGGCAATCAACCCCAGCAGTGAAGGAGGGAGAAAAGCTAAAAAGTCATTCATGTATAAGTCACTGGGCTTTTTTATTCCCATCTTGTTAGGTTACCTCTTTTTCTTCCTTAATTGCCTTCCTTAGTTCCTGCCCAGCTCTAGTAGGTCAATCAATAAACATTCATTAAATATCAATTATGTGTCAGGTCCTATACTACGTAAGTACCGGGGATATAAAGAAAAATAAAAGACAGTACCTTGCTCTTGAAAAGTTTATGGTCTAATGGGGTGACCACAAACAAATATATACAAACAAACTATATACAGGCTAAACTGAAAATGATGGAGAGAAGGCACCAGAATGAAGGAGGATTGTAGAAGATGGGATTTTAGCTTTGACCTGAAGGAAGCTCTGGCTCCCTGGTTCCTGCAGGAGAATGAGACTCTGTGATCATCCAGATTTTCTATCTCTTGTTATTAGCTTTAAGAGTAATAGGCAGAGTATGGGTGGAAAGTGACACCAAATAGAGGGAAATGGGGAGATGATGAACAGACACCTCTTCTGAAGCCTGGCTTACTCTGGACATACTTGTATTCCCTTAGGGAGACACCGTGTTTTAGTGCAGGATTTTGAACATTTTTTGTGTCATGGACCCCTTCTCAAAAGATTGTTTTTAAAATTAAAAAATAAGATATGTAGGAAAATGAAGGAAATAAATTATATTGAAACAGCTATGAATTTACCAACCCTTAAAATCTATCCATGGATCATTTGTGGACCTCAAGTTAAAGAGTACCAGATTTGGAGACAGAACAGCTGTGTTCAAATCTATTTGTATATTTGGCAAGTCACTTAACTTCTGGTATCTCAGTTTCCTCTTCTATAAAATTAAAAGCTTGGACAGGATAATTTCCAAAGGCTTCAATTTCAAGGGACCCTCCTATGGTCCCTTTTTTAGCACAGGTATCTCTGAGCTGATTTGTTTTCCTCTCTGGTTCAGATGAATGAGTGCAGACAGGGGGCAAGAGGCCACAGGCCTGAGCTTATGAGAAAACCCTGTATCCCCTACTAGCATCTCAACCTCCCCTTGTTTTCTCCAAGGCTAAGCCCTGAGTAAAACTGTTCTCTACTGAAAGGCATAATTGAATTTAGAAACAAATAATTCCTTGTTAAAAATGCTCCTGGGAAATCTCTCTTCCAGAATATGCCTGAGCCAGCAGAGGGGTGAGGGTAAGGAGGAGGAAGAGTTGGAATGGATACTGCTAGACCTTACAGGATGAAACCTGCAGGGGTTTTGGAATCAGATAATCAGGAGTGGGGAAACTAGGTATGAGTGAGGGAGAATAACCCCTGATTATGTCTTAACTACTACTCACAACCTGGTCCAGGGCCCTGCACAAGAAAGATAAGGCACATACAAGGAAAATACATATTAATACACTGACTGCATTGCAGCTTTGTCCCCATATCCCTGGATCATACCTTTACTTTTCCCCTCTCCTGGAATTGGGGTTGCTTTTGAACCTATCGACTAATCAACAAGCATTTATTAAATGCCTGTTCTGTGCCATGCAACAATCCATCCCCTTTTTTTTTTTTTTTTTTTTTTTTGCCTAGGCCTTCTTAAGATCAAGAATGGTTCATTAAAAAAAAAAAAAAACACCTTTTTAGAATTCTAAATTTAAATACAAGGGAGCTGTGGTTCTCTGATCTGTGCAGACTGATTTAAAAAATAAACAAAAAGGCTTTAAGTTTAACCTATAGCCTTCAAAGCTGTCCTGCTTGTCTGTGTTACCTTTTGACATTTCTTCTTTTGACAGAAGCTTCATTTTTACATCACCTGGCTAGTTAATATGTACATACTGCAACTGGAAAATAGATAGATGCATTATATATTACACATATACACAGTCATAGCAAGAGTGATCCTCGCAACCCTGCAAGGTAGCTAGGGCCTGAGGCACATATACTACTGTGATGATTTTTATTAGTAATAAACTTAGGCTTGACCTCCTGGGTGCTCTGTTTTCATCAAATAACCTTTCAGAGCTGGAAACAGAATAAGATGATGGAGCTACTTGGCCTTCTCACCTATGATTCTCATGTCTTTTGCTGGCCCCACATCTATGACATGACTTTCTTTGCTTTCTTGCCTGACCCTGCCCTGCTCTCTCCCCTATCAACACTCTTCCTAGAAGCAGCCTCAGCAGTATCAGAGGCTTTTTTCTCCTCTCCATTATCTTCCTGTCTAAAGTTTTGTGTCCTAAGAAAATCTCACTCCAAAGACGCCCCCAAAAGTCTCATCCCCACATCAGCAGGAATGAGTGAAAGAGGAGAGAACCAGGCAAGGTTAAGAGGGACAGGCTTCCTGGAAGAGTTGAGTCTGAAGATGAAAAAATCCTCTATTTAGCAAAAGAGGGAAAGGTCATTATAGGTGGATATGTGAGGGGAAAGCCTTATAGATAGAAGTGAGCCAGTTCTAACAAGGTACATAGCAAATTCCTTTACTTGGCAAGGACTGAGTCTAGCACAACATAAAGATCAAATGCTGTGGTTTCACCCAGTGGGGAGGCTTGATGAAGGGAGGGCCATTCAGATCATAGGCACTGAAAATCAGGCTGCAGGATCTAATGGGAAGGCAAGCTGTTTCTGAGCAGAGAAATGATGAGAGAATCAAAATAACACATTCGGGAGTTTCAGCAATCTTGCAGCATAGGATGACATAGGATGGGGGTGGGGAGGAATGGTGGGAGCAGAAGGGGGGCCTTGAAAAGGACCTGGAAAGAAGATAAATGATCAAGACCAGGCTATCAGTAGTAGCAAAGGGAGAAAGAGAGACTGGGCTGGCTGCAAGGAGAAGGAGTTGCCAAAGCTCCCCAGAACATTTCAAGTAGGCAGACAAAATTCTGTTTAGAGAAGGGGTTGGTTGAATGGTGGCTGAGTAGTTCTAATGGCCATGGAGGGTCATGAGAGGCCAAGATCATTGATTTAATCATAAAAGGGATCCAGAGTGGTTCAGTAGAAAGAGGGTGGACTTAGAACTCCTGAATCTGACATCAAACTCTAGTTCTGCCCTTCTTATCTCTCTGAGCTTCAGTTCCCTGATTTGTAAAATAAAAGGGTTGAATTGGTTGATCTCTAAATATTACCTTCCCTGGACTTCAGTTCCTTTGATTTCAAAATGATGTGATTGAATTAGTTGAGCTCCTTTCTAACCCTCCATATATATCTTCCTAAGATCTCTCTTGGAATCCTTAATGACTACTGACTCACTTGTGTGATCTTGCATAAATTACTTAACATCTCTTGAGTCTCAATTTCCTCATCTATAAAACAAGAGGCTGAACTAGATGACTTACCTGGAAGATTTCTCCCAGTCCTAGATCTTCTTTCTACTCTGACCCGTTTTACAGATGAAAAAACCGAGACCCAGGGAGAGGTGAAAATGATAATAAGCTCGCAAAGAAAAAGTTGTCCATGTGAGATTAGAACTCGGGTCTTCTTACCTCAGATCTATCATACCTTCCATACTGGCTGGTATGGAGAGGAGAAGGGAGGAGGATATTCTGGCCCAGGATGGGAGTTATTAAAAATGTGTCATCTTGTCCAGTGCATTTGTATACTAGCATGATTAATGGATAACTTAAATTGTCTCTGGTTTGCCCAATTTTGGCAGTTTCTCATAAGTTTCCACTTGTACAGTGCTTGGCACATAGACACTTAAAAACTTTTTCATTTATTTATTCATTTCATGCATTCGTTGAATATTGTTAGTGTGAAAAATGCAGAATGGTTGAATATTTTTACCAGAGTATTTACAACAAAAAGCCTCTTGAGAAGTTAGGATTTTAGGGAATTCTTCATGAATTGGAAAAGAACCAATTCTGAATGAGCTGAAGGGATTCACCAAAGAAGTTTGCATTACTCAGTCTGAATTTGAGAAAAACTGTGTCAATAAAGTATGGACAGGATTTGTTTGAATTTTCATTATGTATGTGTTTGGGCTGGATAAGAACAGCTCTTGTGCTTCCTCCCCCCCTTTGGCTCAGACAGCAGCCTGAGGCCCAATCCCAGCTGTCCTTGTGAAGGCCCATGCTGACCTTTAGGTCCTGCTGCTCACATCCCTCGCCTCCCTCCATAGAAGTTAGAACTAAAAGGAACCTTAGAAAGAAAACATTTATTCCCACCTCCCTCCCTTTTTTGCAGGGAGGGTGGGGTTGTGTGTTTGATTGATGTGCTGGCTTGTTTCTCTAGACTGATTTTTAAATGTTTTTAATTCTTTGTTATGAGGGATACACTCTCTGGGTAGGAAAGAGTGTATAAAAACAAAAGAGATCGATATGCTTTTTTAAAAATTCTGGTCAATTTTTAAAAATCTAGTTCAGCACTTTTATTTTACAGATGAGTTAAGGATGTCCTAGCCACATGACTAATAATGGTAGAGCCAAGACTAGAGCCAAGGATTTCTGACCCTCAAATCAGTATTGTTTCAACCACACCTTGCAATTAAGAAGCAACATATTTGGTAGAAAGAGCATGAATAAAGGGCAGAGAATGAGCCAGGGGGGCTGGGTCCGAATTCCAAATATGCTATTCAGTACCTGTGTGGTCTGGGACATGTTACTCAACTTGTCTGATCCTTACTTTGTATCTACATTAGGAAAATAATTGTATCTACATTTGGAAATTAGATAATTTGTCTCTAATGAAGCAACTACGTGATACAGTGGAGAGAATGCTGGGCTCCAAGACAGGAAGACCTAAGTTCAAATGCAACTGCAGGCATTTACTACTTATTGTACACCTTGCTCCATAATATTTATGAAGTATTTGCCATGGTACTTGGAACAGCATAGGTGCTATTATAATTCCCATTTTATAAATGGGGAAGCTGAGGTAGACAAAAGTTTAGTAATTTGTCCAGGATCACACTGCTAGTCAGTGTCTGAGGAAGGATTTAAATTCAGATCTTGCTGACTTCAGTGTTCTATCCATTTAGCTGCCACATGAAGTGTCCAGATTCATAACCATCTCCTTCCTTAATTCTCTCACTTCCTAGAAAAAGACAGGCCATCTCCTGCCATCTTGATCTATATCTTGCCACTGCCATCCCAGATGGCTCTAGAGGGGAAAATGAGGTAGTTGACCTTGCCCAGCCCTCCCCCATTGAAATCCAATTCACTTGTATGTCATGGCATTACCCCCTTGATATCATGTTCATCTTCGAGAACAAAGGAAAAGCAACAACATGGCACCATGGATAGAATATTGGTCCTGGAGTTAGGAAAATCCGAGTTCCATTCCTGCCTCAAATATTTACCTTTGAGATTTCTTCTAAATCCAGATCTATGACTCCCTGATCCCTGCCCTCCCCACTATGATAGCCACCCCTCTTCTCACATCTCTCTATTTCCACCAAGTTTCATATCTCAATGATGCAACTTTCTCACATCTTTCCAAAATGGATTGTGCCCAAGGAAGATCTCTTTCAAGAGAGAAGTCTCACCTGTTTCTGTGTGGGAGATGGAGTGGGGGAGATAACTGGGAGGAGACACTGTTGCAAAGCTGCCCACTCTGGGATTTGGGATCACTCTTTGTTACAGATTCCAGTTCCTTCATAGAGAGAGATGGGGAAAGAGGAGTCCCTTACCTTATTGCTGTTTACCTATACCTTAAGTTCTGAGATGGCAAGTCCTGGATGTCTCCAGACTAATGGGTTCCTCATTTTCTGTCCTGGCAAATGTATCCTTTGTCCATCTAGATCATAATTCACTTGGTTGCTAGAACTTCTGCCAAAGCCAATCTTGTTATCAGTTTGGCTCTTCTGTCCCCCAGCAGATCTGGGATAATTTCTCTATTCATAAGAACTGTCAACTCTCTGTGTCTGTTTACCTCTCTCCATGTGTCAATTATTGTCTCTGTCTATCTGTCTCTCTCTTTCCTCATAGTGTCTCCAGGCTCCTGGTGGTTAGTATTCCCTAGAGCTCATCAATCTCATCCCCTTCCACATCCCTCACACAGAGATCTGAGTCCTTACTGGTTATCAGGCAGTTCCCAGGGAAGATGCATCCTTGATAATCTGAAGCCCCATATGGATCTTGGGGAATTTTTATTCTGTTAGTTTAAAAGAGTAAAAAAGGATGGGTGAACTTGAACTGGTTGCCAGAGGTACCAGCCAGAACCAGGATTTATTATGATCTCTTTTGGAGATGGTAGGAAGACATAGGATGGGGCCCAACTGATAAAGGAAAATATCCAGGGACTTTCTGTAGGGGCGGGGAATAGGGAAAGGAGACAAGGTTCAAAGCAGGAAAGCTGAAATGTGGTAAAAATGTATTAACAAATGTTTGGGACAATCTTAAGTGCTCAACATTTTTTTTCTGAAAAATCTCATAAAAAAGATTTTTAAAATCTCTTGCAGATTCCCCTCCAAGATCACTTACAACTTTTAGTCAATAAGTATTTTTGCTTCTGCTCCCTTTTTCTCTTCCTAAATGGGATGAGGCAATCAGCTACTAAGGACTCCCTGAAAGGGTTACATTGTCAACACAAGAACCTCAATCTTTTAGACCAACTTCTCCTACTAGATCTTCTCCCCCAGGAAAAATAAAAAAACATACAATTTCTAAAATAAACCATCCCTCACACACACACACACACACACACACAGAGAGAGAGAGAGAGAGAGAGAGAGAGAGAGAGAGAGAGAGAGAAATACTAGTGTTGCAATTGAAATATCTGGCTTTAAGGTATTTGTGAACAAATACTTAACTAAGTGTTAGTTTTCTCATTGGGAAAAATGAGGACTAAGACTTTTACTGATTACTTCAATGGGACTATTGTGAGAAAAGTGCTATATAAGTTCTAAGGTACTAAATACCAGAAAGGGAACTATTGTTACTTACATTATCTGCCTTGAAGGATTGTTGTGAGGATAAATTAGCTAGGGAATATGAAGTATTTTGCAATCATAAAGTGTCATATACACTCAGGCTGGGGTTATTATCCACAAGAGAGGTACAGAGAAGCTCATGAGATAGTTAACCTTGAAATTGTTCTGCTTTTCTTAGCGTTCCCAGGATGCCCATCATAACTTGTGACCAGAACAGCTCCAGGAATGCAAGAAACCCTTTAGGGACAGGAAAAAAGGACCCATGAGCTTTGCTAACTGGGGTACCTTCCCTGGGGTAAAGGGAGCAAAGGCTACAATCCTCATTTGCTTTTAAAGGGGAATCAAGTAGAAAGAGAAAACAGAGAGGAGAAACACAGAGAGAGACAGGGAGGAGAGAGACAGAAAGAAGAGAAGAAGAAAGAGGAAAGAGAAACAGAGAGACAGGGAGAGAAAGGAGGGAGGGAGGGAGGAAAAGAGGAAAGGAGAGAGGGAGAAAAAATAGGGAGGAGGGAAGTTGAGCAAGGGAAGAGGGAGGGAAAGATGGAGGAGAGAGAGAGAGAAAGAGTATCAGATAAAAAGATGGAGGAAGAAAGGAGAGAGAGAAAGGAGGGAGGGGAGAGAGACAGAAGCAGAGCGAGAAATAGAGAGAAAGAGAGGCAGAAATAGAAACAGAGACAGAAAAAAGAAAGAGAGGAAAGAAACAGGAACAGAGACAGAGACAAGGAGGGAGAGAGAGAAAGACAGACAAACACACACACTCTCTGGAAAAACCAGGGATAACATTTAACCTGCCCTGGTCCTGCCTGTGACCTCTCTTCTGCCCCTTCATCTGCCCCCACTCTGGAAACAGCAGAGCCCACCCAGATGAAGGGTAGGGATCTCCTAGCATTGCCCTACCTCCTCGTGTTCCCCACTGAAAGCTGGAGCTGGGGATGAGCCAAGCCCGCCCCCTGCCCACTCCAGCTGTCAATCTGATTCTGGTAGGAACAAAGAGCAGTTTGATGACAGCTGCAGCACTTTCCCCCCATCACCCCTCTCTTTTTGCCCTCCCTTTCCTTCCTTCTTCTGGCACTTTTCTCTCAGAATAAACTTTGTGCCACTTTCTTTGTAATTTTTTTTATTTCAAAAATTTCTACCCTCTTTCCTCCATCCCTGCCAACCTGATACAGGTAAAATTGCTGGGTTTGGAGTGAAAGGTCCCGTATTCAAATTCTAGACCTGCTCCTTATTACTCTTATGGCTCTAGGCAATTCATTTTACCGGAGCCTAGCTCTAGACTTATGTCTTCAGGCAGCAGAGCAGGATTGGCTTTGTGAGGCCATTCTGCTCCTTCATGACAGGTGAGAAAATTGAGACTAGGGATGTGAACCCACTTGCCTTGCATCCCAGAGGCAAGAAGTGTCAGAAGCAGGATGGGAGCCTAGGGTCACTGACTTCATATTTCCCATTTGTGAATTGATGGAGCTGGACTAGATGATCCCTTTCAAGTTTGAATATGACGAACCTGATTATCTGAACTTAATTTCTCTCCTGTAGAGATTTCAAATGACAGAGGCAGCTAGGTAGTACAGTAGATAGAGCCCTGGACCTGGAGTCAAGGAGACCTGAATTCAAATTCAGTCTCAGAAACTTACCAGTTGTGTGATCTTGATCAAATCACCATTTGCCTCAGTTTTCTTGACTGTAAAACTGTAATGAATTAAGTGAGATGAAATAAAGTTCTTAGTGCAGATACGGTAGTTGCTTAACAAATGTCATATCTTTCATTCCTAATCCAAAACTCTTTAGTCTGAGACTATAAAAAAGGGAATGGTGTTGGGCTGGAGGTAGAAGGACGTAGTATGACATTGATTGAAAGGAATAAGACTTGACCTACATGATCCTTGAATGTTTCTTTTTAGCACATTATCATAGGATGATATAATTAGAACTAGAAGAGACCTTGGAGAGAGAGAAAGGAGGGAGGGGAGAGAGACAGAAGCAGAGCGAGAAATAGAGAGAAAGAGAGGCAGAAATAGAAACAGAGACATAAAGATTGAGAAAGAATACTTCAGTCTGGACATTCTATCCACTGTACCATGTAGCAGCCCAAAATCTAAGTATAAGACTTAACCTTTGTCCCTATTTACTTTTATGATATTTAGTTTGACCCCAGTGTTCTAGTTTATTGAGACCTCTTTGGATGCTGGCTCCATCATATAACATATTAACTGCTTCTCCAGCCTACTCTGGGGGTAAATTTTCTTTACATAGTCTGGTATAACATTACCACCCCCCTCCACACATAGACAATCATCTTTAGACACCAGCAACTCCAATAATAAAGATTAGGTGCCCTAGGGTCTCTCCCTTAGACAAAAAGAATGCTTGGATGACATTTAGTCCAATCTCCCCAGTCTCACAGTTGAGGAAACAGGATCAGCAAAATTAATGACTTATCCAAAGTTATATAGTGAGGTGTGGGAATTGAACCCTTACTTTCTAACTCCAAATTTAGGGCTATATCCATACTGCCCCTTATCTTCTAATAACAGCTGACCCACCACTCAGGCTTGATCAGCTTCATTAGCTCATTGTCATGGTGCCATTCCCTATGAATATAATTATTTGGAATTAGTATTGTGTCTCTTGACCTCAGTTCCTGCTTCTGTATCTTTTGCCCAACCTCCTGACCTTCGGGGAATACTGGTGAGAGCTAGAGTCATCCATAGGGTTGAGCTCGAACTTCTGGTTCAGGTAGATATCCAAGTCCATAATTAAGTGTTCGGGGCAAGTAGAGTGCTCTAAACTTTGGTGCTAAAAATATTGCATTTAGCATGCAAATTATCCCTGGTGCCATGTTCCCTGACAGCTCCCCTGTATTTTCCTTGAAGTGGGAGCCCGTGGGCGCCTCCACCTTGTTTGTCATCAGCCCTGTTATTCTCAGGGTGGTGATAATATTCCTCTTCATGAGGTCGATTTATTGTTCATTTTTAAAGCCAACTTTCTGACTGCAGTAGAAAGAGCAACCCTTACTCCAGAAAAAGTCTCTTATCAAGGGGATAAGTTGGGTTAGATTGAGGAGAGCAAGGATGGAAAGATCAAGAATGAAGAGCGATTAAAATTGAATTGACTACTTGAGACAGGTTAGGTAACCTACCTTCCACCTTTTATCTTAGCTCCAGAGAAAGATTTCTGATACTTCAGAGGATGTGGATCAAGAGAAGGAGAAATAGAAAAAAGTGACAGACAGTGAGAAAGCAGCCTCTTTCAGAGTCACTGGCTATGTGGAGAATTGCCATTTGGAAGGAGGGGGTAAACTGAACCAATAGAGACCCACAACAAGTGTGAATAAAGACAATAGACTTGTAAACTTTTTGGGGAGAAGCATGGACCCCTGATTGAGGTCTCTAAAAGTAAAAAAGAATGCTGAATGAATGAATCCATTTCTATTGCAGGTGGGACTAACCACACTCCACCAGGAGTTACAGAATCTGAATTACAAGGACTCCAGAGACCTTCAAGTTCAAGTCATAACTGAATAAGAATACCTGCTACCATATACCCAACAAATAGCTGTCGAGTCTTTGTTTAAATCTTCTGGTGAGGGAGATTCATTGCTTCCTGAGGGATAGTATTCCTGAATACTATTTTGAATAGCCCTGACCATTAGGAAGTTTTTCCTTATGTTAAGGTAGTATTTTTTTTCCCAATGGCTTTTCATTGCTCCTAGTTCTGTCCTTTAAGGCCAGACAAGAAAAATTGAATTACACTTTGAATTACATGCTAAATAGCTCTCTAAATAATTGGAGACAACTATCAAGCATCTTTTAGTCTTTTTTCCTCCAGGTTAAACAGCACCAGTTCCTTCAACTGATCCCCAAGTGAAATGGTCTTGGAACCCTTCCCCATGCTGATTGCTCTCTAGTTGACACTCTCCAGCTTCTCCTTCCCAAAATGGGATGCCCAAAATTGAAAACAGTACTGCACATATAGTATAAACAGGGCAAAATATGGGAGAATTATCACTTCTCTAGTCCTGGCATTGGTTTAGTCTAAACCAGACTTACGTCTGTTTTTTTTTTTTTTTCTTTGATAGATCACTGTTGGACTCATATGGAGTCTAAGGCTTTCTGCACTCTCCTGCTCTCAGGTCATTTTTAGATCATTTCTAATTGAGAAATTCTATGATTCTAGCATTCTTTATATAATATCTCTTCATTCACTTTAAGAGAAGATAGTTTTACTTTTATCTTTGTATCTCCATTGCCTCGCATAGCATCTAGCATATAATAGGTCCATTATAAATATTTATTGATGATTAATTAATTGGCCCAGCCATATTTCTTCTCTAGTGTATTCACAAAGTTGATTTTTAAAATCTAACTGTTGTTCATTTGTTTCAGTTGTGCTTAACTCTTTGTGATCCCATTTGGGGTTTTCTTGACAAAGATACTAGAGTGGTTTCCTATTTCCCTCTCCAGCTCATTTTGCAGATGAGGAAACTGAGGCAAATGGGATCAAGTGACTTGTTCAGGATCATACATCTATTAAGTGTCTCAGACCAGATTTGGACTCAGGAAGATAAATCTTCCTGACTTCAGTCTGGGCATTCTATCCACTGTACCATGTAGCAGCCCAAAATCTAAGTATAAGATTTAACCTTTATCCCTATTTACTTTTATGATATTTAGTTTGACCCCAGTGTTCTAGTCTATTGAGACCTCTTTGAATGCTGGCTCTATCATATAACATATTAACTGCTTCTCCAGCCTACTCTGGGGTAAATTTTCTTTACATAGTCTGGTATAACATTACTCCCTCCTCCATACATAGACAATCATCTTTAGACACCAGAAGCTCCAATAATAAAGATTAGGTGCCCTAGGGTCTCTCCCTTAGACAAAAAGAATGTGACTGTGCCCCTAAGGGGTTTGATCTATTCTTGTGGTGGAAAGAAGAAATGGAGTTCTGACTACATCTTTCTGGGCTTATTCAAACACTCAGCCCAATCCACCTGTTTCCATTAGATTTTATTGGATTGTCATATGTACAGTGATGGTACAGAAAGACTGGGGTTTGGGGACAGCCAGTGGTCTTATAGACACAGGAGCCAAGTAACCTCCCCAGCAGCCACACTTTCCCCTAGCTCCCCACTCAGGACCATGTCAGGCCAGGTTGGGCCAGGGTCAACAGCCTATTTAGCTGATGGCAGGCAAGGAATAGGAAAGGGAAAGGGACAAGCAGAAGAAGAGAAGAGGGAAAGAGGAAGAAGAGAAGAAGAGAAAAGGAGCCATGGCACATGACTACCAACATCATCACCCCAAGTAACACTATGATAGCCTTGCCACAGGTTGCCAGCCCCTAACCTAGATGCCCTCACTCCAGCCACAGACCAATATTCAGGTCCTAAAGTTTTGAGGCAGAATCTATAATTATTTATTGAGATGCTAAATCATAAGGTCTCTCAGAAAGTAACCAAAGTGTCATAGCTCATCTCTCTCTCCCCCTTTTGTTTATGGAGCCCATGGGTTGCCCAGCTCAATGCACAAAGACAGCATTAGTTCTAGTCAGAACTTCATATGGCAGCTACTAGGTAAGAAGCTGGAAGGTGCATAGGGAGGAGCTTCTAGACCACTACTCACTGCCATGCAAAGCAGTATCTTGGAGAAGGATTTAGTTTTTTTTTTTTTTTTTCTTTTCTCTTTTTGGCTTGGGCTTCTCTGGATTTCATCCTGTGGTCTAGTATTTACATAGGTTTCATGGTCCTGAAGGTGGATGCCAGACGGAACCTTAGCTGTTGCTCCCTCTGTCCCCGATCTTGACCAAATCTCTCCCACTGACTTCTCAGATCCCACCCAGGGCCAGGCAGGTGAAAAGTGAGCAGGGTTGAGAGACCTCAGTTAGGTCTCCCAGCTGATGCATCCATGCTCAGAGTCAGAGAGGAGATGGGGACAGAAAATGTGGCTTTGTCTTTGGTGCAGAGGAGGCATCCAGGAAGATGAGGGGGGTGTCCCTTTGAGCTGAGCCTGCTCTCCATATTAACTGTTCCCAGAGTCCTCGAGGGGTCCAGCTCTAGGATCAGCATCAATAAGAATCTTGCTGCTTCAGAAGTTTAGACACTATAGCTGTGGGCAAAGTGATTCTGTGACAAAATTCCATAGATCTGCTCCTAGAGCCCCCACCCTACCTACCAGAATGGTGGAGGGAAGCTGTTCAGGACCCACTGGACTCAGAAAGGAGGACCAGTTCTCCCTCCCCTCATCACCATAGGCTCTTTACTTGGTGACACAGGTGGGCAAGTGGTTGATGGACAGGCAGGTGGACAGGCAGCTGGTGGGGTCAGCAATGGAGAATCTTCATGAAGGCTTTGCGGAACTCGATGTTGAAGGTAGTATAAATGATGGGATTCACAGCACTGTTGACATAGCCCAACCACGTGAATGCACTGTACATGGCCGGTGGAATGTTGCAGTCACAGTGCATATTCAAGATGTGGGTGATAAAGAACGGCAGCCAGCAGATGATAAACACTCCTGGAAAAGAAAGGAGCCAGTGAGCTAGGCTGGGAATTACTAGAGGAGCCAGGTGGGCATGAACAAGGCTGCCTAGTATTCTGTCTCAATCACCAAGAACCCAAACTCTAGAATAGGTCAGGTAGATTCTGAGACTATTTGCTTTTTTGTGGATACCATCCCTGTTTCTGGATGCAGGACAAGGAAGAAATCATATTAAAAATTCATAATTTTATAGCACCTTAAGGTCACAAAGGTTTCCCTCACAACTCTGAGGGACATTCTACAAATACTGGTTGTTATATTCATTTTATAAATTTAATAAAATTCATTTATAATTTTATATTTTATAAATTTTATATTATATATATTTATATGTATATAAATATATATTTTTATAAATAAATTATATGTATGTTATATTCATTTTATAAAAGAGGAAATTTGGACTCAGTTAAGTGACTTCCTCAAATTCACACAGCAAAGAAACAAGGGAACCTGAAATCATTTAGCTCCAAAATCCAGTTTCCCCCTACTATACAGGGGTTCTTAACCTTTTCTGTGTGTCATGGATTCCTTGGGCAGATTGGTGAAACCTTCAAGTACTTTATTAGAATGTTTTTAAATGCACAGTCTAATACATGGTAGTAAAAGGTAAAACAACTGTATCAAAATATTATTATCAAAGTATTAAAAAAAAAACTCTAAAATTTCATACCCCTTGAAAAATCCATGGACCCTGGAAGGGACTAGGAACTCCATGTTAAGAACAATGTCTCTCAGGAGTATTAATGGTAGAGGAGACATTATGAGATTAATAATTAATTAATCTTAGAGATTGTGGTCCAGATTCTACCACTCACTATCTGAATTGAGACAAATCACTGAACTCCTACAGGTTTTAGTTTCTTCATTTACAAGAGAGGCAACTTGAGGAAAGAACATTGAGATCTAGAAGGGTCCTCAGACCCCATCTAATCCAACTCCCCTCATTTTAGTTTTTAAAATTTATTTTTGCTTTTCAAAACAGTTTTATCAATACTTACCCTCTCCCCACATTTATCACTGTCCACTAAGCTATTTCCTGCTCTTATGATAAATGTATACTCATAGAAAACAAATAGATTCATTGGCTGCCTCTAAGCTTCCTCATTTTACAGAGAAGGGATATGCCCATGATCACACAAGCAGCAAAACCGCAGTAGATATGAACCAATCAGTGTTCCCTAGTGAAAAGAGGAATGACCTTGGAAACAGAAGGAACTGTCTTGAGAAGGTCCTGAATCAGACATATCAATAGCTGTCAGTCTTCTTTTAGTGCCTCCAACAGCTCTTTAAGATTAGACATTAAAGATGAGCTGCAGATCTTTTCTGATGGAAAAATATTCCACATTGGGAGTTCCTCATACTCACGGATTCACTTGTCCCAGATTCCACCTCCATCTTTTCCCTTCTAACCCCTCAATTGATGGGAACAATTTTGAAGACCAAAATAATCCTATCTAGGGTTATGTAAAATCACTCTGAAAAGTGCTCTAGAAATTCAAGTTGTCATTATCTCTTACTAACAAAGAGAATGTTAGCTCCTTGAGGACAGGGATTTTGGGGGTTTGTTGGTTTATTGGTTTGTTTTCCTGCAATCAACAGGCACCAAACTTGTTCCTTCCTTGTGTTTTTGCTTGTACTCTTGCAACCCAAGTCACCCCCATCATACACACACACACACACACACACACACACACACACACACTTCTTTTGCTTTCTCATGATCAAACTTTTGCTTCTCTTTCAAGGCCTGGGTGAATACCACTTTCTCCACCTTCCTTGGTCTGTTCACATTTCCATCTTACTTCAATCACTCTTTTCCAAAATCACTGATTTTGGATGAAATGACATAATTTAAGCAAGCATTTTATGATAGAGTACCAAAGACTTTCTTCTATCTAATTATACTTTCACTCACTAATATTCAAGGTCCATTGTCTATAATTGGGAATGGGGTTAGGACTTGATCAAGGGAACAGTAGGCAGGTAGGGGCAGAGGTATTTCTGAAGCTAAGCCAATGGCTTCCACCCCAAAAAGGCTGAACAGGGGGATCACGGTAGGAGGAGAACTCACTCACCAAGGACGATGGCCAGCATCTGGGTGGCTTTTTTCTCCTTCTGCTGGGAAAGTTTCCTCCGGCTAATGGACTTGAGCAAAGTCCGGGTTTTGCCATTGGGCATAGACTGGATCTCAAAGGCTTTGGCAGACCTGGGGTGACCTTTGGCATGCCCATTCTTTTCTGGCTTCATGGGACTGTCAGGGGAAGAATGGACTCCCTGGGTAGAGGGGGTAGGGAGGGTGAGCTGATGGTGGCTTGGAGGAATAGGGCTGTATTTGGTTTTCTCTGGTGGACTGGTGCTGGACATCATCTCCATCTCCAACTGTTCTGCACGGCGTGCAGCCTCCTGGACAAGGATCAAAAGCCACCAAAATAAAACCAGGTAAGTACCCTTGTACTGACTTTCCCTCTAATATACCTGAACACTAAACCCTGCACTCCCCAGAGAATGTGACCCATGACTTTGCATTGCCCATCTAAATGGTGGCCAAACTTTCCCTGGTAGATACTTTCCCTACTGCCCTCAAAGATGGAAAGGATAAAATCTATTACAATAAATGTTTTTTACCTCATCCAGATAAGAGAATAATCTAATCCAGTTCTTGGTTCTTTTCCAAAGTTCAAAAAAAATATAATTCCTTTCATTCTTTCTATATTTCCTGGATTGAGGAGATTCTGGACCTAGTGATAACTACTGCCAGCCTTAAATGCATGTCTCTTTTCCCTATTCCACTCAAAACCATCCCACTTGCATGTCATTAATGGCATATCTGAAAGAAAAAAGCACTGGGTTAATCCCATAGCAAGGATCACAAGAACAGCTCAAGTGTTAACTGGTATCCAAAAAATAAACAAGAATCTAAAATGGGGCCTCTGCCACATTATGTAGAATTTTTCTGGAGGACAAGAATCATTCAGGATAAGATAGAGCAGGTGGACTATGAGTTCTCCTGGTGGAGGGAATATTTTCTAATATCCATGTGGATATGGTCACGAATCCATAGAAGTATCAGATAAGTGCTTGGCTTCATTTATTAATCTGTATACACACATACACATACATATGCACATAAATACACATATGTATACACAAACACACATATATCTATTTGTGTCTATATATATGTGTTTGTGTGTATATGTATGTAAAATGCAACATCAAAAGGTGTAATTGATGCTTTTCACACTAGACACCTGTCATAACCTCTCTGGCCAATTGGGGACTGTAACTTTGACCTCCTCAGTTCTTATCCTTCCTTCTTCCCTTTGCCATGTTACCATTAGACTTAGTCTTCATGATGAAGAGAGCCATCTACATCCAAAGAGAGGACTATAGGAACTGAATATTCCATATTCCAACATCACATTATCACTCTTTTTGTTTTGTTCACTTGCATTTTATTTTCTTACTCATTGACTGTCTTTTTTTAATCTGATGCCTCTTGTGCAGCAAGAGAAATGTATAAATATGTTTACATATATTGGATTTAACTATATTTTAACATGTTTAACATATATTGTGTTGCTTGCTATCTAGGGCAGGGGGTGGAGGTAAGGAGAAGAAAATCCGAAACACAAGGCTGTGAAAAGGTCAGTGTTGTCAAATTATCTGGGTATGTTTTGAAAATAAAAAGCTTTTTTAAAAATTAGACTTAGTCTTCATACTCACTTTGTCTTCCATTCTTTCCACTTCACCCTTTACTATCATCCTATCACTCTTTCTCTGGCCTCACATTTTTCCCTTCATATTCACATGATCATAAGATCATAGACTTAGAGAGGGAAGGAATCTTGGGGGTCATAGAAATACTGTGACTTCTGTGTGGTCACATATATTGTGATAATTGGTAGTTATAGAATTTCTTTTTTGCTTGTTTGTTTGTTTTGTGAGGCAATCAAGGTTAAGTGACTTGTCTAGGGTTACACAGCAATTTAGTGTCAAGTGTCTGAAGCTGGGTCTAAACTCTGGTCCTCCTGACTCCAGAGCTGGTATTCTATCTACTATGCCTCTTAACTTCCCCTAGATATGAGATTTCAAACCAGCCTCAACCCTATGGTAAAGAAGGTCAACTCTTTGCTGTCTTCTGCCCTTGAATCCTTTGTCCTTGTGTCTTGTTGCCAATCACTCCTTGCCAGATCCTAAACCTGGGTTACTTCTACCATCTTTCTTCTTTACTTCTTCATGCTACCCAACATTGCCAAAAATCTGCTAAATGGGTACCCTCCAAAGTTATCTTTATCTAATCCTTCAATCCTTTCAGCTGGAAAAAATCTCAGAGATCATTTAGTCTAATCTCCCATTTCGAAGCAGAAGAGTTAACTGAGGTTTAGTGTCACATAAATGATCATTATTATAAGAACTGTGATTCAAATTCTAGGCTTTTGACTTTAATTCATCTGACTCATTCTATTATGCCATATTATTCAAATGGGTCCATAGTCCCTTTTTGCTTTTCTGTTTTCTAGATTTTATCACAATTTACAATTTACAATAAAATTTTTTTTACAATAAAAAATTGTGCTTGGAACATCATATTGTGAATGGACCATTTCTGTGATGTTCCAAACCCTCTCTTCTCAACCTTTTTACAACACAACACTTCTTCCTTTCTAAAAGCTCATGTTAAGATGAGGAGAGAACAGCTTCAGCTTCCTTTTCTGAGTTTAGGACTTTGATCTTGACCTTGAGCTTCTGGGTTAATAAGAGGCAGAGAGTCTCACCTCCTACTTTGCTGAAAACATAAAAGCTATCTGTTGTGAATCCCTTTCCCACTCTCCTCTATATATCTAGATTGCAATAGAATGAGAGGTGAAGAAAGTGAAGGCAATGAATGTAAATAGGATTTTTTTTTTCCTTTTGGAGGTTGGCCATGAAAGGGAAAGTAGATCTAAGGAATAGCAGGGTTACATAAAGATTTTTGGTTTAGTCTTTTTTTGTAGAGGAGACCTAAGTATGTTTGAAAGGGATGGGAGGAAGCAATTATATAAAGAGACACTGAAAATGAACCAGAGAAAATGATCAAGGTGGAGGGAAATTCCTGCAAAAGATGGGAGAGGATAAGACTAAGACCACAAATAGGAGGGTTAGCCTTTGAAATAAAGGAGGAGAAAAAGGAAGAATGATATAGGATTTTGATATATAGAGGAGAGGTATAGATGCATTCATATGCATCTATATAAGACTGTACTATGCCTGTTTGTACTCTGTTTCTCTGAAGGTAGATTTTTGGAATATCCGAGAGCCATTGGAATACACGGGAGCCACCTGACAGTGGCTGCTGGAGATCCAACCCAGAATGGATCTCCTCTTATGAGAGGTTGATACAAGGAGACTGAGAGGCATTTGCTGTTTTCTGACCTCTCTGACTGAGAGGCCATTGCATCATCTGACCTCTCTCTTCGTCCCTCTGCTCCAGTTTATCTCATTCAACACCTATATCAGCAAAGACTTCCTTGCAACTCCAGATGCTATGATCCACAATTGTGGAGGCTCTCGGAGAATTGACTTGTCCTTTAACAGTGGATAATATCTTCCTTTGTAAGTTCAAGTTTTTTCTATATTTTTTAATTCCATCAATTCATCATTTCTTACACCACAGAAATATTCCAACCTTATCCTGTCTGCAAATTAGTATTCCCATGATAAGCATCTGACTAAATTGCTCCCCTACACAAAGATCTTAAATGACTCCTGATTATCCCTAGGAAAATAAGAAGTCCTTCCCAGTCCAGCTCTCACCTCCCTTTCTGGACCCATTCCAGACTCTTTTTAAACTCTTCTTCTAAACTCTTAGTTTAGCAAAACTAGATATACTTTGAATTCAACATTCTGTTTCCTTCCTCAGTGTCTTTGCCCCATACCTGGAAGTTACTCCCTCTTTTCCTCTGCCTCTTAGGATCCTTGAGTTCCTTCTTTCAAATGGTCAAATAAGCATTTAAGTGCTTACTTTGTTACAGGGACTATGCTAAGAACTAAAATATGAAATAAATTCAGAAGTGAGATTCCTATGTTCATGGAATTTGCTTTCCATTAGAAGGATACATTTTCACAAATGAGTAAATATTGGCTATATGCTAAATATATGCAAAGTAATTTCAGCAGGGGATAGGAAGAGGGGTTCCTGGAATAACCAGGAAGGAGATAGCATTTGATCTGGGCCTTGAAAAGATTGAGAGGTTCCAAGAAACCAGAGGTGAGGACAGAGGGCATTCCAAGTGTGGAGAATAGCCATTGGAAGAGTGGGTGCAGAGGCAGAAGATGGAATGTCATCTTCAGGGAGCAGTAAATAGGCCAGTTTAATTAAAGTACAATATGTGTGATGGGGAGTAATCAGCCTAGAAAGGTAAACTGGAAGCAGATAATAAAAGGCTCTAAATGCCAGACAGAGGAGTTTCTATTTCATTCTAATGACAGTAAGATAAATGAAACTTCCTGTACAGGAGATGTACATGTTCATACCTGAGATTTAGGAAAAACAATTTTGGCATCTGTGTGGAGGATGAATGGGAGAGAGGAGAGATTGAAAGCAGGGGGACCAATTAAAAGAATGTTATATTCGTCTAGGCAAAATGTGGCAGGGGCGTGAATTGGATGACTGGTGTGAGTAGAGACCAGGGAATTGATGTAAGACATGTTGAAGAAAATACAAAGCTGGACAGGATAACTAACATACTGAATGACAGAATCAAGATTCAAAAAGATTGTGAAAAGCAAGAGCATTAGGTTGAATCTAGTAAATTAAATTTGAAAGGGATAAACATCAAGTCTTGCACTGGCATCCCAAAAATCATCCTCCCAGGTACAGGATGGGATACATATGAAAAAAGAACTGGGGCATATGGCAGACTAAATAAGGAGCAGCAATGTTAGGTAGTTTTGATGAAAGGGGCTTGGGGCTTCATTTTGAACGACATAAATATAGGGGTGATCTTCCCCTTGTATCCTATCTTGCTTATATCACAGCCAGAAATTTTTAAATTTTATTTAATTTTGAATTTAAGAAATAAAATAAGCATTTCCATAACAGAATAGAAAAAGATGATTGCACATGAAACTGCAAATCTTTTGTGTACAATTTGCTATCACTTTTAAATGTATATAATGACATTATCATGTAACCCATGAAGGAAGACATAGAGAAAGAATTGATAAATAGAAGGTTGTATAGAATGGTTTTACATATATACATACACACATATTTGTGTCTAATGGGTAGCCATCTCTCAGGTTGGAGTGGGGGGGGGGGGTAGAAAAAAAGGAAAAGAAACAACACAGCTGAAATTTTAAGAATAATGATTATCTGGAAAACATTCAGAGGACAGCAACTCATCCTCCGATATCATATCCTTCTCTGGACACTTTCAAACAGATCATTGTCCTTTTTAAACTGTGCTATCTAGAACTGAATGCATGTTTCAGTTAAGGTCGGACCAGAGTACACGGTACTGATTAATTGTGTAATCCTGGGCTGGCTGGCGCTCTCTCTCTCTCTCTCTCTCTCTCTCTCTCTCTCTCTCTCTCTCTCTCTTCTGCTTCTTTCCTTCCTCCCTTCTTCTCTCTCTCTTTCTCTCTGTCTTTGTGTGTGTCTGTGAAAGTATGTGTCTGTCTTTCTGTCTCTGTGTACCCCCAAATCACATTAGCTTGGCTAGAGAAGATCAAACTCTCTGGAACAAGATACTTATCTTCAAGTATTTGAAGTGTTATCATGGGAAAGAGAGACAGGACTTGCTTTTTGGTCCCAAAGCACAGAACTAGGAACAACAGGATAGAAGTTACAAAGGGGAGAATTAAAGATTGATATCAGGAAAAACTTCTTAACAATTAATGCTATCCAGAGGTGACATGGTCTGCCTTGGGAGATGGATTCTCTGTCACTGAATGACTAGATGACCATTGAGAGATATATCAGACTGGGAATTTTTTTCAGGTACATGTTGAACTAAATAGCTGCTGAAACCCTTTCCAGTTCAAAATTCTGTAAATTCTGTGACTCTAAGAACACTAAAACAATATTTGGCAACTGATTAGATATGGGAGAGGAATTAAGTGAGAGTGAAGAATTTAAAAAAATGATTTTTAGGTTGCAAAGTATGAATGACTTAGAACAGTATTTGGCACCTGAGGCCCTTAATAATTATATATTGACTAACCAGTTGTGCTCTAAATAGAAATAAGGATCTTAGGAATAGAAGTAGATTTGGGAAGAATGATAATTTAAGTTTTAAATATGTTGAGATTGAGATAGTATATCCAGATGGAGACCTGATTCAAAACTGTCTCTGTTTCATCTCTCAAGAGAGAGATGAAGCTTGGAAAGGTAGAATTGGGAATCATCTGTATAGAGATTACAGCTGAAATTGAAGTTGATGAGATCACCAAGACAGAGCAAAGAAAGAGAAGAATAAACCCATGATAGAGCTAAATAAAGCTTATCTCAACTACAATCTTAGGTGGGGAGCCTTTTCTGACTATGTCCTAATGTGCTTCTGTTCTCTACCCACCCTTTCTTTCCTTCCTCCCCCTGTCTCTGTCTGTATCTGTCTCTGTGTTTAATTATCTGACTCTTTCCCCTCTCCCCCTTCTCCGTCTCTGGCTTTCTCTCTGTCTCTCCCCTCTTTTCTTCCCCCCTTTTTTTCTCTGTATCATTATCTGTCTGTCTGCCTTTCTCCCTTTTTCTTTCTCTTCTAAAATAATGTATCCCCACCTCCCACAGTAGAATGTAAGCTTCATAAGGGCAAAGATATATTTTTTTCTTTGTAGTCCCAGGGCCTAATATAATTTGTGGAAATCACAGGCATTTTATAAATATTGTTGAACTAAGTTGATCTAGTTTGTATAGTGTCCCTAAGGGAAACTAATAATAATAATATTAGCTGACATAGCTTTTTGAAATATGTAATGCTTTCCTCACAACAACTTTGTGAGGTTGCTTCTGTAAATAAATAATATACCTATTTTACAGATTAAGAAACCAAGGCTCAGATATATTAAGTGGCTTGTCCAGTATCGTATGGTTAACAAATATCATGGGGATCAAATGAGGTGATGTATGCAAAGAGTGTGGCAAAGCAATGTATAAATTCGAGCTATGGAATGTGCTCATCTGGAATGAGAAAATGTGTTCAGTTTTCCATCAGCAGCTGCTGCCACAAACACCTGCAGGCTCTGGCTGACCTCATGAAAAATAGATCCAGTTCTTTTCTCCTGTAGATAATAATGGCTTACCACCTTCTGGAAGCTCAAGATCTCCTTGTGAATAGATCCAGTGGACACTGGATCACAGGGCCATAGATGAAAATTAAGCATCCTTAGAGGACATTAAGTCCCATCCCTTCATTTTACAAAGGAGGAAAATGAGGTTCAGAGAGTATTTGCCCAGGGTTGCACAGGCAGCAAGTAGGAGAGCCAGGATTGAACTAAGATCTCTGATTCTAGGTCCTATGATCTTCCCACAGTACCATGCTGCTTCTTAGTACAGATTCACTAAATTATCAGGTTAAAACAGACTTCAGAAGCCTTCTAGGGCAACTCCATCCATGAAGAATTTCCCTATAACCCATCCAAGAGTGATTCCAAGAGGAAGAAGTTGCCGTGAGGGAAGGTGGTACTCCCCCTCATTGGAGGTCTTCAGGCAGAGGTTTGAAGACCACTGGTAAGGAAGATTATAGAAGGGACTCATATATGAGTTGGACTTGATGGCTGCTGAAGTCTCTTTTGACTCAAGAATTCTGTGATTCTGGTCATCCAGGCTTTGCCTGAAGACCATAGGCAAAATGGTAACTACAGCTTTTAGAGATTGTTCTTTTTGATAGATCTAATTTTTAAAAGATTTTGTTTCACGATTTATACTTGTATTCCTAGCACCTACTCCAGCGCCAGGAATGTAGTAAGTGCTTAATAAATACTTGATTAATTGATTTTTACCTCAATGAATGTGCTATTTTTTTTCTTTTTTTTTTTTAGCTCCCACAAATTATTCCAAGTTCTGTTCCTTTAGGCCAAATCTTTTCCCTCTATTGCATGACAGCCCTTCAAATCCCTGCAGACAGCTCTCCTGTTTTTCTGAACTTTTTCATCTTTAAGCTAAACATTCCCAGTTCCTTGAACTGATCCACATTATCATGACCTGTCACAGTAACTCTGTGGCATAGGATTGTCAAGAGGATCCATGGACACTGTGTTTGTCTAAATTTATATTATATTATATTATATTATATTCTCTATTTATATTATTCTCTATATTATATTTATATTAATTTTGCCTAAATTACCATATTGTTGACTCATTTGAAATCTACTAAAAATCCCTGATCTTTTTTCTTTTTTTTTTCAGATAATCTGCAGATGAGTCATCAGTGTGATAATGCAAGACAAAAAAAAGTTTTGGAATCTTAGAGTTAATGCAGTTTAGAGATGCATGGTGTCTGAGGTTCACAAGGTGCTTTAAGTGCATTATCTCACTGCATCCTCTTGAGGTCCCCATATATAGTGGTGCCTGACAAGGTCCCTAATCTTGTGTTTGTGAAGTTGATTTCTTGAATAGAAGTTTAAGAATTTACCTTTATTCCCATTAAATTTCATCTGATTCAATTCAGCCCAGGGCTTTATTGAGTCAAACTCTTTTTGATTCCTGACTCTATCATCCATTGAATTAGTTAACTGTCCCATGTGTCATCTATACATTGGTAAGTGTAGCAACTCTGCTTTTAGTTAAATCTTCATAAAAACGGGAAACATCATGGGGTTAAGCACAAATCTCTGGAACATTGTCCTGGAGGCTTCTTTTTCAAGTTAACAAGGAAATAGTAAAGGTCATTATTCTTTGGATGTAATCATTAGGTTAGTTTTGAATCTATTCAACTACTCTAGTCTACTACAAGCCAAATTCACCTTGTTTCACCTTGTCCATAAAAGTAGTATAAGAAGTTAAAATCTCAGAAAATTCTGTCTGCAGCATCTCCCTGAATGCTGTAAGCATTATTTGTAGGGGATCTGGAGGCAGAAATTCAGTAGACAGAGGACAGAGGTCTCCCAATTCAGGCTCACCTTATTGTGTTTGAGAATTTCTCTTTGCCCTTGTAAAGTGGATGCTCTGGGGTGTCTGAGTGTCCTGAGGATTGGGGAGGGTGAGACCTGACACTCTATCCTATAACACCTACCACTTTCCTCTTGTTGACTGGGAAACTCCCATTGGATTTCATGATGATAGTGCAGAGCTTCATATCCTCAGGGTGAGCACACTTGTCCTGTGGGGGAAAAGCCAGGATAGGTCTTAGGTTCAGTGAGTGAGAATGAGGGAGGTTCAGGTAGTTGTGGTCAAAATAAAAATAGCATTTACATAATGTTTTCAGGTTTGCAAAGTGCTTTCTGTATATCATTTCATTTGACTTTATAGAAACCCTATAAGGCAGGAGCTATTGCTATTCCCATTTTATAGATTAGGCTGCTGCCTGAGAGAGGATAAATGACTTGCCCATTGTCACACAGCTAGTGAGAGTTCTTGACACCAAGATGAGTGTTCTGTCCACTATGCCCCTCAGAGGAGCCTGATGGGTGGGGAATCCAAGGAAGAGGGTGGTCAGAGAAAATAGAAGGGGAGAGGGAAGAGAGAGGAGTTAAGAAGGATGAGGAAGGGGAAAAAAAAGTGAGACAGAAAAGAGGTCACAAAAGAAAGATCAAAAAGAGGTAAGAAGCAAAGATTTAAAATAGTGCTCTATATGAATTGTCCTAGATTTTTAAACTATGGTTTGCCACCCTATGTTGGGATCATGAAATTATGATTTATTATCAGTATACTTATTTTATATACCTATATGCCTGGGGGTCATGTAAAAGTTTCTCAGACGGAAAGGAATTGTGAGTGGAAAAAGTTTGAAGAAGCCCTATATTAAGTAATACATAAATATTTGCTGAATTAAATATATTTTTAAAATATGTATATACTATGTATATATACACATGTATATACATTCATGTATGTGTATATATACACATACATACATATATACAAAGAAAGGATGCTAGAAGGAAAAAGATGAAGGTTGCCAGAAAGGTCAGCCTTTTGAGGTAAGCAGGGAAAAAATATAGTGAGCAGCCTAGAAGTTGTGTGTACATTGGGGACAGGGAGGTAGATCAGAGAAATAGAAGTTAGGTTGAGAAGGGAAAGATTTAGAGAAAGTAGAAATCAGAGGAAGTTAAAGTTGAGACAGGAATAGGTAAAAGGCAAAAAGATTGAATGATAGAAAGGTGGTAGGGATTTAGAGGGGCCAGAATATCAAATTAGGGGTAAAGAGTGAAGAGGTCAGTGGAAATAAAGGGGAGAAGTAGAATCTTAAGAAGATACAAGAATCTAGGATGATAAATAAGAAGGCCACAAAATAAGAATATAAAAACTCTTCATAGACCAAGTCAGGTGGATTAAAAGTCTCCAATAATTTGGTTCTAAAATCATAGGTTCACACTTGTAGAGCTAGGAGGGACTTTAGGGATTGTGTTTCATAACCCCTCATTTATAGATGGAGAAAATGAAGCCCAGAGAAGTGAATTGGTTTGCAAATCACTTCTGGACAAAGCCATGACCACACTGAGACGTTATTCCTCAGCTGCAAGTCTATCCATCCCTTCTCTTAATAACTTCTGGATGTGGACTATGACTATTCCTGATGCTCCATTTAACACCCGATTCCTGAATGTGGACATTCCTGTCCTTGTGTTCACTCCCAGACAGCTCCCCCAGAACCCTCCAGGTCAGGCTTGGCCATCCTTGCTTGGATAATCTGCTTTGGGCTCCCGAGTGCAAGACTCTCTATGGCATCTAACGTGGCCCTGGACAGAAAGTAAGCGTAGGGCAGGAAGAAGAGGAGTGCAGATGGGTGGGCTGGCACTAAGGCTAGTGCAATGGGGTGGAATAAGGAGATGCCAGGGGAGAGAAAACCTTGAGAGGGGCCTGTGCATCAGACTCCAGCCCCCGGCTGCTGCGCTTGGTATTGACCCGTTTCCGGCGCCTTCGAAGGACGATGTAGATCTGAACATAGACCAGCAGGGTGACGATAAAGGGCACGTAGAAGGAGACGATGGAGGAGTAGACAACAAAGGCAGGATTGGCAATGATGCACTCGTTCTGATCTGGGGGAAATAAAAGTAGACAGGAATGTTAGCTGGGCTCAATTGCCTTGGCCTGGCATTCAAGGCCCCTCCATAGGCCATCCCCACTCAACTTTCTCTCCCACTGCTCCCCAATTAAGCCTTCTATAGCCATGATTGATTTCTCACAGCTCCCCGACAGTCTATGGTCATCCCACCATTTGAAATTATTTCTTTGTCCCCTCTTCCCAGCCAAATTTTCCCCATCCTCAAGTCTCACTGTCCTCCATGAAACTTTTCCTGGTGATCCCAAGCCCCCACTTAATTCTCTATTCTTGGAACTCCTTAAATACACATAGTACAGAATGGCAGCTCACTGCAAGCTGAAATTGCTTCTCCTTTGTACTTATAGTCCCAAAGCCCAGCATCTAATATAATAATAATGTTTGCTGATTGATGGATTGATTGGATCATTATGTACTTCCCTACTTACTTAAATAATTGGTCATGTCCTGCCTTGTTCACTGTCTCCTATGAGTGAGAATCAGAGATTTGGGAGGGACCTCAGAGGCCAGTCAGTCCAACCCCAACCGGAGACCTGAATATGAATTCTCTGTAGGACATCCCAATAAGCCTCTGCTTGAAGCTGTCTCTTGAGAGGGAACCCACCACTTCCCAGAACAGACAATTCTTCTGTGGTTTAACTATAAAGGTTAGGAAATTGTTCCTTTTATGTAAATGGAAATGTTCCCCTCTCTACAGCTTTCACCCATCACTCTTTTATTCTGCTTCCTAAGAATAAGCAGACAGAATAAATGTAATCTTTGACCTTCAGGTACTCAAAGATATACCATATCTTTCTCTATGCTTTCTCCAGACCACATCTCTGGTTCCTTTACTATTATTGCCAGCCTCCTTAAATAACCTCATATCCATAATTAAACCCCTTCATGGCATGAAAGATATCTGACATTTCCATTGTCTTCCCCACAATAATTAACATAGGCTTCTGGCATAAATAGGTCTCAATTATTTTTTAGCTAAGGGCCTCCTAGCTCCACCAGATTTTCTCTAGACCAAGTTCACAGCCCCACTATACAAAACTCCTAAAGTAACAACTCACTTTGTGCCATGGTAGGCATATAATATACATTTGAGGCTGAGGGCAGGGAGAGTGTCTGGGCCTGTGATTCCATTCCATGAGGAATCCAAGAACCCATTGCCCATGGTCAATATAGCTGGGACAGCACATATCCTCAAGGCACAGGAACCCACCCTGCTCAGTATCTGGAAGAAACCTCCATCCCAATGGTGCATTAACTGGTCTACTAAGTGCCTCAGGTAGTGCAGCTGGCTTTACCTGTGTTGTTGAGCCCAAAGAGCAGTGGGCAGGAGATGGCAAAGGACAGAACCCAGACAACGGTGATCATGACGGTAACACGACGCTTGGAGCTGTAGCGGGTGTTGTAGAGCATTGGCATTGCTACTGCTGTGTACCTAAAGTGGTCGGGATGGGGAGGAGAGAGTTACTGAAGGAGGGAAGGGGAAGGAAGGGGAGAAAGGGGAGATGATCCGGTATCACCTGATCTCTTGGACCACTCACTTAGCATCCTTCAGGGCTTAGCCCATGCCTTTCCTTTTCCACAAGTTGACTCCAGCCTGTAGTCTATGATCTCATGATCCATGGTGGACTCTCCCTTCCCCCAAAAGAACATAAGCTCCTTGAGGGAAGAATGGTTTTATTTTGTCTACATCCTTACCCTTTAATTGATTGGTTGTTGTCGTTTATTCTCAGAGAACAAAATGACATTATTAAGTTAGAGTCAAGTTAGTGTGTCCGACTGTGGCTGATCAGATCAGTATGAACTCAGAATGCTCTGCCACAGATAGAACACAAATAGTCCTTATGAACATTTAGGGTGGACTCTCTAAATGGAAATGTACATTTCCACTTGAGCATCTTGTGCTTCTTCTGACCTAATTCACTTCTGTTTTGCTCGTAGAGCACAGCACCTTCTCTGATGAGGGCACATCATTCTGGGCAGTCTGGGGCCAGTGTCTCCCATATCATAATCAATTCTAAAGTTCTTAAGAGAGACCTTTAAGTATCCTTGTATCACTTTTTCTTATCACTTTGTGTACTTGCCTTATGTGAGTTCTTCATAAAATAGTCCTTTTGGTAATTGTACATTTGGCATTTGAACAATGTGGCCAGCCCAACAGAAGCCTGCTCTCTGTAGTGGAGCTTGAATACTTAGCATAATGGCTGTCAAAAAAAAGGTGATGGGACAGAACATTCCTAGCAGAGAGGACAGTCAGTAACAAAGTTCCCAGTTAAAAGATGATATTTTGTGAAAGAGAACTAGAGTACAGTGGAAACAATGAGGTCTAAGAATCTTGGAAAGGAAGAAAGCCATCAGATTATGCAGAACTTTCTATGTCAATCAGAGGATTTTATATTTGATCTTGAATTTAATAGGGAGTCACTGGATTGTATTGAATCAGGGAGGGTGTGACAGAGTCAGTCCCATATTTTAGGAATATTGGTCTGACAACTGAGTGAAGAATAGACAGAGTGGGAAGAGTCTTGAAGAAGGGAGACCAAAAAGAATATTTATTGTCAGTAGTCCAGGAGTGGGATGAGAAAGGCGTATACCTGGGAAATCAGCTGTTGGAATAGAGGAAAAGGGGTTGATGAAGGTAGATGTTGTTAAGGTAGACACTAAAATTAATACTTATCATTTAATCTACTCTATTAATTAGATTGGTTGAAATAAGCTGGGGTCTCAGTTCCCCAGCTTCCTATTGCATGTGGCCCCAATGAAGAGTCTTAGATCAATGTTTCCCTCCTACTCATCAGGAGATTGGGTTGCTGCTCTAAGAGTACCCAGAAGCTCCATCAGTCTCCATCTCCATTTGTTCAGGGACCAAATTGCAAAGCCAGAAAATGGAGCCCCAAATATCCCTTCTCAATGCAATTGAGGACAGAGGGTATTTGGAAGTATTGAAGACAGAGAATGGAAGGTAAAAAAAAAACAAAAACAGAAAGCACCATGCAGAGGAATGACTCATTTGCCCCCTTCCCTCCAGCCCCCTTAGCTGGGCTCTCACCTGTCAATGCTAATGGCACAGAGATTGAGGATGCTCGCAGTGCACATCATAACATCCAGGGTGACAAAGATATCACAGTGAATCCGACTGAATTTCCACTCTCCCACCACCTGGGAAGAGAACAAAGTTTTAATTTCTTCTGTCTATGGCCTCCTTAAAATACAACTCCCAGAACTCAGCATAACATTAGAGTTAGATTCTTACTAGAGCAGAATATATCAGAGCCATTATCATCCTTGTTTTAGAGTTCCTTTTACTTCTATTAAAGTAGCTTGAGATCACATTAAATTTTTTGGTTGCCGTATCACACTGTTGACACACCTTTAAATCTTTTCCCACTATGTTCACTTCAATTCTTTTTGGATCTAGATTCTATTATCCAGTGTTAATGGTCCCTTCCAAGTTTGTGTCATCTGAAGATCTGATGGGCTCAATATCAATCAAATAAGCATTTATTAAGTATTTCCAGGGCAGGTAGTAGGCACAGTAGCTGGAGCAGAGAGGCTGGGGTCAGAAACACCTTACTTCAAAACCAGCCTTAGCACTTACTATGTGACTCTGGATAAGTAATTTTTTTTTTTTTTGGACAAGTCATTTAACAATCTTCATCTCTGTTTCTTCTTCTGTTAAATGAGCTAGAAAAGGAAATGGTAAACCGCTCCCATGCCTTTGCCATGAAAACCCCAAATAGGGTCAGGAAGAGTTGGACATGACTAAACAACAACGTGTGTCCAACACTGAAAATACAAAAAAATATAAATAAAAGAAAGGCACCAGTCCCTCTTCTTAAGGGGTACATGCCATTATTCCTTTGTCCAAGGTCATTAATAGAAATATTAAACAGTACCAAAAATAGATCTGTGGAATATTTCAATGCAAGCTTCCTTTTATGTCAATTATTGAGTATAGTCATTTAATCTGAATCTAACTTTACTCTAATCTAGCCCTTACCTCATTGTCTCTTTCACATAGTCAATATGAAAGACTGTTAAATTTTTTCCCAAAATCACATGTGATGTTTTATGTCATTTTCCTGATCTCTCCATTTTACAAGTTATTGCGTTTGACAATTAATGACTTATACTGAGTACAGATAGACATGGCACTCTCCATGTAATTCTATAAATATTTGGTGACTAATTGACTTTTTAGGTGGTAGATACATGGTTTTCTTAACAGCAGATTCCAGGATCTTTCTAAACCTTAGCTTTTCACAACAAGTTGGTGGGTCTGCAGCTTCATCCCAGTAATGGGGCTTGATCTATTCATCCCCTACATCCTCTCCAGAGTGTGGCAGGAGAACACTATGGACCTTAGAGGTTCACAAGATCTCTGGGAAGAGAGGACAGCTGGCAAGTCTGTCTCAGCAGAGACTGAACTCAGGATCAGTTATATCTTCTACTCACTCATTGCAAATTATGACAAGCAAGTCATTTGATAATGAAATGATTTTAGAATCACAGGCTTAGAATTTGAAGGAATCTTAGAGGCTTCCCCTTCCTTCTATCAGGAGAACTATGAAGCAATCTCTGGAAAGCAGTTTAGAGAAAGCCCAGGAGAAGGAAGTTATGCTTTCAATTTTAAGAAAGTAAGATGAATGGGTCAAGAAGGCATATTCAGTATCCTCAAAGACATAGACCATATAGACCAGAGTATTCCTACCACATACAGGGCAATTTTGAATGTTTTCTCATAAAGCATATAAGTAATGCAGTATATGAAGTGTAAGACCTGGAGTCAGGAAGTTCAAATCCTGCCTTAGACACTTACTAGCTGTGTGACCTTGGGCAAGTCAATTGATCGCCCTCAGCCTCAGTTTCCTAATCTGTAACAAGGCGATAATACTAGCACTCACAAAATGGAAGCCTGAAGGGGCCATATAAATATTAACTATGATTATTATTTGAACTTTACAAAATTGTAAAGAAGGAAGGGTAAGTATTTCTCTATATCCATCCTCTTACTGTACCTATTACAATCTTCATTGTTATCATTATCATTATTAACATAACTGTCACCATCATCATCACCATCATCATTATCATCATCATCAATATGTTAACAACTCAGATTTCTATAGCATTTAAATAAACTCTTTTCTTGCCCCACCCTCCACAAAATAGATTGGTGCAAGTAGTGTTATCTCCATTTTACAGATGTAGAAACTCAGGCTCTGAGAGATCACAGATTTAGAACTGAAAAGGACTTTAGAGATCATCTAGTTTGACACAGATTCCTATTTCACAGATGAGGAAGCTAAGACCCAGAGAGATAATGTGATTTGTTCAGAAGCATTAAGGTAGTAAACAGCAGGACCAGGATTTCAATCCAGTCTTCTATTCCTCGTTCAGCATTTTTTCCACTGGCTTCATTTAAGACTCACTTCCAAGTTTTCCTTTCTATGAGGAAATTTAATTTTTCCTGATTCTTCACTTGTTAGTAACTCCATCCAAATTACTTGATATTTATTTTACTTTTTCCCGAGTGCCCAACATAGTGCCCAGAATTTGGTGGACAATAAATATTTATTAAAATTAATTACAATACTACAAACCAGTGAATTGCCAGTATCACATAACTATCATCAGTACCCCCCTTTTCACTATACCTTCTCCCATTGGTCAATTCCTTCCAAAACCTCCATTTTGAAGAAAAGCCCAGACCAACTTTGCTTCACTTTCCAGACTTGGTCACCATATTTCAGCTGCCTTCCTCCTCTATCTCTCTGACCTTCTTCTCCTGTATATAAGTTATTTTCATTGGCAAGTTTCAAAATGGAGGTTTTCTCCATTTTGAGGAAGGGTTCAGATTAGCCACCCTTTATTTTATTTTTCAGGCTTTGTGATCACACTATATGCCAGTGTCTTCCCTCCCTCCCTTGCCTCCTTTTCAGTTTCCGTCCATCAGAAGTTAAGTTCCTTGAGGGAAAGAACTTTTTGGGGGGGTTATATCTGTAAGACTTAACAAATATTCATTGACTTGACATAAGAACTGAGGTTCAGTAAGTATCAGAGCCAAATCTAATTCATTCATTTTTGTACAATGCCAAAAAAAAAAAAAAAAAAAAAAAAAAAAAAAAAACCTCTAAAAGGCTGTCATAGCCTTGCTTTGGTCATATTCTAAAATCTTTGAATCCTCAGTGTTTAGAAATCCTTCCATACTCAAATCAACATTCATTTATTAAGTCCTTACTATTTGCCAGGCACTCTGCTAAATTGGAAACACAAAGGAAAATCAAGAAAAAAATAAAAGCCCTGTCCTCAAGGAGCTCACATTCTAATGGGGAAGAAAGAAGAGAGGGTAAAGATACAGTGCAGGGACATAGTGAAAAAAGTCTGTGGTATTAGGAATGGAACTTGGAGAGTAATGAAGAAGTTAATGAGATTAGCTTAAGAATTTTCCATAAAGAAAGATTCTGGGAGGAACTGACCAGAGAGACTGCAAGGATGGCATGACATAGTGGAGAAAGTCCATAGAATCAGTAGCATAAGAATAATGAAAGACTTTTTAGCACTGACTCACATTCTCCAAACTGCAATTAAAGCACACTCTCTACTTAAAATGAGTATAGTCCACAGGGGGTAAGTGGGAGGAAAGTTAGGGTACAGCTTTCCCAAGAATCCCATAGATCAAGGCTGATTTTTTTTCCTTTTAGCAATAGAAGATTAAAAAAAATATATAAAACAGGAAAGAAAGAAATGTTTTCCTCTTCCTCCCTGAGAGATGTAGTTGAGGAGTGCTGACTCTGACATATGTCATAATGTGGGAACTAATTATAACTTGTCCTGTTCCAGTCACTGCTTTCTCAGGCTCTGGAGCATGAATCTAAACTCAGCATTTAAGCCCGATAGTGGGCATTGGAGCAACTATCACCAGATGCTGAGGAAAGAAGCCTCTATTTGGAAGACAGGAAACCTCCTACCCACCCCTCCAGAGTATTATTGTTTGGGTTCTGAAATAGAAAGATGACTTGAAGATTCTTCTCCTGGGTTTCCTGATCTTCACTGGGAGCTTTTTGAAAGCTAACAAATTGGGGCGAGGCTCTTTAATGATATTTAATGACAGCTGGATGGGCCATCAAAACGCCTGGAGAAGAAGGAAGGGAGAAGGAAGGAAGCGGGGAAGAAACGTCAGAATAGGAAAACTTTTTTTTTTTTACCTGCAAAGACACTTTAACCAGCCTTCATCAGTTGGCAGCTGCTTCTCAGTCTAAGCTTTCTCTGGGGAAAGGGATTTGGGCATTGTGCCAACAGTGATGGAACACTTCATACTTATCTATATGAAGAGTGGCAGGCTATCAGAAGCAGCTAGAGGGTAGTGGGTAAGAAAGTTGTACTTGGAATCAGGAAAGTGCACTCAAATTCTGTCTCAGACACTTATTAGCTGTGTGATCCTGGTCAAATCATTTAATTTCTACTTTCCTCAGTTTCCTCATTTGCAAAAATGGGGATAATAATAGCAGCTGCCTCTCAAGGTTGTTTTGAAGGATCAAATAAAATAAAATTTGCAAAGCTTTAATAAAATTTAAATTTGCTTATTAAATGCTGTTTTTCTCCTTTCCTTCCCCTTCCCATCCTACATAGGCTTAAAGGAAAGAGAGAAAATGGGTGATAACAATTAAGATTTTCTCAATGTGATTCTGTTCTATATCCCAGCCAGTCATTTTGTCATTTATTCTGCTGCCACCCTAGCTAGAGCAGTGTATCTGAAAAGGATGTGTCAGTGTATTGCTCTATGGATCAACTTGCCTGTCATCCCTGTGACTTTCCAGACAGCCCCCTCCCTTGATATCTCAGATCTTGTATATATTTTATCTCCTCCAATTTATTAGAATCTCCTGGAGGGGAATGACTGTCTCATTTTTGTATGTATATTTCTAGAGGTCACTACAGTACCTGACACATATACTTTATCCAATCCTCAGTAAATGACACCTGCTTCCCAGTCTCAGACCATAATTAATTAATTAATGCACAAACATTCATTAAGCATATGCCAAGTGTCAGATAGGAGCTAGACATTAGAGATGTAATGACTAATTATAGTCTTTGCCCTCAAGGAGCTTATGTTCTTAGAGTAAGAAGTACCTATATGTAAAATAAATACAAATAAATGGAAAGTAAATACCAAATAAATCTAAGATAGTTAAGGAGAAAGGGAGAGAGGGTCCTAACAGTTGGATGGATCAGGAAAGCTTTACTGGAGAAGATGGTTTTTAAGTTGTCTTGAAATAAGCAATTTAGAGATTTCTCTTAAGGCTTGTCTGATTTCCCTCTTCCACAATCCCTCAGGCTGAACTACTTACAGATTTAGTGCAGTATAAAGGAGGGTAGAATGTGATTTTTTTTAAAGAAAAAAAGGGGGGGGCATAAAAACAGGAACTGAAGTTCTATGTGTGGAGAACAGAGAAAAGTTCTGTTAGACTAAACCATAGCGTATGGGAAGGCTGGCAAGATAAGTAGCCCCAAGCCAAACAAAAGATTTTATATTTTATCTTAGAAGCAATAGAGAGCCACTGGAGTTTGTTGAGTGGGATAGTGACATGCTTAAATCTATGCTTAAGGGAAATCACTTGGCAACTGAGTAGAAGATGTATTAACAGGGAGAAAGATTTGAGGAAGAGAGACCAATTAGGAGGTCATTGCAATGGTTTAGGCCAAACATGAACTAAGATGATTACTTTGTAACTAGACCAAAAGGGAGAGATGTGAGAGATGTGGTAGAGATACAAATGGCAAGATTTGGCAACTGGTTAGACATGTTAGGTGAAGGAGAGTGTGAAATTGAGGATAATGTCAAGGCTATGAACCCAGATGACTAGAAGAATGGTGCTGTCAGAAACTGGGAAGTTTGATAGGAAGGAGGGTTTTAGGGTAAAGATAATGAATTCTGTTGTGGATTCCATTTGCTTAAAATGTTTATTAGACATCCAGTTTGAAATATCCAATAGGTAGTTGATGATGCAGAACTGGAGAGAGAGAGAGAGAGAGAGAGAAAGAGAGAGAGAGAGAGAGAGAGAGAGAGAGAGAGAGAGAGAGAGAGAAACAGATACAGAGAAAATGAGAGACACAGAGAAAAACCTAGAGACAGAAAGAGAGAGACACACAGAGAGAGACAAAGAGAGAGAGAAACAGAAAAATAAACAGATAGAGACAGAGAAAATGACACAGAGAAAAACCCAGAGACAGAAAAAAAGAGACAGACAGAGAAAGAGAGAGAGAGAGAGAGAGAGAAACAGAGAGAAAGACACAGAAAGAGAGACACAGAGAGACAGAGAGGGGAAGAAAAAGGGATAGACAGCAGGAGGAAGAAAAAGAGAGAAAAGAGAACAAAAAAGAAAAAGAACAAAGAAAGAGAGGGGGAGGGGAAGGAGAAGGAAGAGAGGAAGAAGAATGGGGAGGAGGAGGGGGAGACAGAAAGGGATAGGGAGAAGAAGAGGGAGAGGGAGAAAGAGAAGGAGGGAGGAAGAGATGAGGGGGGAAGAATAGGGTTAGATACATAGATCTTGGAGCCATATGCCTAGAGAAGACAATTAAACCCAAGGCTTATGAGATCACCAAAAAAAGTTAGAGAAAATAAAAATAATAATAGGTAGCATGTCTATAGCACTTTGTGATTTGCAAGAGCTTTATCTAGATTATATCGGGAGGAAGGTGCTGTTATTATTATTATCCCCATTTTACAAAAAAAGGAAAATGAGACTGAGAGGTGCCTAGAGTCACACTGTAAATGCCTGAAACAGGATTTGAACTCTGTTCTTCCTGACCACAAGTTCAGTACTGTTTCCAATATGTCATCTAACTGCTTAGTACTGAAACTTAAGGATGTTTAATAAATACTTTTCACTCCTTCATGATGGCTATTCCTCTCCCCTCTCCTCCTTTCCTGAGTCTTAACTAAACTAAACTCCCACTAAATTCAAAGAATACCTCATTGATTAGGAGGTACAGGTTGGGGAGGGAAGGTAGACTCATAGGATTTTATATCTAGAAGGGATCTTAGTAATCATTCCAAGTTTTACAAATGAGGAAACTGTGGCCAGAGATAATAAGTTGCCCAAGTTCCCATGGACAGTTAGTGAAAGACCTCAGTCCAGCGCCCAGTCTGGTGCTCTTTCCACGACACCACACTGGTGTAGATTGTTAATGCTCTTGCTTTATTCAAGCCTGATTTCTTATAAGTGAGAATTTGTGATCTGAAGACACGACAGGAATTTAAACATCTTAGAACTTAAGCAGTCCAGATGACGTCTGAGCTTCAGCCCAGCTCTAAATCTAGGATTCTGTGTTCCTGGGAAAAGGAGCAGATTGTAGCTAGGGTAGATCAGCCAAGACGTTGGCTTGGGCACAGGTATTAGTCTTATTCCTCTCCACTGTGCTCACTATCCTCTCCATCTCATGCCTTGGGACCCTGAAGGAGCTGACAAGGCTGTGGAATTTGGACGCAGAGGTGGGTTTGGGAAAGTGGGGCCTGCAGAGCTGAGAAAGGTCAGAGATCTCTCCCTGGATCTCACCCATGGTCATACTGTCTGCCGTACCTGTTTTCTCCCTCCCCTCCTGGCTCCTGCCAATTCCATACCTTGACTCCCTTGTAAGTACAAGGTCTGCTCCACTTCCTTTCTTAGGAGCATGGGACTTCAGAGGGCATTAGATCCAAACTTCTTCATTAATAATAGTAATAAGTAACAATAATGATAATAAAGAGATCTGTGGCTGGAGGACATTAAGGGCTACATGATAAGTAATTATCAGAACTAGGATTTGAATCCTGATCTTGCTGACTGCAAGTCCAATCCCTATCCACTGCACTTTATTACACTGATCCTTTACTCGGAGGTCTGATTTGTAGTTACGGATTTAAAGGGAGCCGTGCTAAGTACCTTTCTCCTAGATCAGTCCACAGAGCATCCACCAAGGCTCTTTCCTACAAACCCTGAGTGGGAACAAGAAAATATTGCTTCCTGAACCTGAAACTGGGCCATGGCTTGACAGGGAGCAGAACCACGCTGAGAGAGCTCCAGAGAGCCCCTGGTATCTTGGATGATTTGATTCCCGAGTCTCAAACAGTGTAACAGGGGCGCACCAGACACCTGTGCCCCAGGGAACTCTGGGGATGTGTTTGGCTGGGTAAAGGTTTCTGGATGAGTTATAGAGGCATCCCAGAAAGTCCCCTTTCCTGCCTGCATTTCCCCATATCACTGTGTACCTTTTCTTCTAGAGCAGGTGTCTCCAAAGTGGTGGAAAGGAGCTCTAATTGGATCAATTAACAGCGGGATTGGAAGACAGGTGATAGTCCATCAGAGAGGTGACTCCAATACAACTGCATGTTCCCTTTACCTGCTACGTGGCCCATTTCTCCCTCCATCCCCAGCTCAAGTCTCAGCCTTCTCTCTTCTTAGCCTGACACCATAGTCCCAGCATAACCACCACAAAAAATATTTTGACTAATGAGGCTACAAGTAAAAGAATGAAAATAAAAAACCTGTGACTCCAGGTTTTTATACTTGGTTTCTGATCTCAGATTTACAGCTGGATAGGATCATAAGGGCTTATCTAGCATACTAGCTCCTCTCCCCCCCCCCCCCCCCCCCCCCCCCCCCCAACCTTTGTCAGTTGAGCAAATTGAGTTCCAGAGAGGTAGTCCCTTTTTCAAGAGCAGATTCCCAATCAAACTCAGACAGGGGATAAAGTGGACAGAGCACTGTACCAGGAGTCAGGAAAACTTATCTTCAGGAGTTCAAATATGGCCTCAGATACTCAGTAGCTGTGTGACCCTGAGCAAATCACTTTACCCTGTTTACCTCAGTTTCCTGCTCTGTAAAATGAGCTGGAGAAGAAAATGGCAAACCAATCTAGTATCTTGGCCAAGAAAATCCCAAATGGGGTCACAGAAAATGATTCAATAACAAATTTTATATTCTGGTGAATTCTTATTGCTCTTTCCTCAGAGTTTTGAAAGCAGTGACTCAATTTATTTGGGCTCTATAACTGAGTGTAAGGTGATGGTGTGGGGAGTGGGGAATAATTTATGCATATAGGATGTTTCTTACACTAGGTACAAAGTTCTCACCTTTTTGCTTTACACAGCTGCTCTTCATAGGGAAAAAGGGAGCTTTTAATAATAATAAAGCATAATAAAAAGCAGTATCTATCTATCTAAAACCAACAGCAAGCATTATTTGTAATGAAATGAAACTGGATGCATTCCCAATAAGATCAGGGGTGAAACAAAAATGTCCATTATCACCATTATTCAACATTGTATTAGAAATGTTGGCTTTAGCAATAAGAAAAGAAAAAAATAGACAATGAGGAAATAAAACTATCATTCTTTGTAGAGGATGATATACTTAGAGAATCCTAGAAAATCATCCAAAAACCTATTCGAAACAATTCACAGCTTTAGCAAAGTTTCAGGATATGAAATAAACTCACATAAATCATTAGCTTTCCTATATATTACTGACAAATCCCATCCTAAAGAGATAGAACAAGAAATTACATTAAAGTAACTGTAGATAAAATAAAATATTTGAGAGTCTACCTGCCAAGACCCTGAACACAATTACAAAACACTTCTCACATAAATAAAATCAGATCTAAACAACTGGAAAAATATCCATTGCTTATAGGTAGGCCAAGCTAATATAATAAAAATAACAATTCTGCCTAAATTGCTCTGCTTGTTCAGTGCCATAACAATTAAATTGCCAAAAAATTATTTGATAGAACTAGAAAAAATAAAAACAAAATTCAACTGGAAAAACAAAAGATCAAGAATATCAAGGAAATTGATGACTTAGCAATACCAAGCCTAAAATTATATTATAAAGCAGCAGTCATCAAAACTATTTGGTACTGGTTAAGAAATAGAATGGTGAATCAGTGGAATAGATTAGATACACATGACACAATAATCAAGACCAATAGCCATCTAGTAATATTTGATAAAAGACTCCAGCTTCTTTAATAAGAACTCATTATTTGATAAAAATTGCTGGGAAAACTGGAAAATAATAGCATGGAAATGGAAATACCAAAATAAATGGAAAACCATTCTGGAGAGCAATTTGGAACTATGCCCAAAGTGCTATAAAATGTGCATACCCTTTGACCCAGCAGTGCCATTGCTGGGTCTCTATCCCAAAAATACCTAAAAGGAGGGAAAAGGACCCACATGTGCAAAAATGTTTGTAGCAGCTCTTTTTGTGGTAGCAAAGAATTAGAAATGATGCCCATCATTTGGAAAATTAGTAGGTGCCCATCAGTCAGACATGGCTGAACAAGTTGTGTTATATAAAAAAATGGAATATTGTTCTATAAAAAATGATGAACAAAAAAATGATGATTTTAGAAAGGCCTGGAAAGATTTACATGAACTGAGCAAAACAAGCAGAACCAAGAATACATTACACATATTAACAGCAAGAATGTGAATGTGAATTCAATCCCAATAGACTTTGGACAGAAAATACCATCTGCATCCAGAGAAAGATCTATGGAGACTGAATGTAAATCAACACATGTTCACTTCGTTTTTCTCCTTATCTTTTCTATGGTTTTTCCCTTTTGCTCTGATTTTTCTCTTCCAACATGATTCATAAAACAGCCTCTGCTGGGCAGCCATCTAACCTTAGGGCAGGCTGGGTTTGCTTGTTAATCTCTGATTTTTCTGCATCTGCTGCCCCCTATTCAGCATAAGTAATAGACATTAAATACATCTGTTTCCTAAACACAGAGAGGAGACTTCTCTTCCTTCCAAACTGGGTTTTGTTATGGGCATTGGCTTCCATTGAAGTAGTTGGATTTAGGTCAATTCTAAGCAAGAACTTTTTAAGATTCAGAATTATAAGACACTGAAATGAGTGACTAAGGGAGATTGTTATTTCTTTTTTCCTTAGTCATTTTAAATGAATAAACTGTTTGGCTAAGTCCTTTTCAGGACTAAACCTACTATGAAGTACTCTCTCCCTCCTCATAGCATCTTCCCTTTAATGATGCATTTCTCCTTCCTCTAGATCTGTTAACCTGCCAGTCAATGGCAAACTCATACCTCAAAGTATATTCCTTTAATGACTTCTTTCAAACCCCTTACCTTGCTAACTCTATTGCTCTATTTCTATTTATCACTCCTAGTGCTTATTTTACCTCTTCATTTTGTCTGTGACCTCTTCTCTTAAATAAAGGTACCTTTGGTTAAAAAAAAAAAGGAAAAGAAGAAAGTAGGAAGCTGTTCTACCACCCCTCTGGAATAGATTAGGTGTGATATGACTTGTAAGCAGTGTAGCTTAGGAGAGACAATTACTCTGTCATGGAAAAACACTCAGATTTGAAGTCAAGAAACCTGGATTCATATCTTAGCTAAGATGGCCCCTGTGTGACTATAAGCAAGTCTATCAACCTCTCAGTTTCCTCATCTGCAAAATGGAGAGAGTAATTCTTGACCACCCATTTTAAAGAGTGATGACAGGAAAAAGCTTTGTAAGCCTTTTAATGGTAAGCAGAATGACAAGCATGTTGGGACCATTTAAACTCCTTCAGTCTTAAAGTCTGGGATATAGGTTGCTACTCTAGTGACACCTAATGATGGGATTATAAGAATGATAATAATGATAATAACAATGATGGCAATAGCTAAACACTTATCTAGCACTTTAAGTGTGCAATGGTGATATTTTCTACTATCTGAGGTAGGATTTGAACTCAACTTTACTGACTCCAAGATTCATTCCTCTCTCCACTGTAGCACTATCCAGAGTTCTGAATAAAGCCCATCTGAGGAATACTAGTAAGAACCAGCATTGCTGGCATGAACGTAGCCTTTGTATTCCCCCAAATCCTGGAGATTGACCCTGCCAGCTCTGTGGTTGGGACTATCAGAATAATAGCGATATCTTCCCTTAAGAGCATATGGACAGCACAATCTAAAACATCACTCCTCTGGCCTGGAGTTGAGGTTGGTGATTCCCTCTCATTTGTCTTTTTGTTTTAAAAAACATGGAAGGAAGAAGAATGAGACTTTAGCTGCCTGTTCTTTGGAGTGTGAGAACTCTGATCCCTCCCATTAGGTCCTCCCTAAGGGGGAGGGTCAGGTCACCATTTCAATGATCTGGCTTCTGGACCCCAGAAACTTCCTACAATAGTGACCCCTCATTGTTGGTCTTATTTGCATCAGGGGCTGGGCCAGTCACCAGAAGGAACACCCTCCTTCAGCCATCATATCAGTCATTTTGCTCCCAGAGTTGCTGTGAGCCTTCTGCAGCAGCTGAACCTATTAATGTGTGCATGGTTGAATTCATCAGATCCACCCCTGACCACCCAGCCTCGTCACCTGGAGTCTGTGAATTCCAGAAAAAAGACATCATGGGCGGAAGGTAGAGGCAGGGAAGGGACCACATTTCTGAGTAATTCCTCTCTTCTGCAGATCCTATCTGCCCCACTACCTGCACCCCACCCAGGATGGCCCTGCCCGGCAGTCACCAACTGCAGCTCTGCAGGGCAATCCTCCCTTATAGTTATGGCCTTTGTCTTTTCTCTGGGGATCTAGAGCTCTGTCTTTTGGCAGAGCTGTAATGAAATTGGCCTTGATTAGGTCAGGGGAAAAGCAATAAAGTTCAGAGGCTGGAACTGAGGTACAGTGGAAAGAGCACTGTGTCTAAAGTGGAAGACTCAGACTACTGACCTTTCTGCCTTTCTTTAATCTCTAACTAAAATCCCATCTTCTACAGGAAGCCTTCCTCAGTCTCCCTTAATTCCTATGCTTAGTTCCTCTGTTAGTTATTTCCTATTTATCCTGTATATAGTTTGCTTTGTACATATATGTTTACATGTTGTCCCTCACACCAGATGGTAAGCTCATTGAGTACAGGAAATAGACTTTTGCCTCTTTTTATATCTGCAGAGCTGAGCATATAGTTGGCACTTAATATATGTTTAATGAATTGAATTTGAAATACTGGGTCTGTTATGTATCAGTCATGTAACCTTGAGCAAGTCATTTCATCTCAGTGCTTGATCTACAAAATGGAAATATTAATATTTGTACTACTTCCCTCACATGGTGATTTAAAGAGAACACTTTGTAAATTATAAAGTTCTAAATGGATGTTGGTTGTCATATGTACTCATCTGAAGTGAAAAAATATCTTTAGCTTTTGGTCTGGAATCATTTTCCTCTTCAGTCTTTGTTCTGGACCTGTCTAATCATATGATAATAGCTAGCCTTAATTATGGTATATATTATATCTTATACATTATATTTCATCTATATATGTATGTGTGTATATATATGCAAACACATGCTAAATATATAATATACATTGTAACATACATATTATATGTAATGGTTAACAATATAAAATAGTACGTAATATACTTCATAATATATAATATGCTATTATAGAATATATATAATATAACACAATATACATACACACATGTACATACATACATACATATGTAGGGGTGTGTGTGTGTGTGTGTGTGTGTGTGTGTATAATCTTTAACTGGAAATCTAATTCTCTTTCCATTATCGTTAACATTCAGGAGATAATAGAGAAGTCAGAAAGTACAGCAGGAGAAAGAATATGTATAGGAACATTCCATAGTTAGTGATTCCACAACTCTCAGGGGACACAAATTCATTATTAAATTCATTCCTTCCACCCAATTGGTACCAAAATGGCAACTTGAAGTTCCACTATCATCCCTTCCTGCATCCCTGAACTAATGCTGTCATAAGGGACTGTCACTGCACAGCTAACCTCTCTCTTTTTCTACTTCAAACTTGGGTGACAGTTGAGGTTTCTTAAGAGAAAGAAAAAGGTTCCAACATAGAGGACACAGGAAGAATCCAAGCATTCAATCATTTAATGATTTATAGAACAAGCCAAACTGATTCATACAACATAAGCCAGTTCCTGTCAAATCCCTTTCAGGTTCTGATGGGAGACTTAGAAAGAAAATCATCAAAGGCTTTTTCTTCTAGTGTGATGATCACGTATTGTGGTATCACCTTTTCTAAATCTCGGCTGTTTTACCCAGAACTATGGGATTAGTCATGTTATGAGCATTCCACAAAATGAAGAGGTTGAAGAGGGAAGTATACTCCCCCCATTTTACAGAGGAAAAAAGATGAAGCCTGAGAGGGAAGGCACATGTTGAAGCTACCTGGTGATTTAATGGTGAGAACTGGGAGCCCCATTATTCTTCTGAAGGGGGTAAGACTGTGGGAAGAGAAAAGGGTTAGTGTTAGGGGAAAAGTATAGACCTACCTCCAGGTAGACGACCCAGGGCATGACCAGCGTGGCCACGAGGAGGTCAGCCACAGCGAGGCTGACAATTAAATAGTTGGTGGTGGTCTGGAGCGCCTTCTCCCGAGACACCGCCATGCACACCAGCACATTACCAAAGACGATGACAAAGATGAGCAGAGTGAGTAGCATGGCATAGTAGTTGTAGTGGGGCTTGTCTGCCTTTGCCTCAGACCCATTCAAAGACTGGGACCAATTCCGGCCGTCCAGATCATCATCATACCAGGACAGGTTCAAGGGATCCATGGGAGCAATGGAGCCACTGGCCAGCTGAGCTCTGTTCCTAAAAAGAGACACAGGGAATAAGCTGGAAGGATGATGAAGCAGGAGCAGTGTTGGGTCAGACAGCACAGGGGTCTTGTCCATAATGAGGGGAGGGAAGAAAGCAGCTGCTTTCTAGCCAGTGAGAGAACCCAGAGAACCATCTCCCAGCTCTTGGATCCTCAATCCCATCCTCTCTGCCAACTTTTAGAAGGAATGGGGAAAATGCTATACCAATCACCAGTGCTCCCATAGGAAAACACTGATTATTTGACCTGGAAAATGATGGTCTGGGTTGTCCAAGTGTAAGTAGGGGATTGAGGAGGGTTAACCTAGTTTGTTTCACAGATGCATATGATTCTGACTCCCCAAAGCATGGCAGAACATCAATACCATAAATACATAATTTTTGTACCATTTGCCTAGTGAACCAGACATCATTAACACCTATTAAATCAGTGGTTCTCAAAGTATGGTCTAGAGAATCCGGGGGATCTCTGAAACCCTTTTAGAGGGTCTGTAAATTCAAAAATAGTTTATATTTCCACTATGGAATTTTAATTCCAAAATGTCCAATAGACATTTCCAATGTCTATAAATATAACCCAGATAAACAAAAACACTTTGGAGAGATCCTCAATAATTTTTAATAGGATAAAGATACTGAAAACAGAAGTTTAAGAATCACTGTAAATGGTCAACACTGAACTCTAGGCACTCTGGAGGGAAGGACTACATAACAATTGATGTGATATAATTCCTGCTCTTAAGGCAATTGTATTTTACTTGAGAAGATGATATTTACACATGAAAATGTAATATGTCACAGTTCTTCCTTTAACCTCCATGACTTTGAGTTCATAGAGACTAGATCCAATCATGGAGACTAACCCAAAAAGGTCATTTTTTTGACTTGCTGCTACCCTTGATGTTTACACTGGGAAAATTATCTTTGAATATAGCTGGTGTCTAGTTTGACAGAGATGTAGGTTAAAAGAGTTCCCAGCTCTAAGGCAATCACTAAAGGAAACAAATGCAAATTGAATATGGAATGACCTTTTCTTAGCTAGAATTCCCCCTAAAAATGTTCATGTCAAGTCTGGCCTTGTCAGTCCAATCCAATCAATCAATCAATAGAATTTATTATGTATCTACTATAGATCAGGAATGGAGTTAGACGCTAGGGATACAGATAAGAAGCATGAAATAATCTCTATTTGCAAGGAGTTTGCATTCTAATATGGGAGGCAAGTGATATATAAATGTATACACCATATTTATGAACTTGATGTGTTTCTTGCTGCTTCTAAGATAAGATGGAAAAGCCTCTGTTGGGCACTCAAACTCCCTCATGATCTGATTTCAATTTATCTTTATAGGATGATTACATATAACTCCCCCTAATTTGATCTCTATTTCTAACAAAATGGCTCATTTTCTTTTCCCTATACATGACAATCCTATTTTCTACCTTTATATCCTTGTATAGGCAAATGCCTGAAATACCTCCATCTTCAGCTTCCACTTCCTGTAACCCCTAGCTCCCTTGAAAGCTCAAATCAAGCACCGGTTCTAACAAGAGACTTCTTCCTATATTTTCCAGCCCTTAGTGACTGCCCCCTCCTCAAATACTTTGTATTTTGTATTTATCTTTATTTCTTTACCTATGTATTTGTATTTTTCTTCCTTTCAGTAGACTACTTTCTTTTAAGTAGTCCTTGGGGACAAAAACTATTCTCACTTTTGCTTTGTATCTCCATTGCATAACATAGTGACTGCAATGCTTAATAACTGCTTCAGAATTAAACTGAAGGTAGCTTACTAACTTTGGCATCACTATCTATGAAATTGCCCCATAGAACTGGGTTTGGACTTGTCTCCTTGAAAGTTTCTGTAGACTTCACAGAAAGATCTATGGAATAGAATATGATGTTTTCACCCCAGTGTTAGTGGCTTGGGAAGTTCCTTGCATAACTAGTAGCTATTTCCCCAAACTCTAAAGTTGAAGGGACCCAAAAGCTTATATACTAAGAGACCCACTGTTGAAAGATAACCCTAAATGTTATCTAGTTGAATCTATACCAAAAGAGAAATTCCCTTCACATTCCTCAACTTTTATTTGAAGATTTATAGAATTGGGAAATTTCCTCTAAAGAGAATCAAACCCATTTCTATATAGTTGAAATCACTCTCATTTTTAAGAACAGAAAAATGCAGTTCAGACAGTTTCTTCAAGGACCAATAAGTGGGCCATTTTGGCTGAAATGGAATGCACAAGAAGGTGAATGGTAGAGGTGAACCAAGGCTAGTATTTAGCAAGGTATGAACAATCACAGAGCAAAGGAGGAAAGGGATTCAGGAGCAGAGAATAGTTTGTAGTTGAATTGGATAATTATAAAATCAAGACCACAGAGGGAAGAAAATGAGATCAGATTAGGGATGATAATCAATTGGGAAAGTAGGAAGACATGGAGTGATTGGAAATTGTGGTAAAAATGAAAAATGAATGGGTTAGGAGAAGTGAAACAAAGAGAGAAAAACAAAGAGAGAAAATCAGATATTATGATCAGAGAGAATAATTTCTGCATCACAGATGTAGAACATCCATGAGTGATAATATGTAAGATCTAAGGTAAGAATGAATGAAAAAAACCATGCATTAAGGCTTAGCTTGTGCCAAGTGCTAAGCTCAGTGGTAGGAACACAAATACTAAAGTGAAGACAGTTCCCACCTTGAAGGAGATTACATGCTAAAAGGTGAAACAGCACACAAAGGGGAGTAAGAGTTTAGGACAGGTAATTTCATCCCTAAAGCAAAAGGAATGGTGAAAGCAATCAGAGAAAAATAAGTTGACATACCCTATCCAGGAACAATGATAGAGATAATTTGGTTCTGATTCATGATTCTCAAACTAGAAAGAAAAAGGAATGAGAGGAGGAAAGAAAATTTTATTCACCCAGGAGCAAGCTTTTTGGAGAGGCTGTATAAGAAGTAAGTTGAAACATCACTGAGCTTTTCCTGAAATAGTGGTCAAGGAGGGACAGTCACATTACTAGATGAGACAGGAATCTGAAGTTAAACTTAAAAGGAGGAGGAGTTGTTGGGCAATGGCAGCAGAGGAAGAAATGGCAATTAGGAACAAAGAATATGCCTCTGGTCCTCTTGGATTCATGTGTCAGACATTGCTGGGGAGGGTAATCAGGGATTTACTGTCTTCTGGGGGAGGCCAGGTTTCCATGACTGCAAGAAACAGGGAGTATGAGAGGAAGAGAGCACAGAATCAGTGGGCTTGGGAGAAGAGGAAGTTGAGTTTGTCAGCCACAGGTTGAGGATGTGCATTTGACTGCAGTGCTTCCTTTGAATGAAGGACTTGGAGGATGAATGGAGTTTTTGGTTTATTCTCTTTCAAATATCAATAGAGAAGGCTAAGGCATCTGGATAAGGAAGTACTTGGGTGGACCTAGGCTTTCAGGAGCCCCAGATTCATATTTAGCACTAGGTGTTGTTTTGGTTTGGTTTTGAATCCTCTCATATAGTCAGAAGATGCTCTGCATGGGAATCACGCTGGTACCTGAAGTCTTATTGTGAATGGAATCTTGACAACAAGAGACCTGCTGTCTGAGGTCCTGAAGCAGATAAACCTGATGTCTAGATAGGTAGCTAAATTATAGAGAGCTTAGCACAGGCACACAGCAAGTACTATATTAATATTAGCTATTATTATTATGTTTAGGTGCATGTTAATTATGGGGGACTGATAAGGTATCTCTTTGTTCATGTGCTCATATGAAACAGGACAGAGGAGGCAAATGGCGATGGATCTCAGTTCTAAATCCAGCCTTTGAACATTTGGGGTGGGGAGTAAGGAAGGACTACAGTGTTCTGGTGATACAGAATAGATATAGCCTCTACAATGAAGGTAAATAAATAAAACCCTGCAGAAGGTGTGAAATATAATCCTACTCTATTAATAGTATGAGTGATAGAAAAGGGAGGAGCCAGTGCTGGGGAAAGAACTTTACTGTTAAAGGACTTGGAGGCTTGGTGACTCAGGGCAGAGTAGGTATTCCAAGCAGGTCAGAATTGCTCTGGGTCAGTAGATTCTAGGTTAAAGAGACCTCGAAACTCAATCTCTGGGTAAGAGTAGGACAAAAGACCTAGAAATTAAGTGTAACGGCCGACTAAGGAGCAGTTTGGGAATCAGTGAAACCAACTGAGATAATATATGTAAAGTACTTTGCAAATTTTAATGTCCTACATAAATATGAGCCATCATTATCATTTCATTCTTCTCAGCTTCAATGCACTTCAGTTAAAAACAGTCCTGTTGTTATTAATCCCCATTATTATTTTTAAGTATCGTTCTCATCCTATTCAATAAAGCTCAGCTTAAAAAAACTCTGGGACCATTGCTATCTTGCTATTATTCTCTTATATTTAATATTCTGTGACTTATTACATAGTTGGATAAAATTTTTATTTTTAGTTAAATAAAACATTAGGATGTAAACTCACCTTTTGTAGAACCATTGAAAGCATTCTTGCTATAAACCTGCAGTACTATCATCCAGGGACGATAATATGTACTCTATCTTGTTTCCATATAATTTTAATTATTTACTGCTAAGATTCTAATTTTTAAAATTTTTATTCCAAAAAGTCTAGAAATTATAATAATTTTGTTATGTCAACATCTATTAAAATATTGTTCTTATTTCTTTTATGTCTTGGCAGTTAAGTAGTGTAGTGGATAGAATGCTGGATCTGGAATAAGTAAGAATGGACAGGAAGACATTAATTAGCTGTGTGACTTTGGGCAAGTCATCTGCCTCCATTTATTGATATGTAAAATACATCTTTTATCTCCCAGAGTGGTTGAGAGGATAAAATGAGAAAATATTTGTAATACACTTTGCAAATCTTTGAGTAATATATAAATTTTCGTTATTAGGCTTGGGAAATCATGGACAATAATTTAGAGTGATTATTCTGCCTCAGACACTTACTATCTGTATGATTCCGGTCAAGTCATCAAATGTCTTTTGACCTCAGTTTCTTGTTTGTAAAATGGGCATAATAGCAGTCCCTACTTCAGAGTATTATCTTGAGGATTAGATGAGAGCATAAGTAAATAACTTTGCAAAACCTAAAACATGATAAAAATGCTACCATTATTATTAGCATTATGGAGGGTTGTAGCAGCATTTTAGGAACTCAGAGATTATCAGTGGATTCCGAAGCATTAGCTATTTAGGAGTGGAGCAAAGCTTGAAACCCATTTCCTGAACACAATTAGGAATAAGGTGTCTACAGACTCTGGTCCTGCTGCTGAAGTTAGACCAGGCATAAATTGGAATTGAGGTCATTCTGTTGAGACGAGTTCTGTTAAGACTAGTTTAGGTATCTTTGCTATGCCTGGGACTGCCCCACTGCAGGAGAGAGAGAATGGAGTGCAGATGGGTATTCCTGCTGCCAAGGAAACAGATGCTTCATAAGAGTGGGTTTGCCTGGATACCTAACACCATCCCATAGTGCTGCTGGCAGCCTCTCCCAAGCCTGTAAATACAGCTTCCTGTAGTTACTTGCTGGAAGAGTGAAAGAGTCTCCCTCCCATCCCTCACCTCCCTAGGGATCTATAACCTAAGACAGCAAATAAACTTGCTATTTTCTTCCAGGCACAATATGGAGACTGGAGTGTCAACTTCTGGCCCAAAACTAAAAGCAGGCTGTTGTAGCTGCCTAAGCCAGGAGCCACTGGAAAGAGAGAAGAGGAGAATTCTTCCCTGCCTTCTCTCCCAAATAAACCTATGACACAGCCTTTGTAGGTGAAGTTCCTAATTTAGCTCAGAGAAAATAGTCTATAAGAATTTCACTTTCCAAGGTTAGAGGTGGCTATAAGTAGGAACTCTGGAGCCCAGGGCAGATTCAGTTAAGTGAAAATGGGAGGAGGGGAGGGGAAAAAGGCAGAAGATTCCCTGACTCCCCTTTCCTCTCATATATTTAAGAAACTTTGGGTTCCAGTGCTCCAAAAGTTCAGACTTGTTATCTAATTAAAATATAGCAAGTCTTTAACATGTTTAGACTCCTGGTAAAGTTCTTCTTAAACATATCATCCCCCTCTACTTTCTTTTCAGAGCCTTAGAGCATTTTAATAGGGGGAAATGCCTTGCTATTTTACAACAGTCCATGTGCCAAAGGAACACCAGATCTCAAACATACAGGAAATAGAGGATAAAGCAAATTCAGAATGTCTATGCTGGTCTGGTCACAAACAAAAAGTAATGTCTGCAGCAAGCATGACTTGGAACAAAGGACAGAACAAGATTCCCCCATACTCCCAATACCACCTGTCTGCCAGTCTTTGGAGAGCCTACCATTCTCCCTCACCATCCACAAACAAATTTGTTTTCAGCCTACAGTGGTTATTGTTGGAGCAAGTAAGTGGGTAGTGGAGGGTCATGTGATTACAGGGAGAAAAGAAGTGAATTCTTTATCTGAATGGAAAGGATTCAGCTTTGGGGGATGGCAGAGAAGGGGCTAGCAGGGACAGGATGAAGTGAGGAAATGGGACATCCCAAGCAGATGCAAGGAAGCTGGTCTGATCAGGTTAGGTTTTCTTGTTTCCTTAAAACTTCCAGACCTTGTGAAAAAGGATATTCATGTGAAGCTGAAGGCAAGGGCCCCAGTAGCATCCCCCCCCTGCCATAATAAGGAGGAACTGAAGGAACAAAGGAAGCAAAGAGTTTTCTCCCCTCCCTTTTTGGAAAAGACAAGTGAGCCCCTTCTTCAGTGCTTCCAAGTACATGAAGGATCTCTGTCCCTAAGCAAAGCTGAAGGTCATCAGCCATATGTGACCTCTTTCAGTCCCTGAGTTCAGACCAGAGTCTAGACCATTAGTGTTTCCTGACTTGATGAGGCTGAGCCAGAGTCCAGCTTACCTATCAAGTCTGGGTACTGTCACCTTTCCTTCCCTCAGGAGGAAGCAGTAACTAGCATGAATTAGGACCTAATAATCAGATGTGACAGCTTCCTGATAGATAAGTCAGCCTCCTAGTTTGCCAGCCAGGAGAAGAGCGTATTGGGGGGTGGGTGGGAATAAGAGAATGCCCCTGTCGCCCCCCCATCCCTGCCACACTTGGAGATTGCATGATCCTTGCTCTGGCCTTAAAGTGGGGGAGCAAGATACCATGACCTCAGCTTTTCCCTCTGCATAATGAGCCCAACATTAGACAGTAGGATCAGAGAATGTTTTTTTAAAGTCACTATAAAATAACAAAAACCTGGTCTCTTTCAATTTTTCTCTCTTTTCCTATCTCTGCCTCCCATCTATGGTTTCAATGCTGCAGAAACCCCATGACCAAACTTTCTTCCACAGATTGTTGATTCATCACCAGGTAGTGATTTTCTGCTAAGAAAACCCTCTGCCCTGTTACTCAAGGAAACATTCCCAGAAATGGCCCAGAGGCTGGCTACCTATTCAATCAGGGCATCCTTACTCACCTTTGCCTTTAATCCTTGTAGTTACAGCTTGTCTATTTTATTTTTTCCCCTTTCTGATTTTATGCTGCATGGAGATGGAGGAAACAGGCTTATCTAACCCTTCTGTATAATAGCCCTTCAAAGACTTCAGCCTTTCTATAATCCAAATATCACTACTATTAGTAGGAGATGGTCTCATTCTTGTTCCTTTGCCTCTGTCATTTTCTTTCCCAAGCATTTGTTCATTTTCTTTCTAGTACATTTGCTTTTCTCTTCAAGAAGGCAAAGAACATAAAAGAAAATCTTTAACCATTACTCAAGTCAAGAGGAAATAACTGCTGGATCTTTTTCTATTGTGATAATGTAAGAAGAAATAGATGGGGTTTAATCCTTAGTTTAAATCCTGGATGAGCTACTCCCTATTTGTGTGGTCTTGAGCAAGTGAGGTAAATTCTCTGAATCCTAGCTTCCTCATCTGTAAAATAAAAGAAGTATACTAAATGATCTGTGAAGTCCCTTCATTTTAACTATTACTTAAGTCCATCCTACCACTAAAGTCATGTATCTTCTCTCCATCCCTTTCTTTTTACTCTTGGTCAAATGAAAATACATTTCATATAGCACTATAGGAAGGCTTGTTGTAATATGTAGTTTTTGTTTGCAATATATAATTTTTGTTTACATATAGTTTTATGTAAATAAATATATACATATAATATATATATCAATATATATATAGTTTACAATTAGCTTTAACACATATACTTTTATTTATCTATGTGTATATATGTATGTGTAGTTTACAATATGATTTCCTATATATTTTTATAGAGAATTTACTATGTATATTATGTACATATGTATCTGTGTATTTAGTTTAAAATAAGACTTCACATATAGATATACAGAGTTTACTATGTAGATTATGTGTCTATATATGTCTCGTTTATAAGCCTTCAGATATATATTCACATGTGTGTATATATATATATATATATATATATATATATATATATATACACACACACACACACTTAATTTGCAACAAGCCTTCTTTGGAACAATCCTGTGAGGTAGGTAAATAAAAATTATTTTCTCTATTTTATAGATTAGGATTCTGAGAGTTAGAGAATTCCATGCTTTGGATAATGCAGGGTATGAAGCATTTTGGAGGGTAGGGAATTGTCAAGAACCTAGCCCAATATGAAGAACAGCCACAAACTAATTCCAATTTAGCCTATTCATAGCCCTACCATATCCCAACCAAGAGGATGGATGAGGCTGGGCATTCACTCACCCAAAAGACTTGAGAGAAAAGAAAGGAAGAGGGAAATGGGGAAGCAGAATATGGAACATTGAGAGAAAATGTGTGGCCCCTGGGAGGACACAGAGGGGAAGCCAGCATGGGGGCTAAGTGGGTGTCTGTTCATTTTGACACTAAATGAATAACGTGCAAATTAGATGCAAAATATCATGCCGATTAGCATCTATTATTTCTGGATCAACTCCATAAATACTTTTAGTTGTTCCCACTGCAACAACTGGAATTGTTAGTAGCAGCCTCCCCCACAGTGGCAGGGTGACATGGGGTCATACAGCAGTAAGGATGGGATCCCATGGCCCTGAGATGGGCAGGACTTAGCTCTCTTTAGCCTACAGGAAGGTTAGGGTACTCTGCTCTTATTGTTAACCAGCCTTCTGGTCTGTGGGTGAGAGCTGAAGACAGAGTCATGGATTTGAATCCTGTAAACGCTAGCTAGTTCTCCTGTCCCATAGTAATCTCTAAGATTTACATAGTACTTTAAATTGCAAAATGCATTATATTTATTACTTTATTTAGCGTCATAACAACTTCTGAGGTATTCTGTGGTATTATTACACTTATTTTATGGATGAGGAAACAGGCAGACAGAGATAATGTAATTTGCCCAGGAATTACATCATTGGCAAGGTTCTGGCAAGATCTGAACTTGGGTCTTCCTGACTCCAAGTTCAGTGCTCCATCTATCATGTCACTTACCTATCTTAATCACAGATAGCACCATCCAGACATTTCACAAACACATACCTTCATACACAAAGGACATTGCATGGGAAAATAACATGAATGTTCTCTTAAGAGTGGGTCAATGATATCCTCCTTGTAGATGGAGTTTAGAGAAAAAATCCTTTTCCATTGCCCAGACAATCAAAGGAGTAGGACATTTTGTAAATAGCCAGATTAGAGCATCATTGTGGGACTGAAGCCAGTATTAATCCTAGAGCAGGCCTTTGGAGCTAGATTTCTATCATCTACATGAGCACCAATTAATTTACTATTTAGGAACTTTTCCCAGGATTTATGGAATTCTTAGTGTTCCAAGCCCCGATTCTCAAAAATCTAATATAATTTAGCCTTTATGGGTATCCTGAGTGCTAGGAAAATCTGGGGAGCATCAGGCACATTTGAGGCACCATCCTTACAACACAGAGAGCTAGAAGGGACCCTAACACAGCTAGCCTCAATCCCTATTTTTGGAGATGAAAAACTGGAGGACCCTAGAGGTGAACCTTAGTGAGGAGATCGATTAGGAAAGTGAAGGGCTTTAAGGACTGGTTAAAGGCGATAAAGCAGAAGGGAAATCATGTACATAGGAGCTAACTTCAAGTACCTGAGACTGCCATAAGGATCAGGGACTAAAATTGTTCTACTTGGTCACAGAGGACAAATCTAGGAGCCATGAATGGCATTTTTAGTGTAGATGTAACACAAAAGAACTTCGGAACAAAGAAAGAGATGCTAAAGTGAAATGGGGCATGATGGATTCCCCTGCCTAGAAGTCTTCTGAGGATTTAATTGGGGAGCTTTGTCTCTCTTTAATCCAATTCACACACAAGACACCACCCTCATGGGGTAATTGGTCCTCTTCGAGAACGAATGATCACCACTAACAGCCTTACTTAGATATGTGTTGGACTAGCTGACCTTCAAACTCCCTTCTAACTCAGAAACTGTTCGATTCTATAAATCCCCGGAGGTCAATAGCTATTAGTAGTAGAGCTCCAAAGAGCAGGGTCCAGAGGTCTAGCTCTGTCTTACCCAAGAGATTCCGTTTGGTCTCTGTCCTTGGTCCTCCCAGAGGGCAGAGCTGCTCTGATCTGTAAAATCAGAATATTAGAGCAGCAAGAGACCTCAGGGAATCTGATCATCTCGTTTTACAGATAAAGCAGGACGCTGACATTCAGATAAGTGGAAGCATTTGCCCAAGGTTACACAGTAAGTTAGTGATGGAGCCACCCCCAGTCGGGGGCACCAATCCAGCCCTAGCTGCTGATACAAAAGGGATGTCTGCCTGACAGTCCCAACCCTGCGGGTTTTTGATGGCTTCATTTTTTAAAAAAGCATCTTCTCACAAACTGTCAAAGTGTCACAAATTAATTAACTGTTAGCTTAAGTGACTCAATGCAAGGAGGGGGGGAGGGCAACAGCAATGCTAAATGGAGAGGTAGTGTTACGTTCTGTTCTTTGGCTACCCTCTGATGAACAAACTCAGAGGTTCCAACCAGATGAGGAAGGCAAAGGAGCAGGGGGAGGTGCTCATGTGGGTGGAGTAAATTGTATGAGGGCGGAGGGGAGGGGATTTGGGGGAGGGGGAACCAAGGCTCTATAAATAGCCAATTTGATCCAAATTAAAAATGAACCCACGGGCTGATACTGTTCTGCAACCCTCCGGCTCCCTATTTCCCCTTAGCTCAATTTTTCTCTAAAAGATTGAAAATTTCTGAAATTTTGCTTGGTTTTTGGTTAGGGCTTAAAGATGGCAGGGTGGGGGTGAAGGACTTGAGGGAGAGTTTGAGGCTCCGGGTAGGAGTTGAGAAAGGTGATGGTACGTCTGATTGCTGAAGCTCCGAGGCTGGCTCAGAGCCTCTGTCTCAGACCGGCCTCTTGACCTTTACTTTAATTTCAGGAAAGAATTGAGAAAACATGCTCTTGAAAGTCAAGAGGGAGACAAATCCTGAACCTTATTACTCTAGAGGGACAAAAACAATCCTTGGTATTTGGCAGAAAATTGCTCTGCTTTATGAAAAAGGCAGCATTGATCAGAGAAATAGTATGTGAGGGCCCAACCCAAATGATACCAAGTGAAAAACACTCTGCTGGAAACCCTCAGGAAACCCCTTTCCTCCCCTCCCTCTTTTCCTCCCCCAGCTTCAATCAAGAAGAGAGGAAGAATGATGTGCGTGTGTGTGAGTGTGTGTGAGTGTGTGTGAGTGTGTGTGAGTGTGTGTGCGTGTGTGTGTAAGAAAGAAGAGACAGAGAATGAGACAGACATTAAGAGAGACAGAGACAGAAAAACAAACACACAGAGAAGCAGAGAGACAGAGAGAGAATAAGACAGAGAAGAAGAGAGACAAAGAAAGAAAGGAGAGAGATAGAGACAAAGACAGAGAGGCAGAGAATAAGACAGACACACAGAGAAACAGAATAGGTGAGAGAGAGAGAGAGAGAGAGAGAGAGAGAGAGAGAGAGAGAGAGAGAGAGAAGAAATACTGGTAGAGAGAGAAAGAATGACAGGAAAGGAACAGATAGAGACAGAGGCAGAAAGACAACAAGGCAGAGAGATAGAGAAAGAACAAGAGAGAATGAGACAGAGAGAGAAAGAGGTAGAGACAGAGACAAAGAGACAAAGTCAGAGAGACAGAAAGAGGAGGAGGAGGAGAAAGAAACAAAGAACAAAGAGAAGAGAGGCATAGAGAGGAAGAAGGGAACAAAAAGGGAGATAGAAATTAATCAACCAACCAACCAAGAGAAAAAAGCAGATAAAACAAAAAGGGAGATGAGAGTAAGCCCAGAAAACAGAGAAAACAAATAAGATGAAAGCAAAGAGGAGGAAAAAAGAGAAGAGTTGGAGAAGAGAGAGGAGAAAAGAGAGATGGAAAGGAAGAAAAATGTAGAGAAGATGTAGACAGATAAAAAGAAATGAGAAGAAACAAAGACAGAAAGAAAGAGGAGAGAAATAGGAGAGGAGGGGGCTGGACAGCAAATCTTAACAAGAAAGTAGCATGATGTAATGAGATCCATCCTAGATTTGCAGTTATAGGGCCTCTTACTTGATATTGGCTTTCTCACTGCCTCCCTGGGCCTTGGTTTCCTTATCTGTCAGGTTCCTTCTAATTCTATTACTCTGATAGTTTCTTTCTTTTTTTTCCTGAGGCAACGGGTTAAGTGACCTGCCCAGGGTCACACAGCCAGGACCTGTTCAGTGTCTGAGGCCAGATTTTAACTCGGGTCCTCCTGATTTCAGCTGATGCTCTATCCACTGTGCAACCTAGCTGCCCCTAGTTCTATTACCCTAAGTGATGTTTCCTACTTAATTCCTCCAGTCGTCCTGATCTATACTTTCCCATTGGACCCAGAGGGCTTCTGAGGAGAAAGTAAGGCTGATAGCCTTGCCCAGCCCTTTCTCACTTAAGTCCAATTCACTTGCATGTCACAGCATTACTTCCCTAATGTTACGGTCCTTTCTGAGAAACAAAATAATAAACAACCAGACATGAGAAGAGTTTTTTTTGAAATTATGGTTTAGGAGTCCCAAGACTTAACCTTATGACCCTACATATGTTGATTTTCAGTGCCTTCAAAACTGACATACAGATTTTAAAATATCCCACGATCTTTCCCCATTGTTTTACAATTCTTCTTCCTCTAGAGAATGGTTTCCTCATCATAATAAATGCACTAATACTTTTTGTTATTATATTTTGATTTTTAAAAATTAATAAGTATTTATTTTCTCTTCTTCACTCCTACTGAAAAGATAAAAGAAAAACAAAACCTATACAATAAATAGTGAATAGTCAAGCCAAACAAATTTCCAGATCCAAAAATTCCTCCTGGGTTCTTTGTATTTCTACAACACAACCAGATTTCCTCACATAGGTATCCACTTGTAAGAGAACTAATCCCAATAGTTTTCACGGTTCTTTCCTCTGTACTCCACATGCATAAAATATTTGGTCTAAGGGGTTATTTTTGATCCTCTACAAATGGGAACAAAAAGAGTGTAGTTCCTTAAGAATAGGTTCTGAGGGTTTTGTTTTGGAGGGGTTTTTTCGTTTTTTCTTTTTTCTTCTTTGGCTTTTCTTTGTGTCCTTAGCCCTTAGCATAGTGAATGGCTTTTAGTAGGTGCTTAACAAGTGTTTTGGACTAACAGAGAGGGAGGGTAATAGGAGAAAGGCTCTGGGGACAGGACATTGGTCTTGAATCATTTCTTGGTTTGGATTGAGGGAGAATTTAACCATGAAAATATGTGAGATTAACTCACTTCTAGGCACAGCTGCTCCCCCACAAACATGGAGAGACCTATAGACACATCTAGGCACTGAGAACTGCCTGGGATTTCCTGGGAGTCAGTCTCACTGTCATTGCAGTTAAAGAGAACTATTTGGTTTCCATGAATCTAAGCTCTCTTGGTGTTATTTCCATCATGGACAACTCTTCACGACTCCATTTGGGATTTTCTTAGCAAATATAGTGAAGGATTTGACATTTCCTTCTCCAGCTCATTTTATGAGGAATTGAGGGAAACAGGGTTAAGTGACATGTCCAGGGTTACACAGCTAGTAAGTGTCACAGACCAGATTTGAACTCAGGTGTGTTCGTGACTCCAGGCTGCCCTGAATCTAAGCTGTAAGCTAAATTCAGATTTCTGCCGTGCTCAAGAGTCTGTACTAGACTTGAGCAAGAAGCTCCTAGGCATCCACATAATTATTTATCATTTGTCCAAATGGAAAGATGGAAGGAAAGGTAACACTGATAAGTGAGCTACTGCACCCTCATCTCTCAAGCTGCTCTAACCTTATCTGGGACTTCAAAATGCAAACCCACTCTGATCCAGGCTTAGATCTAGTCACGTGGAGGTGTCTCAGAGAGAGGCACCAGCTCTGGAGTCAAACCTGAATTCAAAACCAATCTCAGACACTCACTAGTTGTGTGTTGAGCAAGCCAATTACCTTTTGTTTCCTCATTTGTAAAATGGGTGTTAGGGTAGTTGTGAGGATGAAGTGAGATAATATTTCTACAACACTTAGCACAGTACATGGCACATAGTCAGCCCTATATAAATGCAAGCTATTAATATTGTTCTAGAATTTTACACAATTTCCTTCTCTTCTTTTACTTCTCTCTAGCACAACGTTCTCCTGCTCTGCCTTTGCCCTTCTGTCATATTCCTCAGAGCTAAAAAAAAATAAAGAGAATTTTTTCCTTCTTTGAAATCACCAGGTTTAGAAATTTATAGTAAAGTGAAGAGGGGGTCTGGAACAGTGAGATGGGGGAACACATATAGCAGCCACCACAAAGCTTCCTAAATTTTCTAGGACAGTCTGGTCTCCTGCTTGGAAGTAGAAGTATGAAGAAAATAGCGTTCTTTTCCTGACCCTTGGATCGCGTAGAATGACCCTTCCCAGAAGCAAACCAAGGGATTCATTCACACATTCCATTACATTTCAGAGACACTCCAGATCTCTCAAGTTGAAGATATTGCTGTCCCTGGAGAGACAGGGAATGAGAAATGAGGGAAAGGGCTTTTCCCCAGATGTAGGTGGAGATGAGGGTTCTCTCAGAGACAACATTCTGTCAAATCCAGGTATAATAATGTTCCCTGTGACACCTGCCCATACACCAAAATCCAGGTCTGGGTTCCAAAGGTAACATGAGGCTTTTCTGCTTCTATACACACTCCTCCCTCATCCTATCTCCACCTCCCAGATTTGGGGCAGTAATGGGTCCAAAGAGTGGGCAATATGCCACTAAGATTGCTTCCTTCTATCCTGGGGACTGAACAAGGATACCATAGTACACAAATAGAATCAACAGTCCTGAGGCTGGCTTTTTGGTTTTTGTTGTGGTTATTCAGTCATTTCAGTCATGACCGATCCTTCTTGACCCTATTTGGGGTTTTCTTGGGAATACTAGAGTGGTCTGTCATTTCCTTCTCCAATGGAGCCCAATAATCTATTTTGTCAGAGGGACTTGCCCAGAGTCATATAGCTAGGAAGTGTCTGAGGCTGGATTTGCACCTTAAGTCATGTATTGAACAGGATTGGTCTATTGATGCAACATAAGTTCTATGTGTTTGAATATGATCTATGTATTTAATTTATAGTAGGCAACTTTAATGTATGCACCATGTCTTATATTTTATCATGAGATGCAGATATCTAATTTGCTGCATGTCATTTTTTGGTTTTGCTTTATTTTGTTTTAAAATATTCTTTATGTTTAATATTCTTTTAAAACTTTGTTTGAATTTTCTCCTTCCCTCCCATCCCTTCCCTACCCAGTGAGAAGGTAAGAAACGTGATATCTATTATACATGTGAAAAGATGCAAAACATATTTTCATATTAACCATATTGCAAAAACAAGTAAATAAATTGGAGGTATGCTTCAAGTGCATTTAGACTTCATCAGTTTTTCTCTGGAGGCAAATATCATTTTTCATTATAAATTTTTCAGAATTATCTTGAATCATTTGATTGACCAGAATAACTATGTCATTCACAGTTAATTGCATGATATTGCTACTATTATGTTCACTTTACATCATTATATATCAATTCATTTAAGTCTTTCCAGGTTTTTCTGAAACCATCCTGCTTGCCATTTCTTTAACACAGTAACCTTCCATTACAATTATATACCACAACTTGGTCAGCAATTACCTAATTTGATGGGCAAACTTTTATTTTTCAATTCTTTGCTATCACAAATAGAGCTGATATAAATTCTTTTCATTTTTCTTTGATCTCTTTGGGCTGCAGACCTATTAGTTAGTATTGCTGGATAAAACTGCACAGTTTTATAGTCTTTTGGGAATAGTACCAAATTGTTCTCCAGAATGGTTGGAATAGTTCACAACTCTACCAACAATGCATTACTGTACCAATTTTCCCACGTCTTCCAACATTTGTCATTTTCCTTTTCTGTCATATTAGCCAATCTGATAGGTATGAGATAGTAAGTTCAAAGTTGTTTAAATTTATATTTTTCTAGTGAGTGGCGATTTTTTCATATTACTATAGCTAGTTTTGAATTCTTCTTTTGAAACTACCTGTTCACATTCGTTGATCAATTATCAATTGGGGAATGACTTGTATTTTATAAATTTGACTTAGTTCTTTACTAATGAGGCTTTTATCAGAGAAATTTGCTTTAAATTCTGTCTCCTTCCCCCACCCCTCACCACATACACACAGTCTGGGTGCCGGTCTTGGCTATATATATATTAGATATATGAGTCACAATTTCTCAGAACCTCAGTTTTCTTATCTACAAAATGGAGACAAAAATACTTGTACTATCTACCTCATAAAACACTCTTACTTCCCCTAAGGCAAAGGAAAGAAAAAATGGTGATAATAATAACTAATATTTATGTAATTCTTAATATATGCCAGATACTGTATTGAACACTTTGCAAGTATTATCTCAGTTGATCCTCACAACAACCCTGGGAGGTAAGTATTGTTATTATCCCCATTTTGCAGTAGAGGAAACTGAGGCAAAAAGTTAACCTCTATTGGCTTGCCCAGGATCACACAGCTACTAAATGTCTAAGACTGGATTTCAACTCAGGTCTTACTGATTCCAAACCCAAAGCCCTACCTACTGGACCACTCAGTTGCCCTCTATAAAATATATACCAGTATAAAAAATTGAATTTTTGCTGTTATTAACCTTTCTATGACTCTAATGGCTACTGATTTGAAACTCATGAAGTCAGCAAATGTGAAATGAATATAGGACTGTCCAACACAATTTACAGTTGATATCTGTGAATGAACTGTTCGCACAATTTTCTTTGATGGATCAACCATTTGGACAATTCATTTAGCCTACTCTTTGTAGGTCCAGGACCTCACAAGATGCTTTGCACAGAGTAGGCACTTCATAAATTCTTGTTATTAGTTACCTCTTTAAGAAAGTTTCTGTCACTCAAATAGGTAGGAAGGTTTTTGGGAGCATGGACCTCATCATATCACTTACTGTTTTCTCAGTCCTTTTCATGGTACCTGACACTCAAATAATACTTATCATTAAAGATATAATGATAGGAATTTTCAGGTGCTTATATGGGAGGGAGGAAGCACAGAAGTGGACTTTTCAGCTTATAAAACTAGGTCAGCTGCAGAAAAATAATTCTGGAGCGCGAAAGGAAGCATAGAAATAATTTCCCTCTTAGGCGAGATTCTCTTGTGTCTAACCTAAAGCTGACCTGCTGGAGTGTGAATTCATTTCCTCTAGACCAACAGTATCCTTAGCAAAGATGGAGAGCAGCAGGCCCTATAATCACACTCCAGGAATATGTGGGCCATTATTAAATTCCCATCCCAGCTTGTTCATTTCCAGAAGAAATCATCCCAGTTCCTTTATGAGAATTTTCTTAGCCATGAATCATTTTCATTGCTTTCCTCTGGACATAGAAAATGACACTAGAGCCCCAGGTTATGTGTGCAAAGAAGGTTAGGTGGGAGGCCCCAAAGGCCTTGGGGACTATTACGCTTCCTTATGGATTTTTACTTCATAAAACATTTTTATTTGGGCTTTTCTCTCCTCTGCCTACAGAAAGGAGTGGTCAGTCAGAGGGAATGATGATAGGAGCCACAGGAAACAAAATCCCACCCCGCTTCATAAGATGAAAAACTGTAGAAAATCTCCAAGCAGGGGACTTGCTCATTTGCAACAAAGGATGGGCTATAGCCAGGGACCCACATCATAGCAGTCTTTACTAAAAGCAGATAAGGACACAGGTCCTCCAGAGTAGGAATGAGATGAGCTGCAAGAACTCTACAGAGGAAATCTCTTGGCTGAAGCTGACAAAGCAGAGCCTGAACAGCTCATAACCAGCTTGATCTTTTTCTCTTAGGACTCCTGGGACACCGATGAGGTAAGTTTTCTGAGTCTGTCATGGCAAACAACATAATGTCACTAATCAAACTTCCTGTGCACCCACCCAGTTGGATAAATCAGCCTTTTGATCCACTAAGTGAAAATGAATTAACAGTAATGACGCTGTGACAGTTCCTTGATGCTGAAGATGACTGAAGGCTTTGACGCCTGCTGGCAGGCAGGAGGGAGGGAGGGAGGGGGGCTGAAGCTTCTCACGGGGATCAATTGTTGCTGCCAAGTTCTTGCATATCACCTGCTACTATTGATTCCAGAGCTCCTTACCTTTTCCCAGCGCCCCTACCCCCCAATCACATGTACACCCATACACAGACCGGGCACCAAAGAGCCTATTAAGATGCTTAATTTTATGTGCAGTTAAGAAAAAGAACAGAACTAACCAGGGGTGGGGGATGATGTGGCACGTGACAGCTGTCTCAAATATCTGAAGGGTTGTTATGTGGAAGTGTTGTGAGAGGTTATCATCATTGTCTTATTCGTAATTGCCAAAGGTTTAGAGCTAAAAGGGACTCCAGGGATCCTCTGTTCCAACTCCCTCATATTTTCATTGTTTTTTCGTGACCCCACTTGAAATTTTCTTGGCAAAGCTATTGGAGTGGTTTGCTGTTTTCTTCTCCAGCTCATTTTATAGAAGAGGAAACTGAGGCAAGAAACAGGATTAAATGTCTTACTGAGAGTCACATAGCTCCTAAGTGTCAGAAGCCAAGTTTGAACTCAGGAAGATGAATCTGTCCAGACTCAGTACACACATTCCAACTCCTTCTTATCACAAATGAGAAAACTGAAGTCTGAAGATATTTAAGTGACCTGACCAACACCACTCAGATACTTAGGGAAGGAGCCAAAAATTGAAACTCTATGACTCCAAAATTGATGCTCTTTATTGAGTTAGATTAATTGAGTCTATTAATTGAATAGAGTAAAAGGGAACCATGGAGGCTTTCCAGTCCAATGCCCTTACTTTACAGAGATAAAGATAGTGAATCCCAGGAAAAAAATGATTCCCCAAAGGCACACAGAGAGTAAACGTGAGAATAGTTATTTGAACACAAGTTCTTTTCATTCAAAGCCAGTGATCTTTCAACTGTTGATTATTCAGCCCCAGAGAGGGGGAAGTAGGAGTATTGGGTGAAAGTTATAAATTTGGATTCAAAATAAGGGAGAATTTCTGAAAAATTGGATCTGTCCAACAACACAGTATATTAAGAAATATATTTCCCATTGTTGGACACTTTTAAGGAGAGGTTGTATGGCAACTTGCCTAGGATGCTAGAGAGAGGATTCATGCTCCAGGTATGGGTTGGAAATATGAGATTCTACTGTATTTTCAGATAGTCATGTATCCATAATCATGAAAACAGCATTAATTACTAGCAGGCCAATAAGCAAACAAATTATATTTGTTTTAGCAGAAAGTATGGAGATATGTCATGGCAGAGTAGTAAATTTGAGGTCTATATCTGTCAAAATGCCTTGATAATTTTGTTGGCCTTAGAATTAACCAGTTTTCTTCACATCAAGATCAGGTTTAAGCAAGGCATTATCTTAGAGTTGGAACTCTGACATTGGTTCAAGCTTTCACATCCTCTCCTTGACACTACCAAAGCTAAGGAGATTATCTTCTTCACTCTAGGGTTCTTAGGAAATCTTAGTGTGTTTCTTTTCTATCCTTTAAATTTCATTCTTTGCCTCTCTGGATTACCTATCATTTAAAACTTTCCAAAGTATAGAGCTGTTTTTTCTGATCTATGATAGTCTGGTCCTGGACATCACTGTGAAAACAGATTTCTCTTTTTACTACCTGAGTTTCATTTTGACTTTCTATGATGGATCATCTAATTATATTTGTAGCTAACACAGCAGTCATCTCTCCTACAATTGGGGTGTACACCCAGGACTGAAAAGAAGTATTCCATCCTTTTGGCAAGATGAGAATGAAAGTCTGGATCTTACTATGTACACCAAATTGATAGGGAGGTCTGTTCTGTGACTCCCCTTCTCTCCACTTCTCTCCACTAGGCTTGAATAATCCTTTTCTGAGATAATATGAAACCAAATACCCTAAGGAACAGATGGCTTCTGCTGCCCTCTCTTACTTTACTGTCTAGTACTTTTCCTCGGTTTGTTTAGTTTTTCAGGTCGTGGCTAGTTAACTCTTTGGACTTCCTATTCTAAATGTATAGTGATTTTAAAACAAATGAAATCTTGGTTTGATTCATTGTCACGCTGCTCTTTTTTATCCTGGATATCAAAGGGCAGTATTCTATCTCATTATCTATTGTCTTCTTGGCTGCCTTGGAGGAAATTGTTCAATGAGTCTCCCACTTTTCAACTTCCATAGCAATGTCATCTGTATTATTCATTTGTAACAGGGTTACAGCCTCAGATTGTTTGTTATCTTTTTATGTATAGGTCTCATCTCCACAACTCAACTGGAAGCCCTTTGAAGACACAGATGTTTTATGGATAATACCTGCTTTAATGTTTGTACAGTGCTTTCTAGAGTCTCATTTGGTCCTTACATAAATACTCTGAGATAACAAAATGAAAGAGATGAAGAAATTGAGACTAAAAGAATTATTAGATGACTTGCCCTGGGTCATATAGCTCCTAAGTATCAGAGCTGGAATTTGAACCTGGTTCTCTTGATATACACATTATTCACTGTGTCATAATGGTTCCATCTTTTTTCTCTGTAAGCAAAGTGCCTAGCACCAGTGTTATGAGCAAAGAAGGTGCTCAATAAAAATTTCCTGATGATGGTGACTTACTGCAGTCTCAGACCACAGATTAGGATAGATGGGATAGATGATACTCGGTCCTGAGTCTAAAGGAAACTAATTTGAGCTATTTACCTTTTACTTCTTTCTTCTTTACTTACATAAAGAACTTTTGTCTTCTCACAGGACAGAATCTTAGAAACATGTTCTTAGGGGAACCACGAGAAAAGAGGGAGAATGAAATCTTTCCCATGAGACTTTTTCAACTGAATGGTAATAGCTCCATTTCTAAATAGAGAAATTTCCCTAAGGAGGAGCAGTGAATGATCAGACTGACTCCAATGATGGAGATGCAGACACCTATAGAAGTGGAGCACTCCACTCTGGATTTACACAGTCTGTCAGAGATCTCCTCCTCTCTTCATTGCTGATAGGATTACTATGAATCATGCCACATATCTACCTAATTCTAAAATAGGTATGTCCAAGAAAACTGAGTCCTCAAGTTTCCCTTGATCTCTTACTCATATAGCACTGGTGGTCCATCCTGCTGTTTAATCTAAATTTTCTACAGCCTTAATTAGAATAATTTCTCCAAGTTTGATCTGTGGTAAATATATATATCAGCCTATCATTATCTTTTTTCACTTGATTGCAAACTCTTCTGAATGGCTGGCCCTCTTGTCCTCATGGATTATTGATTCAATAAGATATAAACTCTATACCTTTTTTCCTCCCAGGAGAACTTCAGGGAGACGTATGATGGCAGCCTGTGTGCATTTGTTTCTACAAGCCTACTGCTGACATAGATATAGACATAGACAGATAATTACCATCAAGCACCCAAGTTCATCAAAGAAATTCTTTTCTGTCATACTTCCCTTGAAGTCATTCTTGCCATGAAGGCAGATTCTCATCCTGTCTAGAAACAGCAATGCTGATTCTTTGGGAAACTAAGTTAGCCCAGGAAACCTTTTGTCAAACTCATCAATTCCAGAATATAAAACCTTATGATTGGATCATATGATCATAAATTTACAGCTGGAAGGGACCTCAGAGGTCAGGTAATTCAACTCCAAATAAGGAAGCTGAGGAAAAGAGAGAGGCCTAACTACACTCACATGGATATTAAGCTAAAAAGGACTCTAAAGAGTCTCTGTTCCTATAGAGCAGCAGTTACCAAAACTATTTGGTATTGGCTAAGGAATAGATTAGTTGATCAGTGGAATAGATTAGGTTCAAGGGATAAAACAGTCAACAAATATAGCAACCTAGTCTTTGACAAACCCAAAGATCCCAGCTTTTGGGATAAGAACTTACTGTTTGATAAAAATTGCTGGGAAAATTGGAAACTAATATGGCAGAAACTAGGCATTGATCCATACTTAACGCCGTACACCAAGATAAGGTCAAAATGGGTTCATGACCTAGGCATAAAGAATGAAATTATTAATAAATTAGAGGAACATAGGATAGTTTACCTCTCAGACCTGTGGAAGGGGAAGGTTTTTATGACCAAAGCAGAACTAGAGATCATTACTGATCACAAAATAGAAAATTTCGATTATACCAAACTGAAAAGTTTTTGTACAAACAAAACTAATGCAGACAAGATTAGAAGGGACAATAAACTGGGAAAATATTTTTACAGTCAAAGGTTCTGATAAAGGCCTCATTTCCAAAATATATAGAGAATTAACTCTAATTTATAAAAAATCAAGCCATTCTCCAATTGAAAAATGGTCAAAGGATATGAACAGACAATTCTCAGATGAAGAAATTGAAACTATTTCTAGTCATATGAAAAGATGCTCCAAGTCATTATTAATCAGAGAAATGCAAATTAAGACAACTCTAAGATACCACTACACACCTGTCAGATTGGCTAAGATGACAGGAAAAAATAATGATGATTGTTGGAGGGGATGTGGGAAAACTGGGACATTGATTCATTGTTGGTGGAGTTGTGAACGAATCCAACCATTTTGGAGAGTAGTTTGGAACTATGCTCAAAAAGTTATCAAACTGTGCATACCCTTTGATCCAGCAGTGTTACTACTGGGATTATATCCCAAAGAGATTATAAAGAAGGGAAAGGGACCTGTATGTGCACGAATGTTTGTGGCAGCCCTTTTTGTAGTGGCTAGAAACTGGAAACTGAATGGATGTCCATCAGTTGGAGAATGGCTGAATAAATTGTGGTATATGAAAATTATGGAATATTACTGTTCTGTAAGAAATGACCAACAGGATGATTTCAGAAAGGCCTGGAGAGACTTACACGAACTGATGCTGAGTGAAATGAGCAGGACCAGGAGATCATTATATACTTCAACAACAATACTAGATGATGACCAGTCCTGATGGATCAGGCCATCCTCAGCAATGAGATCAACCAAATCATTTCTAATGGAGCAGTAATGAACTGAACTAGCTATACCCAGAAAAAGAACTCTGGGAGATGACTAAAAACCATTACATTGAATTCCCAGTCCCTATATTTATGCACACCTGCATCTTTGATTTCCTTCACAAGCTAATTGTACAATAATTCAGAGTCTGATTCTTTTTGTACAGCAAAATAATGTTTTGGTCATGTATACTTATTGTGTATCTAAGTTATATTTTAATATATTTAACATCTACTGGTCATCCTGCCATTTAGGGGAGGGCGTGGGGGGGGTAAGAGGTGAAAAATTGGAACAAGAGGTTTGGCAATTGTTAATGCTGTAAAGTTACCCATGTATATATCCTGTAAATTAAAGGCTATTAAAAAAAAAAAAAAAAAAAAAAGAGTCTCTGTTCCAACATTTTTATATTTGTCATTCAATTATTTCAGTCATGTCTAACGACTAACTCTTTGTGACTCCATTTAGGGTTTTCTTGACAAAGGTACTGGAGTGGTTTGCCATTTCCTTCCACAGCTCATTTTAGAGATGAGGAAACTGAGGAAAACAGGGTTAAGTGACTTGCACACAATTACACCACTACTAATTGACTGAAGTCTGATTTTTAACTCAGGAAAATGAATCTCCCAGACGTTAGGCTCTGTAATCTATCCTCTGTGCCATTATCTTCCCTCATTAGAATGTATGCTCCTTAAGGGATGGGACTGTTTGGTTGATTGGCTACATTTGTTTCCCCAGCACTTAGCATTATGTTTGGTATAAAGGAAACACTTAATAAATACTTTGTTGACTTAATCTGACCACACATTAAAGCTCTTCAAACTCCATAGAAGAGTACTGACAAAGGACTGACTCTGTTCTCTGTACTGAGTTGGCCCTGCTCTATTTTGGATCCAATACATAAATGTGATAGCAAGAACTATGGAACAGTCCAGCCAGAGGGATGGAGATCTAGGACAAGAACCCTCTGCTGATTGGCACAGCGAGGTGATATTAAGACACTACACTAGAGCCAGATTTAACCAGCTCACCAACTCTATTAAATTTTCAATATGAGTCTTTACACCTTGGGAATTAGCAAATACTACACGTCAGGTCTTGATTTATTGTTTACTTGATTGCCCAGACTTAAAGAAGTGATGAAGAAAGTGTTAAAAAATGCTCATTAAATTTTAAAATATGTCGTGTACTTTTTTTCCCTAGAGAGCTGGTTGCTAAATACCAGCACACCTTTGATTTCACCTTCTTTTGCACATGGTTACTCCTCAACAAATACTCAAACTGAATAAATCTGTAAGTTATTAACATAATTCATAGATGATAGAAAAGGGGGCTTATTGTGCTGTGAGGGTGAGGAGAATCCTGGATCTGTATGCCTGAATAAGATAAGAAGAAAAGTGACGGCTAGCATGGTGAAATACAAAGATCACTGGTGTGATTATGGAGACGTAGCATCTAATTCTGGCTCTACCAATAGTTATCTGTGTGAACTTGAGTAAGTTACTATATTTCTCTAGGTCTCAGTTTCTTTACCTGTAAAATAAGAGGGTTGGGTTGTATTAATTTTCAGGTCTTTACCAAATCTATCGGTTTATATTTCTCTCAGGTTGAGATCTTTCCTGAGGGTACTTAGTATAGTATAGGAAAACAAAATGAGAAGGAACCTCAGAAGTCATCAAGTCCAGGTGACTTATTTTTTTCCCAGGTGAATTACTGAGAACTAAAAGAGGTTAAATGCTTTCATACAGATAAGTAAGTAAATGAAACAGGATTTGAATTCAGGGTCTTTCTGACTAAAAACTAGCACATAAGCACTATGTCATGCTTAGAAAAGATATTTTTCTCTTTAAGGAACTTCTTTTCCTGATAGCAAGAGTGGTTCTGGAGGAAAAGTGAGATAACTAGGAGAAGAATGGAAGGAACATCATAGGTGAAGCACTCCCCAAGACTGGGAACATTTCTTACCCTCTGGTTGCCATGGTGTCCATTCTCCACCTTTGCCTGGGCCCTACAATTGGACAATCTCTCCTAGAAAACAGTACCTTCTCCTATCCTCTAATACTTTTCCTGTCCCTAAGGACCCCAATGCTCTTCCCCCAGGAATACGCAGGTAGCCGTGGGCAATGGCTGTCCCTGGAAGGACACACACACACACACACACACACACACACACAAACTCTGAGGCTGGTGGAGTTTTTTGCTCCTTCTCTGAGCAGCCCAGCCGCCTGCTCCCGGGTCTAATGAGTCTCCACAATGACACTGCCACAATATTTTCCCATTTGGAGGAGTCAGTGTCTTGGTAATTGCGACATTTAGAGTATTCAGTGCTCCCTCAGCACCAGCATTAATCACCTCATCCCAGCAGCAGTCAGGAGAAGAACTAGAGAAAGGTAGAAGAGGCTGGCAGGCCTAACATTCCTAATCACCCCCATTGCTGAGGCAGGGCTATGGGCACCAGACATAGTGAACCCCTCTTTCCTTCTCTTTACAAGAAAACTGTCTTCTCATCTCACCATCTTCCTTCATTAAGATTTTCCAGAAGGATCAGGTAATAAAGAATTCATTAAGTCTCTGGGTAGTTTCCAGGACATTTTGCTAACTTCAATCTAGACAAGATTAAAACAAGCTCAAAGACCTATGAAAAACAACAGGATGTCAGTGAAATAAAAAAGGGATATATTTTTCTCCCTGCCCCCATACACCCTTCCAATTTTGATACTCTCTATTCTTTACATTCATTCTATTAAACATTTAATCACACTGCTTCCAGATTTATTTTTCTAGAATATTGATCTTGTCATGGTCACTTCCTCATTCAAAAATACATTAATGGCTCCTCATTACCAATATATCTAATCAAATACCTTCTGAAGTCTGTTCCTGATCTACCTATCTGATTTACCTAGCCTAATCCTTTTTACATGCTTTATGGTTCATTCAAACAGGTCTTTTTGTTTTTCCCCACATGATACTTTATCTCTCATCTTTTCACTGCTTCTCATGCCTGAAACGCACTTATGTCTGTCTTATAGAATCCCTAGTGTCCTTTAAAACTCAGTTCAAGTACTTCATTCTACAAAAAGATTCCCCTGATACCTTTTGCAGTTAATACTTTCCTCTACTCCATATTACTTTACATAACCAACTTTGCCACAACCTCAAGGGCACCTGGAGAACTCCAGATAGTCTGTCTCAAGACGGGATTCAGAGAACTAGACTCCCAGAAATTCTGGGAAATGTGTTTGGCTAGTAGGCAATCACTTCCTCCATTTCCTGGGCAGCATCTGTGAGTGTGGCAATACTCTTCATATTTATGTTTATTTTGCATATACATTTATGTGTACATGCTCTCTCCTTAATAAAAGAAAAGCTCCTTGAGGGCAGGATTTTTTTAAAATAGCATCTTCACAGCACATGGCTCATAATCAGTCACTTAATAAATGCTTGCTGAATGACTGATGTGTGAAATCTCTGCTCTACCAAAACAGGTCTATTCATTGTTCTTGGAACATGTTTTGTTCTATTTCTCCTCCACATATTTGCTTCTGGCATCCCTATTACCTGGAAAGCCTCCCCCTCTCTGTTCAACCTTATTTAAATCTTAATCATCCTTCCCAAGTCCAGTTCAAATCTTTTCACTGAAAAGTTTTTATTCACTCCTTGTTATTATTCACTATTATTCACTCAACATGGCACAATGGAAAACTTTAGATTTAAGATAGATAATGTCCAGCCCAGATATTACTTATTATGGAGGCTTAGACAAATAGTTTTACCTCTTTGGGCTCATTTTCCCTTCTGTAAAATTAATTGGTTAGATTAGATGCTGTCTAGGATCTCTGTCAGATCCTATAACCCTCCTCTGATCTGGTAGGACAATTTTTTTCTACCCTTGCTGCCTCTTTAAATATTTAAAAATAGTAGAATTAGCCCCATTCTGAGTGTCATGATCCTCTCTGAATTTACCCATTTCCACCAGAGTTAAAGCTATACAGAATTTTAGATCCTTAATTTCCCCTTCCTCATTGTCCATCCTCCCTAGGGCTTAAGAATCACTTTACTTGGTATGATGTTCCATATAATGTTTGAGGAAGCTAAAAGAATTGGGCACACATCTATCTACCTGATAGGAAATGGGGACTAGTAAGAAGAAGTAGATATATATCAGGCCTTCTCAGTCAAAATTTTTTCCTTATAGCCTTGACATGTCCAAATCACTCTATGTGAGATACTACATGAGGACACAGTTTTTCAGGAGATAAAAGCCCCCAGGAATGATTCCCCATACCATTGAGAGAGGTGATTTCTGGCTGCTAAATGAGGTCAGGCGAAGAGAAGACTGGGGATCACAGAAGTTTTCCTGGAGCTGAGTCTTCATGGATGGTAGAATTTTTAAAATGAAGAGATGGTTGGGGAATTAGAGAGAAAGGTCATTCCAAGAAGGAAAGAATTGTGAGCAAATAGAGCAGAGGTAGGAAGGTGCTAGACTTGTACAAATAGGCTAGAAGGTAGAAAGAAGTAGTGAAAGTAAGGAGCCAGTCACAATCCTTGAGATTAATTAAAAATAATTTGTTTGAATGATTAGCCCTTTTCTTGAAAATTATCTAGATGACCTTGTGTTTTATCTTCAGGGCTTTTATTGCTTTTCATGTTTTGCTCCCAGCTAAAGTTCCCCCCACATGATGGTTTAAAAAAAAAAAAAAAGAAAGAAAAGAGGAAGAGTTTTTTTATATTTTATCTTGGAGACAATAAGTACTAAGTAGAGAACACACATGATCCAATTTATGCTTAAGGAAAATTACTTTCTTAGCAGTGTCTAGAATGGACTAAAGTGGTAAGGTACTTGAGGCAGGAAGACTAATTAAGTATACCATTGTAATAATCTGGGATGGGATAAAGATGGTAGCTGTGGCAGTACAGAGAAGATGATAGGGGTGAGAAACATTGTAGAAGTAGAAATGACAAGATTTAGCAACTGATTGTGTGGTAAAAGAGAATAAGAAATTGAAGGTAATAACAAGGTTACAAACCTGAGATTCGAAGGACGATAGTGTCTTCCACAGAAACTGAGAAAAGAAAGGATTTGGGGAGAAGATATATATTATCTCCTCCTTTACATTCGAATATATCTATACATATAAATATTTACATAATAGATATCAAATTAATCCAATATGTATATTGTAAGGGGAGCAATAGCATCTCAAAAGTTCAGGAAAGGAGATGCAGGAGGGAGTACTTCAGCTGAAGCTTGAAATGGTTCTCTAGAGGTAGAAGTAAGGAGGGAGTGTATTTCAAGCAGGGAGGAAACAAGTGTAAAGATGCAGAAATGGGAGAGGTAGTATCTAAAGTGTCCCAAATCCAGCCTTGCTATCCTGACTTCTCCTCCCCTAGGATAAACATCAGAAAAGAATAGAATCTTCTCTTCAGATCCTCTAAATTAAATATGGAAGTTACTCACCTAGGTATTCTGGACCCATGATGATAGCTGACATTTATATAATGTTGATTAAACTCACTGGTCTATTCTTCAAATACCAAATTCCTTCTCAGCTCATCAGGAAGTCTCCTGATGGCATGGCAGGCTCATTGTGTTACACCCACAGTACTAAGTGAACCAATTATATCTAACTTCATCTTTTTCCACCAAGGGATAAACAATGAGATACAAACATATAAATAGAATTCTTCCTACCATTTCAAAATCAGAATAATTCAACTCTACACTGGAGTTAGCCCTCAGATTGCACAAGCACCTATTATTTACAGCCCTGGAGTTATAGAGGACTCAAACAGTGTTAATGAATACATGTCAGCTTTAACTAAGGTGAATATGGAGTGCTGAAGTTTTTCTTTTTAGCCCTATGCCAGTCACAATTTTTTAAAATCAATGACATATATGAAAACATGGGTGTTAAGATTACCAAATTTGTGAATGATGGAAAACTAAGAAGGTTTCTAATGTTAATTGACAGAGACTAGATTCTAAACACTAGAATGACAAACCAATAATGATGATCTGGCTGATACAGAAAAGAGATAAATGTAAAATCTTGTACTTAAGCTATAAAAAAGTCAACAACACAAGTATAAGATGAAAAAGTATAGTTAACTATCAATTTAAATGAAAAGGGTTTTAGTGAACTGCAAGGTCTCTTCAAGGCAACAAACTTTGGAAAATAAAATTTTCAAGAAAGTTAATGAGATTTTTATGTTGAAACAACAATAGCATAACATCAAGAACAAGGGGAGGGATAGTTTCACTCTACTCTACCTAAGTCAGACCATACCTGAAATATTGTATTTATTTTCTGTTTTGTTTTTGAGCATCACATTTTAGGAACTGAAAGAAATTCATAGAAGAGTGAACTAATCAATGGCTCAAAATGATGCTATATGAAGCCTGGTTGAATGAACTGATGTTTAAGCTACAGAAAAGAATATTGGGAAGACATTTAAATATTTAGAGGCAATTGTACTGAAGTGGCTGGAGCTCTGAGCTTAGAGTCAAAAAGACCCGAGTTCAAATGTGGCCTCAGTCATTTACAACTGTGTGACCCCACACTGTTGTACTTAAATTCTGTTTATTTAAGTTTTCTACAACTAAAAATAAAGATAAAATAGTACTTACCTTTCAGGGTTAATATGAGTATCAAATGAGATAATATTTATAAAAAGTACTCCTTTCCTCTCTTATGGAAGAATTAGATTTTTTTTTTTTTTCACTTCAGAAAGAAGAACTACAATGAGGGTGAGGGAGGAAGAAGTTTTGAACAGGAGGTGAATTTTAGTTCAATACAAAGAAGAGCATTCAGACAATAGAAGTACCCAGTACTTACTTCTGTGGAGACTGGCCACTAATGCACAAAGGAATTCATTTGTCATATAAGGGCTGATCTGGAAAAACTCTAAGGTTCCTTCTTCCTCAGAGGGTGAGAAGTAATACAGAATACTGGAAAGAACATCCAATTTGGGTTGAGAGGAACTAGTTTTGACTTCAAACTTTGCTATTTACTAACTTTGCAGGCCTTGGAGAAGAAAATGACAAACAACTCACTTTATAGCTTTGCCAAGAAAACCCCAAAAAGGTCATGAAGAATTGAGCAGGACTGAAAAATGACTCAATAACAAGGACTTGAACAAGTAAATTCCCCTGTCTCGGCCTCTTTCCTTACCTGTAAAAAAACCAATGATAAGTTATAAATCTTATGACATACTACTCTAAAAACTGAACCTTGAAGTAAGTCAATTTGCCCAAGATCACTAAAAAATTCATATATTCTCAAATAGTTTGCAGTCTACTTGGGAGACAGGATGTACACATAAAAAGATTACTTGCCACACATAAAATTTCCAGATAGATGGTAAAATTCCATTTAATTCAATTTAACAAACATTTGCTAACTGTCCACCATGTGAAAAGCTATGTCCCTGGGATATGAAAGTTTAAAAAGAAAAGTAAGGAATTAGTGTATTCAAGAACTCTTTATTTCCCTGGGAGATGCCATGTTAAATAGAAAAGTGACCATAAAGTAATTTGAAAAGGGAAAGATAACCAACAATAGAGGGCTCAGGGAAGAGTTTAAGGAGGAGTTGGAACTTCCTTCTGAAGCAAGATAAGAATTCTGTGAAGCAGATTAAAAAAAAGAGTGCATTCTTGACATGGATAATTTCTTGTGCAAACAAAGCTGGAAGACTAAAATGTGAAACTTAGAGAAGACCTAATAAGACTGAGTGGTAATTATAAAGAGCCTTAAGAAGAGAATACATTTTATTAAAATTCAATTAAGATGGTTTTGGCATGGTCTGGTGTATATCTTAGGGAAAGTATTATGAGAAATTTGAGACCCAATCAAAAACCTTATGGTGAGGGTAAAGAGATCAATCAGCTAGCAAAGGTTTCATGGAATGTCACATATGAGAATGAGTAACCCAGGATGACTGGAACATTAAGTGGTGAGAAAATATTATATGAAATTAATCAGAAAAGATTGGGTAGAGCCAGATTATGAAGGATTTTAAATGCCAAGTGAAGGAGTTTCCATTTTATCCTTGAAGCAATGTAGATTCTTGAGCAAGAGAGTGACATGGTCAAACCTAGTTTTTAGGAATGTCTAGTTGGCATCTGGGTGAATAAGGGATTGGAGAGCAGAGAAAACTGAAAGTGAGGAAATTAAATAGGAGGCTATGAGACTAATTTAGGAAAGTGGTGATGACTGAAAGCCTGAAATAAAGGGTTTGTTTTGTGAGTAGAAAGATGAGGATAAATGTTAGAGATTTATATAAGCAGGATCAATAAGACTTGACAATAAGATTTGATTGGATGCTGGAAAAACAAAGGTAAGGTAAATGACCTTCTCCTTTATGCCTTTGCTCAGATTGTCTTTTTATTCTTGAAATACTTTCCCTCCTTTCTAGATTAAGTCCCTATCATTCTAAAATCAGGTCAAACTAGCTTACTAGTTGCTCCTGTATATCATTTCAGAAGCTTTTCCTTTTCATCCTTTAATTCCATCCCACAGATATAAGGGATTACTCCTGTGCCCCTTGGAAATCCTAGTTCCCTTTACACCGGGTTGTGCCAGCTGTTTCACAGGTCATTCCTGACCCCCTACCCCCAGGTGCTAATAGTACTTTCTCCCAACCAATTAATTTGTATTTACTTTCTATATATTTTGCATTTGTCATCTGTGTATGTGTTGATTCCTTCAAATAGAACATAAATTCCTTGAGGGCAGGGAATGGTTGATTTTTGTCTTTATCCAGCCCCTTGAGAATGACTGGCATATACCATAATTTGTCCTTAAGAAATACTTAAATTTAATTGAATTAATTATATCTAAGGACCCAGTTAATTCTAACTCTTTAACATTGTAATGTAGTCACTACACTCTAATTTGGATAATGATTATCTGTATCCTTTGAGGTAAGAGCAATTGTTATATTCACAATCATTTTCCAAGACCTACACATTCCATCACAATTACACACAGAGATGGTATATATTATAACATTTATCTTAACACCTACATGTGTGCCTTTTCCATAATCTTGAACTCTTCAATTCTTTTACATGATTTTATATTTATATTTATAGTTCCATTCTTTTCCTCTGTCTTATAGCTCCTAATCCTGTTTTTCACTTCACTATGATCTCTATGCCTCAGTTCTTTCTTAGGCCATTACCACTAAATTAGTTACATTCTCCTGACTAGTGGACATCTATCTATTCTTCATTTTAAGTCCTACAAACAGAAAATAACTTCTTCATGGAGTGGCCTACTCCATTTTTTCTTTTTAATAGAGAGTCTGAATCTGCCTCTTCCCTGACTTTTGGAGCTGAGTAGAAAATATCTAATTACTCTTTGCCATGTAATTCTTTAAATATTTAAAGAGAACTATCATGTCTCCCAAAGGCTTCTTCTCTTCAGAGTAAATATCTACAGGTTTTCTCACTGATCCTAATGGGTCCCTGTCCCTAATCCTTCCTTTGCTCTGGTTGTGCTATCTTGCTCTGGTGATGCTCCAATTCATAAATATCTTTCCCTCCTCATCTCCAACTCATTGCCTCATTGATTTTATTCAAATCTCCATTCAAATCATACTTTCTATGAGTGACCTTTCCCAATATCGTTCAATGCTTGTACCTTCCCTCTGAGATTATCTCCAATTTGCCCTAAATAAATCATATAGGTTTAAACATGTATATATTATTTATACTGGACAAAGTGTATGTGTGTGTGTGTTATGTATTGTTTCCTTCATTAGACTGTAAGCTCCTGGAGGGTAGGTTATTATTTTTTGCCTTTTTTTGTATCACCTCAACTTAGTATAGTGTCAAATGCAAAATAAACATTTAATAAATCTTTCTTGACCTGATTTGACTTGAATGGAGAAATATGAATAGACATTACAGGGGAGAAAAGCCTTCAAATGAGCTTGATAACATGGATAAGATTTGGTTAGACCATTACAAGGAGATCACAGAGAGGCTATCCTGATTGTTAATAGCAGAAAGAAAGACTGGGAGGAATCATGGTATGGTGGGAAGTGCTAGATTTGGAATCTGGGGTCATAACTTGGGTATAGATCTCTGCTCTACTTCCTACTAGCTGTGTAACTTGTTCTCCCTGGGTCTCAAGTTTTTTCACCCATACAATGAGAGGGCAAGCGCAAATGATTTCTAAGAGACTTTCCAGATTAAAAAATATAATCCTAAAATTATTTTGGTGACAACGTAGAGGATGCTTTGGAAAGTGGGGAGACTGGAAGGAATGAGGCTAGTTAAGATGCCATTTACAATAGTGCTGATAATGTATGAATTAGCTAAATTGAGAGATGAGGAGACTAGAGAACATTTCAGGACCTTTGGTCCCTGTATCTATCAAACATCTTACCATTCTTCCATTCCTCATTTCCCAAATCCTAGTTGAGAATACAAAGCAGTTAGTACACTATCTGGAGGCTGGGCACCTGACAGCTGGAGAGACAGATTTTTTTCCCCCTAAAAGCTGACCCTAGTAAATCAGGAAGAAAGAGAGAACAAAAGGAGGAAAGAACAGTTTCTGATTGCAATCATACTTGGGGGAGTTTAATTTTCCATATTTTAAAGAAGACTACTTGGGTAGAACAGAGGGAAGACATTGGGGCAAAGTCAGGAGAAAGAGAAAGAACAGTCAGATAAGAATTCAGCATGGTTTAAGAATGCAAACATGTAGCTCTTTCTTAGTTTTCTGCAGGCCAGAAAGTCACTGCTTTTTTCCCTGAGCAGTGAGGTCCCACATTTGCTCTTTGCTCATCAAGGGATCAGTAAAGTAAAGACATGCTTCTGCCTCACTTGCAGTCAGTCTGCAACTCCTTTTATGGTAGTCCCTCTCCCATTATGCTAGACCTCAATTCATATTACCAGTTGCCTGTTGCCTCTCAACCACTTAAGCCACATAAGACAAACTATATATTTCATCCTCATAATAGTTATTCATGACTTTAGGACTCAGTGCTTTACAGAGTCAAGTTGGGGAGCAGGAGGTAGCAGACTCCACTTTTTATTTGGAAGATGAGTTCCAGATAATTGAAAGCACCTTAACCTGTCCAGGAGTTAGGGAAATTGCAAAAAAAGAATTTGGAGGTTTCTCCTGCTGTCCCTCCTCCCTCTACCATAAACTCCACTATGGAAGTGATTTTTTTTTTTGAGCAAACACAAAAGCAAGAAAGAGCTGCTACTGCACCCCCTAACTACTTAGATCATCATTCATTTTCAGTAAAAATTTATTAAGCATCTTCTGTGTTGCTAAGGACTATGAAGGATTTTGGAGAAGAAATTTACAAAGTTTAAATATTACATGACCCCTGTTCTCATGGAGCTTACAATCTAGAGAAATAAGAGAAGCTATAATGACCCACAACCAAGATCCCCTGGCTTCAACTTGGAAAGAGAGCTGGCTATTGAAGTGTACTTCAGTATTCTCTGTCCTTGGTCCTGCTCTTTTCAAATGTGTATCCATAACTTGGCTAAAAGACATATATATAAGCTCAGCAAGTTTGCATATGACACAAAGCTTGAATGGAATATCCAACACACTGGCTAATTAGTGAATGGAGTCCTAGAGAGATGAGGAGAATTACCTAAAGGCAGCTAGTTCAAGTATTAGACTTAGACTTAGAAAAGTCTGTGTTTAGACACTGACTGGGTAAGTCACTTAACCTCTGGCTTGCCTCATTTTCCTCAGATATAACATGAAGATAATAGTATCTACTTCCTAGGGTTTTTGTGAGGATTAAATGAGATATCATTGTTTGAAATCATACAGACAGACTTAGAACTCATATTCAAACCTAAATTTGCTAAAACAAAATCTAGTGTAATTTCTGCTACGCTGTACAGATTCACAAAATTAAAGGGTTCATCTAGTCAAGTCTTTTCATTTTACAGGGGAGAAAAATAAGGCCCAGAATTCTTATTAACAGTCTTTAGATACTATGTTAAAACTTTGAAAACACTTCCATCATGCAGCCTTCCTTGACTACTCCATCTTATCATGTACTTTTCCTTCTCTGAAATATAATAAGAAAATGCATAAATGAGCTTATTCCAGTTAGCACTTTGCTCTATAATGTCTTTTGTCTAATTATTTCATAAGTTGAGAGATACACAGTCATGGAGTTACAAATATAACTTCAATATATTTCTTCTGACTTTAAGTCAGTGCTCTTTGCAGAGTACTACAAAAGTCAACTTTATTATTTGCAAGAGGCCCCTCATGCTCTATTGTGTTCTCAAATCCAACAGCTAATATTTTGTATTTTATACACACACACACACACACACACACACACACATATATATATATATATATATATATCACTTTAAAGTTTGAAAAATGCTTTTTGTGTGCTACCTTTGCATCCTCACAAGAACTCCATGAGATATGTGCTATTATCCTTACTTTACAGATGAGGGAAGGGTGGCTAATAGAGATGAAATAACATCCAGGATGACATAGCTTGTAAATGTCTGAGGCAAGGTTTGAACTCAGATCTTTCTGTGTCCAACCATGCCATAGAGAAATATAAATTTTGGTTGCTTATATTTCATTAGGCATCTTGGGATTTGGGGACTAGATTTTTCTCTTTCCCATTTATTTGTTCTATCACTGGGTCTTTTCCCCTGAAAAACTGGAATAATTAACTCTTTTGTATCCTATAGTTTTCATTTATGATTTCCTGAAATAAAATTCTGAAACACCAGATTTTGATAAAGTCTATTAAGATTCAAATGGATCAACCTGATTATACCTTTAAACCCATATTACTCTGGCACTTACTGATTGACCTATAGTTGATTCCAGTCCAAGCCTCAGTTACTCATTATTTGTTTTTTGGTGCTCAAAATGAGACATGAGAAATACCTTAGCTTAAAAAGGCCAAAGTCTCCCACTGCATCCATGGATATCTCCAGTAATCCTGACCCCTATGTTTTGCCACTAGATTCTGATAACTCTATAGGGGAGAGTGAGGCTGGTGACTTAGCACAGTCTCACATAAATCCAATTCATTTTCAAATCAAGACATCACTCTCCTGATATTAATGGTCCAACAACTAGATGATCTCAACAATCTAGGTAATCTCTAAGGTCTTTTCAGTACCAGATTTCTGAGCACTCAAGAGTGGTAAAAGTTTTTTTTTTTTCTTCCCCAGCTTTATCCAGTTAACAAATATTTATTGATCTTGTGTTATGGGCTGGAGGCTGGTAAGAGGAATAGAAACAAAGAAAGTATATAACAGAATCCCTGTCTTGAAGATCTTAGCCTAATTAGAAATCCATCAGTTCATGAAATGATGATTCTGAGACTATTTGTAATAGAGATTTCTGGCTTGAGATAAGAGCAGTGGCCATGACAATTACTTAGTCACAATTCTAGGCCTTCAACCCCCCAGAATTCAGGCACAGAACTAAAAGAATCCCATACTCCTTGCTCTCTGAGGGTAACGTGCAAAGAAAAGTTACTTTCCGGCTCCCGTGTTCCTTATGCTTTTGCAGGGAATGCCTAAACTAACTAGCTTCCTTGTGTAATCTCTTTCCTCCCAGCCCCAAAGTCATGCTTCTTCTTTCCCCACTATGCCAGGAAGGCCCATGCCACTAGCACAGAAACCATCCCCACAGTGACTATTACTTTGCAGCACAACCTGAGATCTTCAAAAACATGGGGAAATCCCTTGTACCTTATGCATTTGGACTATGTGAAGGTCAATCTTACTTGAAGACAAGGAATTCTATGGGATGACTTCAGGAGGTCTAGTCAGCCCTAGCTTCAGGGATCTTAGTACAATTATTAGCACCACCATTTAAAGTTGGCGTTCTGAACATTCTGTGCAGTGAGCAAAGGTATAATCTAAATTTGTTATAATAATAATTCTTCCAGCTGGGAGTCTATAACTGGAGAGGCAGCATGGTGTTATGGAAAAAAATGCATTTGCAATCAAAAGGTCTGGTTCTAATACTCTGGTGTGTGTGTGTGTGTGTGTGTGTGTGTGTGTGTATGTGTAAGATACAAAGTCAGAGAAAAAGAGAGAAAGATAGGAACAAAGAGAGACACATAGAGACAGAGGGTGGGATGGAGGGAGGAAGGGAAGGAAAGAGAGAAGGAGGAAAGGAAGGAGGAAGGAAAGGAGGGAGGGAAGAATGGAGGAGAGGAGGGAGGGACAGAGATGCACAGACAGAGAAAGACAGGGAGACAGAAAGAGACAAAGAGACTGACATAGAAACAGAGAGACAGAAATAGATGGACACAGACAGAGAAGAAAGGCAGACAAAGGCAGAGAAAGAGAGACAGAAAGAGAAGGACAGAGATGATGAGAGACAGAGACAAAATGACATTATTCTTTCCAATGCCTTAGACTTGGCTAAAGTCCTTATCTTGAAAATGAAGACATTGAACTAGATAATCTTCATGATCTCTTCTAATTATAACAATCTTGAATTTTGTGATTCTCTGTGGCAAAGAGGAAAGCACATTGGATGTAGAATCAGAAGACGTGGCTCTGCTACTTACCATCTATACAACGTCACCTTCACCTCTATAGGTTCAATTTCCTTATCTATAAATTGGGATGGAGGAGGTTGAACTACAAGTTCTCTAGGGCTACTTACAACTGCAGAGCATTTGATTGTGTAATTCTATAACTTCCTCTCCTAACTCTAACACTGTTCTTTCTTCCTACCTCCCCACTCAGCAACTGATCATAAGGAGGCAAGGAGCAGAGCCCCCCAGAAACAAGGCTTTCTTTAAATCCAGTGGGAAGTGGGAAAACAAAGAAATACAGGGTGATATTTTCTATGACTGAAGCCCCTTTCCCATATAAGGCTTTTATTTAGCCAGTGTAGCCTCCCTGCACAGGTGAGTTCCAGTTTCTAAAACCTCTAATTAGGAAATGAAGGGTTTTCCAAGTGTTAGTGTTCTCTCTCTCTCTTTCCATGCTGGTCTGGTTGCTTTGTGCTGCTCTGGGTCATTCTCAGGGTAGCTATTCCAAGAAGCTGATGAGCTAAGCCACCTCTGCCCAGCTCATTAGAGGCCAGGCCCAATTACTGTACCTCCAGGGGAAGCTACAGACTAACAACAGACGCCTATTCCCAGGGTTGGGACTGGGGTATAGGGAATTGATAGCAGGTATCAGGTAGCCAGCTCCAGACAGCAGGACTGGGTGGGGTGCTGTGAAATGCCTACTTCCTACCCACATCTGGAGCAATGGGGAACAGGTTTATTGAAACTGGGATGAAGAGGGAAAGTCGATTTGTCTACTGTGTCTCTCCTAATCTTCTTCCTCCGCCTCCCAAGATGAGCAATTAGAGAAAACAACTGCTTTGGCATGTCACAGGACTAAATAACTTTTAACAGTAGTCTTTTACAATTTATGAATACATACTAGGTGGGTACATATGTGATAATTAATGAGCATCATTATCACTAACATTCTGCATGAACTTGGACAAATCCTTTCACATAAATATGCATATATGTACACACATATATACATATGTATATATGTGAAAATATAAATACACACACACATATATATATATATACACATACACATATATATATATATATAATTATGATTTTAGATCTGCAAAGAGCCTTAAATATTAACTCTTACAACTCTTTATTTTGTTGATGAGGGAACAGGAGAAAAGAAATTGACTAACCTCTTAAAGCACTTAGATTCTATCAGATAGCTATAACCCTGGGCTGGAGTCAAGAAAATCCAAGTTTCAAATCCTGCCACAAACATTTATTAGCTTTGTGACCCTGGACAAGTTACTTAACTTGAACAAGCCTCAGTTTGCGCAACTGTAAAATGGGAATAATATTAACATCTACTTCTATAGGATTATTGTGAGGATGAAATGAGATAATATGTATAAAGTACTTAGAACAGAGCCTGGCAAGTTTTGTCCAACTCTTCATGATCCCTTTTGAGGTTTTCTTGGACAAGATACTGAAGTGGTTTAGCTATTTCCTTCTCAAGCTCCTTTTACAGATTAAAAAAAAAAAGTGAGGCACACAGGGTTAAGTGACTTGCCCATGGTTAGTGTTTGAGACTGAATTTGAACTCAAGTCTTTCTGACTCCAGGACATCTATCCACTGTGTCATATAGGTGTCTTTTGTGCTTGTTGTTTAGTCGTTTTCGGTTTTGTCTGACTCTGTGAAACTGTTTAGGATTTCCTTGGCAAAGATATTGAAGCAGTTTGCCATTTCCCCCCCAGAATTTTGAGGAACTTTTACATAGTAACACTTAATAAATACCTGTTTTCTTCTTGATGGATCCAGGACTAGATATCTTTGTTCTTAGACCAGTTTCAATAGAATATAAGTTCCTTGAGGGCAAAAGATATTGTGATTTTGTGTCTGGTAGATAGTAGTGCTTCCTGAATTGAACCTGTTACTATTCTATATAATATTCTATATAAATACATCCCCTAATGCATAGAGGAAAACTTTTGAATGTGAGAGGAAGGAACACAAAAGCTGTATGACCACATGGAGGGCGTGTGAAGCAGAAATAATATGAGTAGGCTTTTCTTTACTTGGACCAACAGCTGAGTCAATTCACTATGCTCTGTGATGGGCAAGCCGTAGCCAAAAAAAGACAGCAGAGACTGTGGAAAATGCCAACTATTGTCACTTCCATTTTGTACCACAATACAAATGCTACCCAAGTTTCTAGATCTTCATCTTATATCCAGCTTGCTAAACAAGTCAGTGACCCCTTCCATGGGAACTGTGCTGTTCACATACTTTTGCCTGTTCAAAATTGAACTACCTGGATCCAAAGTATCTTTTGTAAAGTCTAGGAGGAACTTCTGGGGACTAAAAGAGTGGTATGCTTGCAGTTGGTTAGGAGACATTTATTATATATTTATTCTATTGTCATGTATTACTTATTGATTCTATGACAGTAAAAATGACTATATTCATTAGCTAAGCATGTTTGTTTATTTGGAAAGCTAACTCCAATAATCCAACATCATGTTTAGAGCTCTTTCATACATAACAAGTTTCAGGAGATGGAAGGGACTCAAAATTGATTTCCAGTTGGGCAAAACTACAATCTCCGCGGACTCTGGGTAAACAGAATTGATATATGATTGAATAAAATCACCAGTCCTTGACAATGGAACAGAGAAAAACAGAACTACAGGTTGGATTGACACTCACTCAGAGCCATGGAGAACATGATGTTAACTTAGCATTCCTACAAGCTAAGAATATGTAAAGGGGACACAGCACTTATCCAGGACCTAAGTCTTTTTTTAGCTGAACAAGTTCAGGTGAGCGACCATCACTGCATCCTGGTAGTTAAATATATTATCATTCACATCATCATTCTCTCTACCACAACTACCCCAACAACAATAGTAACCCATTTCTATAGCATTGTAATGCCTATAAAAAGTTTTCTTAAGAACAATTCTATTATAGATAGCACAAATATTGTTATCACCACTGTTTTATATAGGGCAACTAGATGGCACAGTGGATAGTATACCAGGCCTGGATTCAGGAAGACTCAGGTTCCTAAGTTCAAATCTGGTCTCAGATATTTACTAGCTATGTGATGCTGGAAAGATCACTTAATCCCTTTTGCCTCAGTTCCACATCTATAAAATGAATGGGGAAAAGAAATGGTGAATCATTCTAGCATTCTTGCCAAGAAAATCCCAAATAGTGACAACTGAAGAACAAAATCAGATACATCCACATATGTGTGCATACATACATTGTGTATAGGAATGTTAAATGACTTGCCGAGGTAATACCCTGCAAATAGCAGGGATGGGTATTAAACCCAGATATGTATGACCACATATAACTGTGTGTATGTTATGCAATATCCATGTATAGCCTCCACTAAAATCCCAACCTAATTCAGAGCTAGAAACAAGACTCCTTCCACTTGGTACAAAACTAGAACTCTTACTTGTGCTTGTCTGTGTGTGTCTGTATTTTGTTAATGTAAAGGGGTAATGCTAGTATGGGTAACAGACAGTCCAATTATAAGAATAATTGTCCTGTAAGAGGGATTCCCTCCCAGAATAATGCCCAAGAACCCTTCGGGTTATACCTTTTGGAGAAAGATGAACTCTGGGAAAACATGGTGACAGAATACTGAGATTAGGAAATGGTGACTGTTCAGCACCCTGGTCAAAGGACTAGTTATCCTAGCCCTGATATGACTCTATGCTTCTTGGATTGACTTGAAATTGGATTCTTAAAGATAGTGCCCACCAAGAGTGAAAGCACTGATTGGTTCTAATAAGTTGGGAAGGTTTCATGACCCAGAAAAGAACCGTATTTCTGAAGCCTCATCTAACTCAATGTATAGAAACTCATCAAGAGACCTGAATACCAAGAATATTTTATTTATTTTTGTTGCCAAATCGTAATTTTTTTGCCAGATTACTTCTACTAAGGTGGAAGAGCTGCAACATACATTGGAGGAGAGAGTCTGCAACATATATTAGTAAAGAATACTCAGATACATGAAATCTTGGATTCTTGAAATATTCATGAGAGTATTTGGTGTGGAAGAGGGATATAGTAGAATTGGGAAAACACTTGGGTTTGATCTTAACTCTTCTACTTACTAGTAGTGAGATCATGGGCAGATCACCCATGAAATATTATATAATGGAAAAAGAATTGGAATTAAAGGTAGAAATCTTGGATTCAAATCCTAGCTCCATCACTTTCCATGAGTCCTTGGTCAAATAACTATCTCCTCATGTTTCAGTGTCCTCTCCTGTAAAAGGAAGTAAGTGATTAGATGCCCTCTAAGGTCATTCCAGTTCAAATTAATAAGTTTATGAACCTTTTTGAGCCTCAGTTCTATCATATAAAAATGGGCCAAAACTATTACATAAACAGAACAGTGGAAGCACAGAGGATAGAGCATTATCTCTAGAGTCAGAAAGAACTGAGTTCCTGCCTAAGACATTTATTAGCTCTGTGACTCTGAGCATGTAACATAACCCCATTTACTTCCAAAAAAATGTTTCACAGACAGCCTTACAGGTTTGTGATCAGGAAAATACATTATAAACGATGAAGAACTATATGGCAAGGACAGAGGTATCAAACATCCAGCCTATAATCCAACTGAATTGGATTTATCTGGAACCAGATAAAACTGGAAATGGTAAATGCATAACAAAATAAAAATTTAAAAACCCAATAAAATATAGATAATGTTAATTTTTTTAAAATGGGAACAAGGAGATAGGAGATCTGGAAGAAAATAATTGCCTGAATCCTATAAGAAATAGACCCATGTTCCCCAAGTCAATACAAACAGCCCAAATTAGCATTAGTCATTGAAATGTCCAGTTACAGACTCTCCTTCCTTTCTCTCACCCCCTTCTCTTAAACCCATATGTACCTGAAGTCATCTTTATATACAAATTAGCAACTCCCAGTAGTATGAGTGTTATATCACTGACACAATGGATAGAATATAGTTCTGAAGCAAGAATGCTTGAATTAAAATCCTTCTTTGGATATGTGACTAGGTTGAGTAACGCTGGTTAAAGCGTTTCCTCTATTTTCAGTTTCCTCAAATGTAAAATGGGGATTATACATCACCTTGTGAAGACATAATGAGAAAACATATAAAAGCCAAACTGGCCTACTCCTTATTCCTTAGAAGAAGCCTAGAGTGTCCACCTATTTCTGACTCCATTTGGGGTTTTCTTGACAAAGCTACTAGAATGTTATTTCCTTCTCTAACTCATTTTATAAATGAGGAAACTGAGGCAAGGAGGGTTAAGTGACTTGTCCAGGGTCACATGGATAAGAAGTGTCTGAAGCTGGATTTGAACTAAGAAAGATGTCTTCTTGATTTCAGGGCCTGTGTTCTATCTACTGTACTCCCTAATTGCCTATTATTGCATAGAAAGAAAGAAAGGTTACATTAGCATGTATCTATTTAGGGCTTTGAAGAGATAAGTGTCTGTTCTAAAAGAAATCAAGCAGCAGAACTAAAGAAACATATTATATTTTTATTCTGTTTTGAGTCTTCTTGTTTATGTCCTTACCATTAGGTTTTCATGAGTCTCAGAGGCCATATCTACACAGCAACACAATTCATCAGTAATCTGCCTGGGCGTTTTCTGGATTGAAACAACCAGCCACCATTTGCTAATAGTTCTATAAATGGCTAAGCTGAGTAACCATGCAAATCTAACCTGGGCAAGGAACATCGGAATAAGTATATGTGTGTTGGTACCATAGAACAAAATGGGAGGAGACAAAGATAAGTGTATGCTGGTGGAAACTACTGTGGGTCTGCTGAGCCCTGAGAGCTCCAGAGTATCCGTGAGTTTCTCATAAATGAATACTGAAGGTTGCCAGCCAAGATGCTCACAGCCTCTCAGGCCTTTATTGAGTTTCAACAGGTCCCTGAAGGTTAGAGCTCAGACCATCCCAGACAGCTCCCTCACTCCTTGTCCAGACAAAGAGCTGCCAAGGTTGTGGTTTAGTGTCTGCCTCCTGGAGGCCTCCCTGATTATGTTTCTCTATATTCTGTGTAGTTCACCTTTCCTATCTCTTGAGATTTCTGTGTCTTTGCTAAGAATACTTGCTTGGGCAATCTCAATAGACTTGAAAAATGCCATCTAGATCCAGAGAAAGAACTATGGACATTGGATGGAGATTGAAGCATAGTATTTTCACTTTTTTTGTTTGTTTATCTCCTTTTTTTCCTGTGGTTTTTTTCCCTTTTGCTCTGATTTTTTTTTTTTTTTGCACAACATGACAAATAAGGATCTAGTTTAAAAGGATGGCACATGTTCATGTTTAACCTATATCAGATTGTTTGATGTCTTGGGGAGGAGGAAGGTAAGAGAAGGAGGGAGAAAAATTTCAAACACAAAGTCTTGTAAAAATGAATGTCAAAAAACGCTTTACATGTATGGAAAAATAAAACATTATTGAGGAAAAAAAAAAGAAAACATACCAATAAGGAATCCCCCCAGCAAAAAAGAATACTTTCTTGGGCATTGTTCATCTATGTTCATGCCTCTTTCTTTCCCTTCTAGAGTCATATTCCCCCTTCCTGCTTTATCTCCTTCCCCCGTCCCATCATTCACTATGGAAACAGTGAGGATGGAAATGCTCTGGTGTAGAATTCTGTTCCACTATGAAAAGAGTGGGAGATGGAGAAAGCATAGAACTCTGGAAATTCAGGGGGCCTAAGCAGACCTTAGACTGATCCAAGAACCGAACCACTCTGCGTCATGGATATGAGCTTTGAATGTCTCTCTTGGTTCAAAGCACATAACTTAAATTAGCCTTAGTTGTTGGGAGGTCTAGCTGATGACTCTCCTCTGTTTTTCTTCTTTTAATCTCCTTCCCCTAAACACACATGCTCAATAGCCATTTTGTGATCCTCAATTCTCTTTCTCTCTTTTCTTTTCCCTTTTGTCTCTCCTCCCCTTCTGTTTTCTCCCCCTTTCTCTTCCTTTCTCTCTTCCTCTTTCTTCCCCTTCTACTCTCTTTCCCTCCTCTTCTTCCCCATTTTTCCTCTCCCTCTTTTTTATTCTCTTGTCACTTCCCCTCACTATTTCTTTCCCTCCTCTCTCCCCCCTCCCATTTACCCATCCATTCTCAATAAGAAGTGGGTTTTCTTAGTCTTGTTTCTCCTCTGCAAACAAGGATGCTACCAAAGGACACTGGGAAAATATTGTCATGTGACTTTTCCTTTGATCAGAAATGCAGCCCTATTTTTTAAAAGTGCCTCACTATTGGAACAGTCAGTCAATAAAGAAGAAGCAAGATTAATCTGCACATTATTTTGCCTATGTTATTTATTTTAAATTTTAAATCCCCAATATTCCATTAACACCTCTTATTCCTTTCTTTTTAATGAATCCCCTTATCACCTTGAGCTCCTGCTCTGTTTGGCTGAACTGGTCCAGCTAAGCAAGAAAATCTGGCTAGGTTTACTTCAGTCCCCAGGATTTCAGCAATACATTGTTTCTGAGTGCTGCAGAGAAAAAAGATTCTCTATCAGCCTTCTCTCGGTGACTTCAGGGTCAGGTTATTTACATCAGAGAGCCTGGAGCCTTAGTGAAGAAGGAGAAGAGTCATGAGTCATTGGGTCGAGCCAGGAAATATAATTTCAGGGGAGAGTGGTCACACAGTCCCAGTGAGGGACAAAGTCCAAGCACAGAGTATAGAGCCAACATCCCCATAGCCCAAGCACAAAGCTTAAATTAGCCTTAGTTGTTGGGAGGTCTAGCTGATGACTCTCCTCTGCTTCTCTGTCTTTTATCTCCTCCCCCTAAATACACATGCACAATAGCCATTTCGTGGTCCTCTATGGCCAGGAAGACCATCCTCATGCATTCCCGTAAGGAGGCCTAAGTTGGTTGCTGTCAGTTATTACCAAATATCTGGGCTCTTCTCTAGCTACTTCTCTTGCATTTTAGGGGAGCATTTGATCCCAAAGATGAGCTTCCCTCTCTTCATATTTTTTTTCATTCATTCATTCAACAAATATTTATTAAGCACTTAATCTTTGGGAGAGCTCTATGCTGTGGAAATAAAAAAGGGAAATATTCTCTGCTTTAATGATATTTGCAGTCTAGTAGGTAGATAAGACATCAAACACAGAAAAACTATAACAAATGCATCAGCAAGTTATAAAATAAAGTGTTATGAAAGTCTGAGTAAAAAAGAATTTTAAAAGTCTGAATGGAAGGTTGTTGCTTCATGAAGAGTCAAGCAAGATTTCACAGAAAGGATAGCATTTGAGTGGGGCATCAAGGAATGAGTAGGAACTCCACAAAAAGGTAGAGGGAAGCTATTCCAGACAGAGGCACAGCATGGTCAAAAACATGAAGAATGGGAAGAGCAGGGTGGGTTTGAGGGGGCAGAGAGCTGTCCACTTTGACTAAAGCCTAATAGAGGGAATGAAAGGGAGTAATGAGATAAAGCTGGAAAGGAAGGTGAGCATCAATCCCATTAACTGCCGGACTGCCAGGCTTGTGATTTCTTTTATATCCAAAAGTTATAGTTGGACTAATTGCATTTTTCTCCTTTGTCCTTATTTTCCTTCTCATTCAGGAGATTAGGCATCAATTAAATGAATAGGGCAACTGTTCCAATAACAGGTAATCAGGAGGGAAATGTTGCTACTCTGAAGGAGGGAGAGAAAGAGATATTGTGTCTCAAGCTGGACAGTTCCCCAGACCTCATTTCCTGCTCTATCACCAATTCTGCAGTCTGGGGCCAACCCAATGTCTCTCTTCCTCTTCTCATCTTCTTTCACTGGTCCCAGATGCCTACACTTAGATATCAAATGCCTCTCCCTCAATGTACCTGTTCTGAGCTCTTTCCCAATAAAGGCCCTTGTAAACCAAACAAGAAGGAATATGAAAGGAGAGATAATGACAAACCAAGATCTTTTCTCCATTGCTTGATTTGCCTGGAGGTCATGCAGAGGAGGCAATAACAAATATTTATTAAATGTTTATTATGTGCCAGACGCTGTACTTGCATTTTTTACAATTATGACCTCATTTGATCAAACCCCATGTCATTCCAACCTAGAAGCAAAGCTCATCTTCCCTTAGCCATGGTGGCAATCTTTTATCATTCTTTCCTCCCTTCTTTGTTCTTGCTCTTACTACGTTATCAGCTCTTAGCACCATTTTGCATTCCCCTGTAATGCCTGACAAATGTTCAGGATTTGTTGACTGAATGAATGTAGTCATATGAATGCAAATTTTGACTCATAAAAAATATACTTCCTAATAATTAGGGATGACCAAACATTGGATGGCCAATCTCGGGAATAGTGAGTCCTTTTGTCAGGGAATAAACCTAGATATAAATAAACTGAAAATAAAGCTAAATAACTAATTAGTTATCATAATATTAATAGCTGTTGTTTATCCTTCATCCTTGAAGAGGACCATGATATTGTGTCATATTGTGTAAGTGATTTGGATTTAAGTGGGAAAGGGTTGTGTAAAGTCACCAGCTTCTCTTTCTCCTCCAGAGCCATTGGGATATAGATCAGGAAGACTAAAGAGGGGATGAACTGGGAGACCTTGGCCTTTTTAAACTAAAGGCCCCAGCTTGACTGAGACAATGCTCAATAACTGATTAAGACTAGGTAAGAAATAAGTAAGAGAATGGTCTTTTTTATCTAGTCAAAAAATATTAATAGTAAAAATGTTAAATGGCAGCTATCAAAGGGAGAGGTGAGACTAGATTCAACAAATATTTAATTCAATTCAACAAACATTTATTGAGCATCTACTCAAATGTTTGTTGTACCTAGTTCTGTATCTACCCTTCAAGGGATGACATTTAAAATTTTAGCTGGATGCTGAGGATATAAAGATGAAAAAATAAGACCTGATTGTGTGGTTCTTAGATTCTAGCAGGAAGAATGAGGCTTGCACAAACATCTACAACATAAATTAGAATATTATAAAGTGAACAGGAGTAACCAGATTTGGCATGAAATTCAATTCAGTACAACAATTATATAGTAAGAACATCTAATACTCAAGACATTGTATTAAGCAATGATGATACCGTGATACATTAACCTCAGTTCTGCTCTCAAGGAGTTTACAATCTAATAAAGGCAAGTAAACCAGAACAGTGAGTTCCACTGAGAAGTTCAGACAAAGTACTGTTATCTGTTCCAAAAGTACTATAGAAACCTTTACTGTCTTTTTTTCTTAATATTAAGAATTATATTTTATTTTTCCATTGCATAAAATAGTTGAAATATTAAGATCTTAAATATTTCTGATGAATACTGAATAATCTCTAATGAAACAACTATTATCCTTTTTAAGAAAGAGGGAAATGAAGGGAGTTGAAGTTGTATTGTCATTCTATGAGATATTTTTCACGATGTAATCAGGGAAAGAACATATGATTTTAACTCTAGTTAATGATGATCTATGAGATTAAAATATGAGGACAGAAAGAAAATGAAGATATCTTCTTTTCTTTCCAAATCATTATCTTGCAAAGAGGATAAAGAAGATTCTTGTAAAGTAACTTTATTATGCTAAATAAATTAAACAGTATAGTACTGAGTTTTCAGAATTGAAGCTATCTGCTTTTACAGTGAGAATCTGAGGTGACTCAAGCATGATCATTCTAACAGGTTTTTGCTCTTCATTCAATCATTCAGTCTTGTCTGATTCTTCATGATCCCATGAATATAAAACATCAGGCCCTTCTATCCTCCACTATCTCACAAAATCAATTCAAACTCATGTTTGTTGCTTCCATGACAATTATCACTACTAAAATATTGTAAATTATTATTGTTACATTGAATTTGTATTAATGAGAAAATGTGTAAATGTATTCATAGATTACTCTTGAGCTGAAGATGATAAGTTTAAAAATGGGAGTGAATCAAGTGTCAGGGTGAAGGTTGACCTGTAATAGGGATGAAGTTAGCAGACTCCATAAGCTTTTTAATGAAGGAAAGGAGAAGTTCCAGTTTAAAGAGGAAGGGTGAGAGAACAGAGATTCACATAACCTCAAAGTGGGAAAAGATTTCAGAAGTTAACTCACACATGAACAGGAATTTCATACCTGCCAAACTGTCAGATTTTCTTGATTCTAAAACTCTATCCTCCATGACATCTAGCTTGTTCCTAACAAGATCAGGGAAGAACAAATAGTCTAATTTGGCTAGAATGTAGCAAACATGCCTTCTGATACCTTCCAAATGAGAAAATCATGGTAGTCAAAAATGGCAAAAACACATATTATTTATTCAGAAACTTTAATGAGTGATTCTACAGTTTGTTTTTATGTAAGAAATAAGGAAGACTGGTAACATCCCTGACTGACCAGTCATTAAAAGTACCCAAATTATGACTCTGAAAAAAGCTGATGCTCTTTTTTTTTCTTACAGAGTTTACATTTGATTGACATGTGACCCTCAGGCTAGAAAGGAGGCCAGAATGAAGCAGAGGATCAAAGATTGATTACCTTTCTTCTGGCTCCAGAGACAGCAGTGCTAGGACACCAAAGAGTTGGGGAGGCAGGGACAGAGGAAAATATTGACATTGAAAAGATTAACCTTTCTGCAATGGGTACATATACTGAATCATTATATAATTTCCACAATATTATCTCCCCGATCTTTTTCTATTACATTCTGGACCCAGGCTCATTGTCCTGATGGAATGTAAGCTCCTTGAGGACAGGGACTATTATATCTTTTCCTTTTTCTGCCATCGTATCTCCATCACCTACTTTAGTGCCTAACACAGAGTAGATGCTTAATAAATTCTTGGTTATTTATTTATTGGTTATCTTATATGCTTTCTGTTCAAAGTATGTTTATTGATGGGCTAAATTAATTACCTTTTAAATGAATTTCAACAATTTATATACTATAAAGCATATAGCAGTGGCATGTAGGTGGAACAGGGAAAAGAGCTGGAGCTAAGACGTGTTCAAATTTTGCCTCAGCTAAGCACTTTACAAATGTTATCTCATTTGGTAATATTTAATTTTTTAAAATAGTACTACTTCATAGCATTACTATAAGGATCAAATGACTTAACATATGTAAAATGCTTTGCAAGTCTCATAACATTATTATAAGTATATATGAATATACATACATACATATATATAAATGCTGGTTATTACATAAGCAAATTCTTTATGCATTGTTTTCCTTCTGTAAATAGCTAAAACAATATCTTTCAAGTGACTGGGGGAGGGAGTATCATTAGGAAAACCCTATAGTGCTTCACTCCCCATTGCAATCATATTGAGACAAGAACATCCAGAGAACTTCACCATCAGTAGGCAACCATCTTCTCCATTTGGACTTTGTGCATTTCATCTTCCAGAATAATGTTAGAATCTGTGAAGAATATACCTCCCTGCTTTCTGCTTCACTTGATATGGAGATGCAGCAGATTGCTGAACAAAATTATTTCTGTGGTTGCATCTGCTATGGAATCTCTTATGACCTCAACACATGCATGAGACACCTTGTCTGAGAAGAATCTTTAAGGCTGCATTTGCTCTACTGAGGCAAAGACTTTTGAGGTTTTTTCATAATCAACAAATAATAAACACAGCAGGACCTCATATTACTTTCAGTCAACTGTGTAACTCTGAAAATGCTGTAGAAAATTGGCTCTAAAAGCCATCCTATTCTTTTCATCAAGGATACTCTCTTTAAAAAAGAAAAAAAAGGAAAAATATTGATGTCTTTTGTCTTTATATCACAGTCATTTCAACATCTCCCCTATCCAGATTAAACTCTTCTTTGTGACAAAAAAACTAGTGAAGCAAAAAAAATCTGTTATGGTGATTGCTTTTGACAATGTATTGGATAGTCTGTCCTCATACTCCAATCATCAAGGACATTTTTGATGCCCACACAGGCTATTTTCCTAATAATGCTAGAGAGATGTGAGAGGAGGCATATTGGTTAGTAAATGCTGGTATCACCTCAGTCACCTTTTTGGGGGATAGTCATAATGTCTATTATCTTTTCCATTCTTTTGGAAGTTTTTTCCTCTTCAATACATCCTGAACATTCACATCTGACTACTTTAGAACAAAGTTACCTTCTGCATATACAATGCAGTCCAAATACCAGGATTGAAATCTTATCTCTGAAAGATACAGCTTGTGTGATATTGGGCAAGTTATTCAAACTCCCTAGGTCTCAATTTCCTTACCCATAAATTTGGACTAGATGGCCTCTAGGGTGTCCTCTAGCTCTTGATCAGTGACCCGAGGATCCTATTTGGATAGGTCAGTCATTCTTTCTGATTCTTCTTAAATGTCATTACTGTTTTCTCATATCAGGTCCTGATATAGTGGTGGAGTACACCTAAGGTTGATTTCAGTTATAGGATCATCATAGAGTTAGACCTGGTCATCTAATCCCACTTCCCCATCACCCCACAAGACAAAATCCCACAATCCTATAGCTGCCAGCAAATCTATTCCATTTCATGTTTCTTTATTGCATTTCTTCTCATTGCAAATGCTCTTGGGGTGTGCAGGCAAAACTGGATCTCATGCCAAGCTCTCTTCAGAATCTTTTTCACCTCAATTGCTTTTCACTGGCTTGTTAGGCATACTGGTTATAATTTTCTGTCATCCTCCTCTGTAATTTTTTACAAATGAGCTTTTACTCTAAATTCATGATGCCGTTGACTGTCATGTCTCTCAATTTGAGAAGGAGGAAGGAAAGGAGGGAGGGAAGAAGAGAAGAAAGGAGGAAATAAAGGGAAGGAAGGAAGGAAGGAAAGAAAGAAGGGAGGGAAGGAAGGAAAGAAAGAAGGGAGGGAAGGAAGGAAAGAAAGAAGGAGGGAAGGAAGAAAGAATAAGATAGGAAGAAAGAGAGAGATACAGAGTCAGGGAGAGACACACACACACACAGAGACAGAGAAACAGACATAGAGAGAGGTACACAGAAAGACAGATACAAAGAGATAGAAACAGACACAGAGAGGGGCAGAGACAGAGGCAGAGACACAGAGAGATAGAAACAGAGATAGAGAGGGACAGAGACAAAGAGACAGACACACAGAGAGATAGAAACAGAGACAGAGAGGGACAGAGACAAAGATATAGACACACAGAGAGATAGAGATATAGAGACAGAGACACAGAAAGATAGAGACATAGAGACAGAAAGAGGAACAGAGACAGAGAGACACATGGAAAGACAGATGCACAGAAAGATAGAGACAGAGACAGTGACAAAGAGAGACAGAGAGACACAGAGAGAAACAGAGACAGACACCCAGAGAGATACAGAGACAGAGAAACAAAAAGAGACAGAGGACAGAGACAAAGATACAGACACACAGAAAGATAGAGATATAGAGACAGAGAGACAAAGACACGCAGAGAGACAGAGACACAGAAGGATAGAGACATAGAGACAGAGAAATAGAGACAGAAAGAGGGACAGAGACAGAGAGACAGACACAGAGAGAGACACACAGAAAGACAGATGCACAGAGACAGAGACAGTGACAGAGAGACAGAGAGACACAGAGAGAAACAGAGACAGACACCCAGAGAGATACAGAGACAGAGAAACAGAAAGATAGAGACAAAGAGAGAAACACATACATACATACACACACACACACACACACACACACACACATATAACAAGGGAGAAAGATACACAGTGGGGAGAGAGACAGAGAGGGAGATAAAGACAGAGAGAGGGAGAGAGACAGAGAGACTGAAATAGAGACAGAGAGGAAGAAACAGAGAGAGGGGGAGGGAGAGAGAGAGAAAGACACACACACACACACACACAGAGATAGAGACAAAGACAGAGAGAGGAAGAGAGAGAGAGAGAAAGAGAGAGAGAGAGAGAGAGAGAGAAGGAAACAGAGACTGACAAAAGTGAGATATAGAAAGGAAGGGAAAAGGAAGAAAGAAATAAAAGAAAGAAATAAGGAAGAAACTTATTAAGTGCTTATCATGTGCCAGATAGTGTGCTAAGTGCATTATAAATATCATTTCATTTTATCCTCATAAAAATCCTGAAAAATAGGTGTGAAATTTTACACTAAGGAAACAGAGGCAGATTTAAGTAACTTAACTGAAGTCATACAACTAATAAATATCTATACCAGGATTTGAACTTGAATCTTACTGACCCCAGGACCAATACTCTATCCCCGTATCACCTAGCTGCCGAGTGTCTGCCAGGTGGGATATTTTTAGGATTCCTTCAGTTTCCTCAGCACAGCAGTTGTTCACTACTAATAAGATTTCTTTGAGAAATGGTGATACCCTCTCTTTACTATTTACTGTTTTTCAGAATCAAGAAGTTGTTTAAACAGATATGGAGCTGCTGTAATCATAGGCAGTGTCTTCATTTTCATTTTTTTCTCCAGTACCATGTTGATTTTGACCTCTGGTCTAACCAGTTGATGAATGAATTGAAAGCATAGAATTGGCTCATCTTAAATGACTCATACGGAAAGTGTTTATGAACCATAGGCTAGGAAACTCTGAATAATATTCAACCTTTTGACCACTTTCATTTTTTGATCCTCACCGTTTTTCCCTGTGTCAATCTTTGCATCAAAGGAAATGAGTAGGAAAATATGTTTGACTTAGTTTGGAGGGTCTTGTCAAGTTTTTCCTAGAATTTCTTTGCTTTTTTATCCTCAGTATCAATTGCTATTGCATAAATTGCAATTATTTCCATGGTCATCTGACTGTTTACACTTCTCATGAGCACTTCAAGACAATATGGCCAATAGTTCTGTGAAATGCTATTTCTTGTAGCCTCTGGGTACATGATAAAAAACAAGCCTCCAAAACCTTTTATTTGCCTCTCTGAAGTGAACCTGTGAACCATCCTCTCATTTAAATAAAATGTTTTTTAATGTCTTCTTTCATTTGTAGAATAATGTCCTATGAATGGTTACTTTCCTCTTATAATATATCAATTCAATGGTCCTTGGACAAACATAGGACATTAATAATACCTACAGTTATAGTTTTTAGACTTTACATGCCAGGAACTTAAACAAATGTCAGTCTAATTGAATTGAAAGTGTTTTTTGAATATTAGTTATTATTATTAACTCTCCTTTCCCTCTCTTTGTCTTTTCCTCTTTTCTGCCTCTTCTCCAGTTTTCTCTTTTTCTTCTCTTTTTCATTTTCTTATCTGTGCCTTAGTCTCATGAAGAAATGTGAGAAAGGAATCGTTTCTCATTCCCATTTTAAAAAATAAAACATCTTTTCCTGGGGAAGAAAAAAAATTATGTCCATCAGTACAACATTAGCTTTGGTTGTATCCATGGCTCTTCTTTGGGTTTATAAATACTTGGTTCAGAATCATCTCCTTTCCCCATATATTCAGCCTTCAAGTATCATTCATTGTTCTCCAAGTGACAGACCCCCACCCCCCACTATCACCACTCTCCTGCTAAGCTCCAATACCAGGAATCTACTTTAATTCTCTTCAGGCAAAACTCTGTCTTAAAGCAAGAAATAGAAGAGGATTTATTACTCAAAGCAAGCAATCCAAAGTAACCTAAGTTGACAATGTTCTTGGCTTCTAGGAAAAGGAAAACAGTGGTTTTTATCTCCTCTGATCTCCTAAGGAGTGCCTGTAAAGAAATATGTCTTTCCTTACATTTAATGGAAAGCATGTGTCTATGAATATATAGCCCCAGCCAGTAAAGCTGATTATCCTCTGAAGGATACCCCTGTAATATTTTTGGTATGTGCAAGAAATATGACACATGATTCTCATGAGATTTTTGGGAAAGAAAAGAAAAAAAAGAAAGATGGGGCAATGAAAGAAACCCAAATTTTGGGTGATGAATGGGAGATCTTTTGGAGTTATAGGCATATATGGGGGAATTTTTGGTTCACAGTGTCAGTATCCTTAGAGACTGCTTAGAATGGATGCATTGGGTGAGATCATTCTTTCCTCATTTGAGCTAAGATTTCCTCTTACTCCTAAGTCATAGAGCTCTCTAAGTCTTATGTATTCTATTGTCTAAATGAATCTACATGGTTTCACCAATTACTATCTTACTTTCTTGTTCTGATAATATGTTTAGTCACTATTTGTAATTATCTTTTGTGTAATATGCTTTGATGGAGAGGGATAACTAAGTCACTTTTCCCAAATATAGGGCAGAACTACTCCCCTCTGGAGTTATCAGAGAAAGTGACTGAACACTCCCCCCAGCATACCTTTAGATTTAGAATATTTGATGTGTAATAGATAGAGTGTTCTAGCATTTCTGAATGGTAGCGTGAAGCATGAAAAGATCACTTGTTAGTGAATAGGACTTGTATTAGTCCTGATGGCTGAATGAGGACCATTTTAAGATAGCAGGTTCCCCCCCATCAAGATTTGAAGGATTACCTCAAGTGAAATTTCTTTCAAGAAGTCTTTCCTGGTTCATTTAATTGTTAGTGATTCTTACTCATCATTTTATATTTATTATGGGTAGATATGTTCTGTTACTGACCTCAGTATATGTTGAAGACCATTGTAGAATGTAAGCTCCTTGATATTTTTATTTTTGAATTTGTCACCCCAGTACTTTAGCACAGTATCCAATACCTACTAGGCACTTAATACATGCTTAGCTGATTGATTGACAGTAATGTCACAAATTTGTGTTACCTATTTTCTGCAGAGATCTTCAAAGAGGGGCTGGAGAGGAACTTATTAGGTATGTTCTAGTGGGAATTCTTTTTCACATGAATTAGATTAGGTTCAATAGCTGTTATGTACCACTAAGTCCCTTCCAACTTGAATTTTTCCCCCTACACAATCAGTAGGGAAGAACTATTGATCTTCCCCTGATATCTTCTATTTCTCTCTCCTTCTCTAATTCATCCAACCCCTTAGTTTAGATGCTCCTGACTTCTCACTTATACTTTTGCAATATCTCTTAAATGATTTTCCCTGCTTTCAGTCTCTTCTATTTCCAATCCATCCTCCTAATACCTGTTTTCCTGCCCTACTCAAAAATCATCAGTGGTTCATTTTTGCCTCAGGTATAAATACAAAATACATATTCTTTGCTTTTATGCTCTCACTATTCCAAAGTATCCTGATAATTATTCCTCATATATAGCATTGCAAGTTTCATCTCCAAGCCTTTGTTATATTGGTCCCCCATGTCTAGAAAGCAGTCTCCCCTCAGGTCCACCTTAGCTACTACTTTCAAAGCACGGTTTAAAGAATATCTCTTATTTTTTTTCTTTTTAAAAATTTTGATAATAGCTTTTTATTTTCAAAATCTATTCAAAATTGTTTTCAACAATCACTCTTGAAAAAAAATTTTCTCTCTCCTCTAGACAGAAAGTAATCCAATATAGATTAAATATGTGCAATTCTTCTAAACATATTTCCACATTTATCATGCTGCACAAGAAAAATCAGATCAAAAAGGGAGGTAAATGAGAAAGAAAAAAGCAAACAAACAAAAATAAAAAGGTAAAAATACTACATTGCAATACACATTCAGTCACCATAGTCTTTTTTTCTGGATGAAATAACTCTCTCCATTACAAGTATATTGGAATTGAATCACCTTATTTTTTTAAAAGAGTCAAGTTCATTAAAAATTGATCATCACATAATCTTATTGCCTTGGTTCTACTCATTTCACTTGGCATCAATTCATGTAAGTCTCTCCAGACCTTTCTGAAATCATCCTGTTGGTCATTTCTTATAGAACAATAATATTCCATAACTTTCATATACCATAACTTATTCAGCCATTCTCCAACTCATGGGCATCCACTCAGTTTCTAGTTCCTTGCCACTACAAAAAGTGCTGCCACAAACAGTTTTGCACATGTGGGTCCTTTTCCCTTTTTTATGATCTCTTTGAGATACAGACTTAGTAGAGACACTGCTGGATCAAAGGGTATGCATAGTTTGATAACCCTTTGGGCATAGTTCCAAATTGCTCAAAGACACCTCTTACATACAGCAGAGCTTAAAAACTACCTCTTATGTGAAGCCTTTTCTAATGGCCCCAGGACCCTTTCCTTTTAAAAATTACTTTGTATTTTCTTGCTTTTGTATATGCTATATCTTCTCCCCAAAAGAGTATAAGCTCATCCCTCTCTTACAGCTGAGGAAATTGAGAAAGACTTAGGTTAAGTGATTTGTCTAAGGGTCATACAACTAGCAAGTGTCTGAGACAAAATTTGAATTCAAAATTTCCTGACCATAGGCCCAGGGCTCTATCCACTGTGACAAACAAAGATCATTTCACGTTTGCTTTTGTATCCCAACTCCAGGAAAAGGTCTTTCACCGAATAGATTCTTAAAATAATAATTCTTAAATTAAGTTTAATTCTTTAGTTTTCTTAACTTGACTTTTCTTAAATTGAGTTTAATAGTGTATTTTCATTTATCTTAACAATTATTAAAGCTCATTAGACAAATCCATCTTCTGTTGAAAATAATTAAAGAAAAAGAAAAGCAAGTGGAATAGGGTAATCTTTCTTCTGGGTAAGGTCAGAACAATCAGAGGAAGTTGGAGTACACTGGTACAGAAGAACTGACATAGATGCAAAAGGGATCATAATCAAGGATTTTGGGGAGAAAATAACAATTGTATTTAAGCTACATTGTTTCATTAGATCATCTCATTGGTCCCATGGGGGAGATGCTATTATTGTATCCATTTTATAGATAAGGAAATTAAGACTAAGAGGCATCAAATGATTTAGCCAGGCTTATATAGCCAAGAATGTGTCTGAGGCAACATTTGAACAAAAGTCTTCTTACCTCATTGTAGCACTACAGTAACTGTGCTACCTAGCTACCAGATAGAATTAAATAGAGGAAGAATGACTCAATTAGGACTAAATCTGGCCCATTTCTTTCTTTGGTTTCCTAAATTTACTGACTTGTACTCTGCAGTTATTTCTTAAACTAAAGAACATATGCTATTCAGGTTTTTTTTTTTTCTTCTTGATGTCTACTGTTATTAAAAAAAAAAACAAATCTCAAAATTCTATTTTCTTAGATCTTCTTCTGGATAACATATTGTAACATTTATTACTTGAAGAGTATAAAAGAGGTATTATTATAATCTGAACACATATGATCTGATTCTACCAATAAGAAAAACAATCCATCCAGTCCTCCTCATTGTAGTCCCCTCTTCTATAGTTAACAAATACATCTCTCTTGTTGAGTACATTTTTAAAATGATTTGACAGCCTATATAGTAAGCCACTTAACCTCTCTCACTTTCAATTTCCATATCTATAAAATAGGAAGAATAATGATATCTTGTATATTCTTAGGAAGGCAGACTATGCCTTGTTTTTTGCCATGTGAAATAATTTCTATTCCTTCCCAACCAAAAAAAGAGGGATTAAATTCATCTCATTTCTTCCCTCAGCTCCTGGCAAGGCTGGACCTTATGCAACTTAGTTAAATGGTATTTCCTTGGGGTTTTTTGTTTATTTTTTCTTTTTGCTGTGGCAATTGGGGTTAAATGACTTGCCCAGGGTCACACAGCTAGGTGGCGGAAGCCAGACTTGAACTCAGGTCCTTGTGACTTCAGGGCTGGTGTTCTATCCACTGTACCACCCACCTGCCCCTGGTATCTCCTTGCTTTTAAAGATTTCTATATTCATAGCACCAAGTCCTTGGGAAAATAGAATGAGTTAGGGTTGTTAACTATCATTTCTCAAGGCAACCAAAGGTGGAATCCCTCTCAGCCATGTACTTTAAACCAAGGTCTAATCCCAATCTCTAATCTCCAAACCACAGCACCAAACGGTTTCAACCATCTAAATCTTCAAAGTGCACCCACCCATGTTTTGCTCGTAGCTCTCGTGGTCTGGGATCCAATTTATATGAACACATTTTTATGTGATTTCCTATCTTTCCCTAAATATATTTTCCTGTATGTGTCTCTGCCTAATGTTTGAGCCACCTAAAATCACCATGCTGACTGTAATAAAACTGCCACAAACTAATGTAGTAATAATATAAAATATAGCCATACCTAGTTGAAGGTGGCCAGCTCCAGTAACCAATTTAAGGGCTGCTTAGTATCTGGCTGACCAGCAGGAGAACCAGTGAACAGCATGCCATCTATATCCTCTACTATGAATCTAAATTCAGCATTAAGAAATGAAAGTCACTTCCTACTATACACACAACTCTGAGATAGACTTAGTCATAAATCATAGGTCCATTGTACACTAATAATATTGGCTACCCTGCTTTTCCCACTGCAGGGAAAGGAAAGAGGAATTGTTAATGCTGTGAGGAAACGTATTCTTCATTTATTCAACAAATTGAATATTGTCTGTTGTAAAATAGCCACAATAGCAAGGGAGAGGGAAAGAGATGGTCATAAGTTGTGGTTTCTATGTAACCCTGAAACAATGAGTCTACCTTCAGTATAGAATGATGACAGTTGAGATAGACTAGGATTAAAGATCTTAAAAGTGTCAACTACAAATCTCAGAAGAGTACAATCATAGAGCACTCTTTGAAGCTTAAATGAGGTAGTTTAAGAAACAATAAGAATTTGTACTTTATATAAAGGGGCAAATATAGTCTAATAAGATAATAAGACCAAAAGAAAGAGTCCAAGAAAGTTGTGGATCAATTCATAGGGAATAACTAGTAAATTATTTTCCCATAGTAATTCATTAAGAAGAAGAGAGAGAAATTTGGGGGATATCTCTAAAGCCCCAAGAATGACACCATTGACCAAATCTCCCATAACTCATGAGGAATGGTATATGGAATCTAATGGGACTGACTTCAAATGGAATGACTTATGTTCCCTTTGTCCCTTGGAATTGCAGAACTGATGTTTTTACAGGATTCAAACTAAAGTAAGAATGCAAAATTGTTGAAGTATTCTGTACCCCACTGGTTTGGGATCTGAATTTCTAGTTACTTTCAAAGTCAGGTGTCTCTCTCTGTCACCACGATAAACTAACTGTTCAAGAACTGAATAACAGACATGTTAGTGTCAGGTAAGGGATGATCAGAAAGCCTGAAGGAGATTTCCTCCTTCCTGTCATTAGCTGGCTTAATTGACTATAAGTGGAGTCGTGTCACAGGAAATGATCTCCCTGAGGAAGGATCATATCAGCAAAAACTGTTTCTTTTTACTTCAGTGGAATATAGTCCCACTGAATTCAAAGTGGCTTTCAAGAGGATGAATGGATGGATAAAGGAATACCCATCAGTATGGTTCTGGGTATAAGGAAAAACAATGAAAAATTGGGTTTGAAATAACTGAAAGATGAGGATGATTTCATGAAAACAACTTCCTCTTGAAGTCTTTTGTAATCAGATAGACACCAACCTTGGGCTTTCCATTCTGAGAATCCTTATAATCTTATTTGACAGAGGGGAAACTGATGTGTGACCAATAGCTCTTCTCTGCACATTGGCTTCCCCTCTGTAGAATGATAGGGCTGGATTAAATGATTTTTAAGGCACTTTACAATTCTGACATAACAGCTGTTTAAGAAATTACAATTATAATATTATTATGGTTAATCTATAAATAATTACATAATTGTATTATATAATTAACAAAAAATGAGTATAGTCAATATGGATTCTGAAGGGTCAAGCATGTGGTTTCCTCTGAGGATAATTGGAGGGAAGGTAAATGATTAAAAAAAAAATGTTCATTACCATTCACTGTGAGCTCCAACAGAATGAGAAAAGAGGCATTCTAACTCATTGCAACATTTAAAAGTTTTAATGCTACCATCCTATGAAAGGCAGAATGTCATAACTCAAAGAGACAGTGAAGAGTGTCTAACCCTCTCTTCCTTTATCCAGAAGAGAGACTTGTCCAAGATCACATATCTAGTTAGTGGCAAGAACTAGAAACAGAAGCCATGTTATCTTGTTTCTAATGCATGCTCTCAAACTATTAAACCAAATTAAACTTATTACATCATGCTGTCTCTCTTTGCAACATTTAGTCCTGTTCCCATATGTGCCAAAATCAACCCTATTCCCTCCCCCCATACACACATACACCTAAAAGGTTAATCTTAGATATGGAGATGGAGCAATCTTTCTTTTACTGTTCAAAAGTGATACTCTGTTTGGGAGATGTCTAGGCAATTGATTTTCATTTTCTGGAATTCATCATATTCCTTTCATTCAATAAGACTTGAAATAAGTCATGAGAGCCAAGATTTTATAGTTATGCAGATAAGAATTCAAGTCAGCAGATCCAAGTTCCAATCTTAGCTCTGTGACTTTGGACAAGTCACTTTATTAGCTTCAGTTTCTTCATCTATAAAAAATGAGGGTGTTAGGATAATCCCCATAGTCCTTCAGTCTCTGAGTCTTATGACCCTATGATAGTATAATAAGCAACAATTTCTATAGTACCTTCCCGTAGCAGTTAGAGCTGAAAGAAAATACAATACAGAAGATAGAATTCTTTATCTCATATAAAGTCAATCAGCAAATAATAAGAACTGAATAAATGCTACTTGATTCATTGTTAGTTGATTGTACATTACTCAATTTATCTTTTCTATTCTTTTTTATTCACTGTGAATTAGGGGGCATCTCTCTGTACTTTATGTAACTAGTCCTATTATCAGAGGGGAAAAAAGGCAAGTCCTTTGAAATTAAGTTCTAAAATCTTGAGATTCCAAGATTCCAAGAGGCTCTAAGCTTTCTAATCCATTCTCCTGCCTCTCTTACATCGGATAAAAATTCTATAATCTCTTTAACATAGACTCAAGTGTCATTTTATTTCTCCTCGTCTCACCTACTCCTTCTTTCTCTACATGCTTGGATCAGCTACACGAGAAAGAAGAGACAATGAATGGGCCAGGTAGACTTTGGGCAATGTGATGTCTTAGAAGGAATACTGGATTTAGACCTGTGTGATCATGAACAAGTCATTTTATCTCTTTGAAATTCACTTTCCTTATATTTGAAATAGGAATAATTATGATTTTATGACTTATTCACAAGACAATTTCAAGAAAAGTATTTCAGAAATGTAAAGCCTATAAGTTGGGTCTATTATTATAGGGGTCATCTAAACTTTTTAAAGCTATGACCCATCTTTTCTTTCCAGACCAAAGATTTCCAGGGAATTGTTGGTGAGGCTGCTGCCTAGGGTTACAGGAAGGAGGAAGATGCAATTATATAGCGTGTAACAAAAATAATTTCATTTCTAATGCTTTTCCCCTGCTGGGCCACTTAGAGCACAAACAATAACAAACACTCAGCAATGGAAACAGAGTAAGGCACACACAATGGGGAGAAGCCCAATGACAGGCGAGCCTCATTGAGCCGGCAGCTCCCAGACATCTGCAGGGAAGCCATCATTTGGGGCCATGGTTGCTATTTAATAATAAGCAATAACACACCAGGCATTGAACAGGACTCAAAAGCAGATACAGCCCCTGTTTGTTGATAGGGCCCTTGGGTTGGGGGTGGGGAGTAGAGGGGAGGAGAAAGCAGTACTCATATACTGAGGTCATTTTCCATCCCCTATCCAGGTTCTGATTGATGCTATTTGGAAAGATACATAGAAATCCAATTGCTCTCACCTCCCTTCTTTTCACCTTCTCTTTCTTCTATACTAGAGATCAGGGAAATTCTCTATCTCCTTCTGGGAGAAGTCAGGTTCCCCATAAGTACCTTCCAGTTAACAAAAAATTGCTGAAGTTGTACATTAAAGCCGATTTGCCTATTAATTTGCATACTCTGTATATTTAATAACAAAATATACTGAGATCTCACTCCTTTATTCTCCCTCTCACCTGCCTAATCACTTCTTCTTCCCCCAAAGTCTTTCAGTGACCTCCTGGCTCTAACCCCTGTTAGAAACTAACTCATGCTATGCTTTCTTAGTAAAGTCATTTTTAAAAATTATAAGCCAACTTCTTTATGATACTGAAAGACTCAGCTTCAACATTGTTCTTACAGGATGAACTGCTCCCTGTAATGTCATTTTGTTTGTCAGCATATTTCTGCAAAGCCAATATATGAAATTAGGCAGAAAATACCTATAGTCTTGGTCAGATGCCAACAAAATGGTCCCATCCCCAAATTCACTATTGCTTGACCTTGAACAGTTTAGCCAATAGTGGTTGGGAAAGGGAACAGGCAGAGGATACATTCATTTATTGATAGAGAGCAAGGGCTCCTATCTCCTTGGGAGAAGGAAGCTCAGTCTTCTTTGGGGAGTTTGAGAGAATGAGAGGTGAGAAGGGTGATTGGGTGATTGTTTAATTTCATTGGCTTTGATGTGGGCCTGCTTGCCAGAGAAAGGAATTAGGGCATAATGAGAGAAATGTTGAGAATCCAGAAGGGTAAGTGTTTCTCCTTTTCTAGGACCTAAATGGAGGCAAAAAAGAGTAGTTGAATCTTTCAGTTTTACTCCACCACCCACACGTACTGACACAACAATCAAGCTATTTTCCAGGCCCATGAATTTAGATAATATGTCTCTTGTAAAAAAATAAAAAAGAAAATTTCAATTACATTGAAAATGAGGGAAATAAAGATGAAAGGGTGTGCTCACTCTGGATTCCATCACTATTAAAGTAATTAAAAAGGCTAGAGATAATTAATATCAGTCCACTATCTAGGAGAAGGAAGCAAGCTACTTACACATGCTTATTGAGTCCATTTGGTATCTCATAGAGCAGAAGTACTTAAGCATAATCATGGAACCAGATCTGCCAGTTTTCCTCAAAGGCTTAAGAGAGGCCCATGAGAAAATCAAAATCACATAAGAGACCCCCAAAAGACTACTGTAGCTCAGGCATGCAGGGGTGCTGTATATTGGAATAGAAAGATAAGACTGACCATCCTACCTGTGATTCCTGGACATAGCCAAGACTAAAGGAGATTTCAGTTATGAAGCTAAGTTTATAATTTAGCTTATAGGCTTTTGATCTCTGAACTCAGATTCAAGAATCTTGGAAATCTGGTGATTCAAGAGTGCAAGGTACTAGAACAGTGGATCAAGAAGGTCATAACACTTACTTCTTAGGAGAACTTTAAGAGTAGAAAAAAGGATTTGTTTTGGAATAGGAAAGGAACCTTCTTAGAGCCAATAGAATGAACTGAATGACCTTTGAATGGATATGACAAATTAAAAATGCAATTTAAATTATCTAAAGGAAATTCACCTGATTAAGCATTAGCCTCTTACCCTGGAGCCTCTAGACTCTCTTCTACCTATTCTGTACCTATCTTGTAGACACCTATTTATTTACATATTGTCTCTCCATTAAAAAGGGAAGTCCTTGAGGGGCTATTTTTGCCTTTCCTTGCATCCTCCCAGAACTTAGCATGGTGCTTGACATATAAGTACTTAATAAATGCTTGCTGATTGATAGATCTGTAAACTACTTGGTCTGCCCACAAGAGGTTTCAGGGATATCTGGCTTAACTGGAAGGCATGGTGTTTGAGGCAAACCAAAGCTCTCTCTGAAAGGTATGCTCATACCCTCCCAACAAGTACAAATGTCACATAGCAACAACAGTGTCTATATCTTGGGGTCTCTTGATCTTCAGTACCTAATTGATTCTGTATTGGGAAACCTTAAATATATCATTCTCCTATCTTCCTCAGAGCCAAAACATAGTCAACTACCATATTGTATACATATTAAGCAACTAGGAAAAGGGAAACTGGAGGGGGGGGGCAGGAAAGTGTGTGTGACAAAGCCAGAATTGGAACACAAATTCTGATCAGCTTTTCTTTCTCTCATCCCCACCCCTCCAGGTCTACCCAATTTCTAAACGGTTTGCTATGCATAGTTTTAACTTTTAAATGCAAATCACATGAAAATCATTCAAAACCCCTGAACCCTCCTTGCCAGAGGGCAAGATGATTAAAGGGCATCTCAGCTTGAATTCGTTGGATCATGTGGCCATGTTTCTGTAAGATATTATGTTCCACTCTTAATATTAATATCCCAAAAAGCTAGAGAAAAAGTTTTATGTTCTCAACATCATCCATTAGTTTAGATTTACACTTTCTATACAGAAGAACTCAACCTTGCAGATAAGGGAAGACAGACTAGCCCACAAGCATTGTTACCAGCCTTGTCAATCTCCTTAGAATCTCCTCAGACTATAGAGTAGGAAGAATCAAATCAATACAGTGAAAGCACTTACTGACAACCAGACATGAGCTGCACAGCTTCTCTGGGAAACATGATGCTCTGTAAGCCTGAACTAATCACTCCTCAGAATTTCAGGAAAGTTTAGTTTATCAGATCTTGAGGGAAAGAAAATTGGCACTAATTCCAAAGGGAAGAAACCCAAAAGGAGAAATAAGCATTCAGGATAGCAATTCTGGAATTATATGGATAAATTCTTGGAACTGAACAAGGATGTATTTGGAAAAGAAGAGAAACCCAAAAGTATGCTTGGGAGTAGAGTGATGGGGGGAATATTGTTTTTCTTCCCAGAAGAGACCCTAAGATGTTGGTGCTTACTCCAGTTCCATCCCATCTGGTAAACTGAAAATGTCTGTTTGTAGGGAGTAGAGTGTTGATTAATTAATATCTTAATTTTTCTTTTAGTCCAAGAAATTTTAGGATAATCAGTTCCATTTTGTAAAAATCAGGAGTTTCATGCCTTTCATTCCCTTCTCCATAGCCTTTCTCAAATGAAAGGGGAAGGGGAAAGAAGATCATGACCTTCTTCAAGTAACAAAATCACAGTCTTGAACTACATATGCTTAGCTTAGTTCAAGGTCATTGACTCCAGAATCTCTCACTACGCAAAAATCTAAGTCAGAAAAGTACTAAGATCCAAAGAGATCTTGTAGATAAGCAAAAGGATAGGGGAGAGAGGTAGAAGCTTGTTTATTTGCCGTCCTTTTAATTTCCCATAACCTAAACTATCACATACCTCCCTCCAATTGCCAAATGGCAGCAACAGGTACATGAGAGTCAATGATTTTTTTCCACCTTTCCTTAATCTTTCAGGATGAATCCAGGAGAAGCACAATTACTTCCACAGAAATGTGCAATCTCAGTAGAGACCCTGAATCCAGTTTAAAAACCTCTATTGTTCTCCAGATGGGACATCTACTAATATGAAGGTCTCAGAGTTAGGGTAACATTCAGAAGCTTCATTACCTAAGGATTTGTGGGGACCAGGAGAGAGCCCCTCAACATACTCCCTCTTCAAAAACTCCTGACCCTTATCTCTGAAAAAAAAAAAATAAAGCTAGTGGGACCAGTGACTGGTTAGAGTATTTTTCTGTAGACAACAACTAGAAACTTATTCTATGGGACTTCAGGATACCGAATAAATGTCTCATGAAGATTAGTCGCATGATATACGCATGTATGCACTCTCTCACATTTGATCTCATTTTTTCTTACACAGGTCTGTCTTAGCAGACAAGCAAGGTCTGAGATGTTCTCAATCTATTTCAACCTCTTTTTTTGTTCACACAATGCTTCCCACCTCTTCCATTCAGACCCTAATTAGGGCCTCTTTCCATTCTGGAACTGGGAACCCACCCTTTACTTCCAACCTGACTCCAGGTTAAGTTTAGTGGAAATCATTGCCTTTAACAAAAAGATCATTGAAAAAGCTGGACGAAAAGAACGAAGAAAAAACTGCAGGATGAGAACAGAGGGGGTGGGGTAGAAATCTGTCGAGCAGAGAGACAGATACAGATGAGACCCAGAAAGAAAGAGTGCAACATAGAGACAGAAATAAAGCGACAGATTGGCTGAGAGTCAGAAAGACGAGAGAAAGGGGGTGAAGAAGCCTCAGTACATACGAATGAATGCTAAGTTGCTAAGAGCAACCTATTTTAATGATCATCAGTTTCGCCAGTCGATCAGCCCGAAGTCAGGTCCCAGGCAGGGATCATCATTGGAAAGAGGTTTAAAGCAAGTTAAGTGTCCACACTAGCTCCTTAGCCTGACGGGTTAGCGCCACTTGTCTGCTCGCTACTCTGTTTACCCCACCTGATTCGGCGCTTTCACAGCCTATCACGGATTCTGGCCACTTCCCTGGGGTGAGGGACAATGGGAGAAAATCCCTTGCTGGAATTCATATTGAGACTTAAGAGAGCTTCGGAGAAAGTGGGATCTCCGTACCAAGCTTGCTCTAGTGGTCTCTAGATTCAAAACTGCTCCTCGAGGAAACCTGTCTTAAGGCTCCGGGTGAGGAGAAAACAGTCCAGAATACTGTTAATGAGTCCCTGGTCCAGCATACTTCGCTCTGGAGAGCGAACCCCAACCTAGAGCCTCCTTTGTTCTTAGGAGGATGCTCTTCTGGAGAAGCGTCTCAGCTTCTGCCCCAGCCCTGGCCTGCGACTAGGCTCCTAAGAGGAAAGGTGCATTAGAAAGCACGGAGCTCCGTGGTAACCTGGGAACCCTGGCGGGAGTCGCCGCTCTCCAAAGTTCTGCCTCTCAAGTACGCCATTCCCTCTAGAAGAAAAACTCCAGCTCTCTCTCTGTGAAGCCTGACTCATAGTTCCCAAGGTTTGAATCTAGTCCCTGTGGCCACCTCCCTTCCCGAACCTGGACCTTCAACCCATTTCTAACCTTCAAGCCATAAGGCGCCCGAGGGCAGAAGCAGCGCCGGCTACTCGAGTCTCTAGGCTCTCGCCGCATCCACGCGTGACGATTTCTTTCAGCAGTCTCGAGGAGAAGCTCCAGCGGCTGTTCCTGATACTGTCCTGGGGCGTCTCTTGGGCTCCCACAGTTCTAGGTGTCCGAGGACTAGAAAAAGCGAGGCTCAGAAAGCGGGGCTGCTGGGATCCCCGGCTTCTGCCCCGGGGCTACCTGCCCAGCAGCACAGCTCGAGGTCCCAGGCGGCTGACTAGACAGCCGACCCAGGTCCCCCCAGCGCTCCGACCCAGCGGGGGAGGAATGGACTGGGACCAAGGGTGGGATGCAGTAGGGCTGGGTGGGGCGAAGAAAAGCAGAGTGTGGTGGGGCGGAGCGATGGTGGACGAGTAATTAGCGCGGGTTGGCGCGGGACAAGCGCGGAGAGGCGGCGAGTTGCTCACGGGAGGCGTCGGCTCCAGCACTGAGCTTGGACAGCTCCGAGGCTCTGAAAGGGCGGGGCCGGGGCCGGGGGGCGGGGCTGTCTCAATCATGAGTCGTTTCCAGCCCCCAGGCACCGCCCCTATCCCTTCTCCGTCCGCTTCTGGATCTCTCCTCTGACTCACATGAAAGCTCAGCTCCGCCAGCTAAGTGAGCCCCTGGGGACCAGAGCACCTTCCAATCCCCTTGAGCCTCTTTGGAACTCTTAGGATCTCCCCTGCGAAGATGCAGAATCCCCCGAGGGATAGGCAGAGTCAGTCTTCACAGCTTGTGGATTGTGGAGAGCTGGGTAAAAGCTTTCCAGTCTGTTCCCTAAGTCCAGTCCGAATTTGGTTCCTTTTACCACAGTCTCCTTCACCTAAACCACCCTTATGGTACCATCTGCCCAGTCCCCTTGGTGATTCGGGTATATTTTCTCCAAAAATCTGTGGTTTCTTTTCCTGGACCAGTGATGAAGTGTAAGTTAAAGTCCCTACTAGGAAACTCACCCATGGTGGGAGTGGGGAAAAGATGAAAGAGGACTAGAGTTCAAATAATAGAGTTTCTGCGGAGGGCATGGGGAGTTCCCTTTCTGAGCTTTGCCTCTGACTGTGTTTCTGTATCACCCTCAGTTCAAGCAAGTTAGCTCTTCCTGCAGGAGAGACCTGAATGGTATTGGGAGTGGAGTGGGAAGATGGAAAAAAGAAAATCTTGAGATGTTTGTTCCAGGCTCATCGTTGTCATAACCTGGGGCAAGTTTAATCTATGTTTCCCTCTCCCTTCAATCCTGTCACCCAGAACATCTAAGGGCTACAGAGGAAAGGTTAATAAGGATTGCCATTGTAAATGGGAATATGGTACCTATGCTGTCCCCTGTCCCTCTCCTGTCTGACAGCTTGAAGGGAAATTTAATGAAATCAGATCTAGGAAAAACTTGGAACACTGGAGTGTTTATTATGTGAATGGGCAATTGTAAGCATTCCTCTTTCCTCCAGCAGATTTGTTATAGCTATAAAAAGGACTAGGATCTTTTAGTGGCTTGGGGGTTGGCAGAACTCTCTAAAGGTCAGTCTGCCCATCTGCTCATCAGTGCCACCCTTACAGCCCCTGAATAAAAGTATTTGAGGTTCTCCAGAAAGAATATTATATAGATTCTCTCCCTTACCATCCAGTCTTCATTCTGCAGTCTTATACTGGAGCTACAGAATTCTAACACACTTAAGAAGATCTTTCTTTTATGAACCTGAAAGGGATGATGATACTATTATTCTACTAACAAGGCACTTCCACATTTCTATGAGGAAGAGGAGTTATGATAAGATAAGAATAGGAAAGAAGTCGGGGAGGGGGGCAAGCAGGGAGGGAGAATGGGAGAACTAGTCTTCCTGGAAGGGAGGAAGATGATGAAATTGGATGACCTCTGTCAGCCCTGAAAACCTAGTGGCACTGTGCTGTGAATTTTAGTTTAATGCAACATGGTTGAGTGGGTTTCACATTGCCAGTGAGTGAGATGGATGGATATTTTAGTTTTCAATTAGCAAATGCCTTGATCTTGAACAAGCTTCAAAGCAAACAGATGCTCTGAGTGATTGATAGTGGGAAACATCTGCAGCCATGAAGAGGAGAGATGAAGCTGGAGAATACTCAACTTCTAAGGTTGTTAGTCTTTTGGAGGTTATTCGTTCCCTTCCTTTGCTTTTAGAAAGAACCGTCCTTAACTAAACCAGATGTACGGGAAGGAGAGAGAAAAGATTGTCTCTTCCAAAAAGAGACAGCTTAGAGAAAAGAATGCTGGACAAGAAAACAGATCTGTTTGGGGCCACTAACTTGCTGTATGATCATGGGCAATTCACTTCTTTTCTCTGTGCCTCAGTTTACTCATAAAATGAGGGGGCTGGATCAGATGAACTATGATGTTGTACAATTCTAATATTCTATTAATTTTTAAAACTCCCTAAAGAAAAAGTCAATTTTACTGGAAGATTCAATGTTTCACAACCTACTTGTAGAGAAGTTCTTCTGATGCCTGACCTAAATCTTTTGTGCTTTTTAATATCTCTCATTGGAAAAAAATGGAAATGAGAGTGGTAGAGTGGAAAATAAAGGCAATGGAGGAGGCAGAAGAATGTAACTCACTCAAATAAAAAAAATGGGACTGGGTCGCTAAGGAGAGAAGGGAATAGATGAACAAGTAACAAGTCTGGGTGCCCACGATAAGTTCTAAGACCTGCAAATTGGATTATATGAAATCAGTGTTGGGGAGGATGAGAATGTCAGACAGTACCTAGCACACTGTCTTTCCCAAAAGAGATTCTAATGAATGCTTATTGAATTAAATGGATCTGAAGTGCCTCTTTACCCAGTCTTCAAGCCCTACTTCTATGGCATGCCCTGGAAGCAGTTACCCCTCTTTCTCTGTTCTAGTTCAACCAAGGAAAGAGAATAGAGATGAGATAATTCCTATTTTGTGTTGGGAATTGGACTCTGTTATGAATATTGTATCAGACTGAAGGGGTATATCTGGAGATAAAGACAATACAGAAAAGCATAAATGCTAGAATGATGACAAATGCAAACTTCTTGGAATAAATTGAGTTCTTTCTCTGGGTCTATTTTTTGGGGGAACATTAATGTTGGAAGGAAGGGATAAGTGGTAGTGAATAGATAGGGAATGGCCTTGGGTCTATCTCTCTCTAGGTTAGAGCATAATAATAATTATATTATTTATAGGACTTAGAGGGTGATGTCTTATAAATCTTAAACTACTGTGTAAATATGAATCATTAATATTGATAGTGCCATACGATTTATGGTAGAAAGGAACATTACTTTTACTACTGCTGCTGCTGCTACTGCTACTACTATTGCTACTATTATCTTAGTCTTCTCATCTTTTTTTGATGGGGGCTTAGATATAGATAGTAGAAGGACATGTTCTTATCCTACAATAAGATCCCTTTTGACTCTAAATCTATGATCCTATGGTTTTTCTTTCATATGCCATATTCTGTGGGCTATTATTACACAGGTGAATGATAGGAAAAATTTAGTATTTTAATGAAACTATTTGGATACAAGTTTATGTAGTCTTGACTCATTTTAAGTATCTTCAGGTAAATTTCATTAGTAGATAGGATGATGTGTTTGACATTTACTTCATAGTGTTGCTACAAAGTTTTAATTTCTCCCACTAGGTCTCTACATTTTGAAAACTTTTTATTCTGTGCAGTTTGGAAACTATGAGTACTTGACTAGTCAGCATTATTAAAATGTTCTTTTAAAATTTTTGTGGCAATGAGATGATTCAGACCAATTCTAATGATCTTTTGATGAAGAAAGCCATCTACACCCAGAGAGAGCATTGTGGGAACTGTGTGGATAACAGCATAGCATTTTCACTCTTTGTTATTGTTTGCTGCATTTTTCTTTTTGATATGATTTTTCTTGTGCAGCAAGATAATTGTATAAATATGTATACATACATTGGATTTAACATATATTTTAACATGTTTAATATATATTGGATTACGCGCCATCTAGGGGAGAGGGTAGGGGGGAAGAGGGGAAAATTTGGAACACAAGGTTTTGCAAGGATTCAATGCTGAAAAATTATCCATGCATATGTTTTGGAAATAAAGAGTTTTAATAAAAATAAAATAATAAAATAAAATAAAATTTTGTGGTTATAATTGGGGTGATTATGGGCAACAGTTTTGTTTGTAATAATTTTACAGTTCTAGTACAATTTATTTGACAAATTTTCTAGAATGTTTTGGAGTTTGTAGAACAAGAATTTGTCAGTTTATAAACAATAAGAAACTTCTAGTACATAATCCTAGCCACCTGATTGTGTCTTTCTAGGTAATTGATAGATGCTAAATTTTTGCAACCTGAAGTGATGTTTCAGTTTCTATCACTTCATTGTAAAATCTACCTTAGTCCATAAGTCCAGGTTCCTTAGGGATAACCTTCCTAAATTTCTAGTGGAGATGACCTGATTCTGAATCTTGATTGCAAACCCCTTTTCTTCTTTTCTTTTTTTTCCCTCTCTTCTCTTTTCCTTTCAAGACTGGGCCAATGACCCATCCCATTACTGATTAGCATGGAAACTCCTAATCTAGTTCCAACTTGGCCCACTTTGCCCCTTCTTAGACAAGTGCCCTTTCCCCTTCTTAAAGTTCATTATTAATGAAAACTTTGTGTGGATATCCAATTAGGATAGTTCACTACAGCACAGAATTCCAACGCTGAAAAGATTTAATAATTTCAGCTTCTTTAGTAGTTGAGATTACAGGCATGTGCCACCATACATAGCTTCTTCATTAATATAATCATTAATTCCTAGACACAGAGCAATATTTCATGCTGTGTATCAAGATAAGATGATAAAGGATGACATAAAGCATGATACCATAAGCACATTAAGAGAGAGTTCACTTGTCACATCTAAGGAGAAGTAAAGAATTTATTTCCAGACAAGAGACAGAGAACATTAAGAAATGTAAAATGGATCATTTTGATTACACTGAATTAAATTTTTTACACAAGCAAAACCAATGCAACCAAGATTAGAAGAAAATTAGAAAGATGGGAGACAAATTTTATAGCCACCATTTAAAATAAAGCTTCATTTCTCAAATTTAAAGATAATTGAATCAAATTTATAAGAATACTGGTCATTCCCCAGTTGACAAATGGTCAAAGGATATGAACAGTCAGTTGTCAGATGAAGAAATGAGAGCTATCTATAGTCATATGAAAAATGTTCTAAATCCCTGTTGATTAAAAATGAAAATTAAAATAACTCTAAAGTACCATCTTACACCTATCAGAATGGCTAATATAACAAAAGGAAAATGATAAATGTTGGAAAAGATGTGGGAAAATTGGAACACTGATGTGCTGTTTGTGGCATTGATTCAATTATTCCGGAGAGCAAATCGCCAAAAGGATTATAAAACTGTACATACCCTTTGATCCAGCAATACCAGTACTAGGTCTGTATCCTATAGAGATTATAAAAGAGCATGAGGTGCCACATGTACAAAAATGTTTATAGAAACTCTTTTTTGTGGTGGCAAAGAGTTGGAAATTGAAGGGTTCCTCATCAATTGAGGAATGGCTGAGTAAGTTGTGGCTTATGGACATGATGGAATACTATTGTGCTATAAGAAATGATGAGCAGGCTGATTTCAGAAAAAAAAAACTGAAAAGACTTATGTTAACTGATATATAGAAAAAGTGAACAAAACCAAGAAAACATTTTACACAGTAAAAGCAACATTGTGCAATGATCAACTGTAATAGAACTACATGGTCTCAGTAATGCAATGATCCAAGACAATTACAAAAGACTTAGGATATAAAATGCTATCCACAACCAGAAAAAGAACTATAGACTCTGAATACAGATCAAAGCATACTATTTTTACTTTTTTGGTTGTTTTTTGTTTTTCCTTTCTTTTGATTTTTCTCTTTATGATTCTTCTTTCACAACATGACTAATATGGGAATATGTTTAATATGATTGTACATATATAATCTATTATCAAATTGCTTGCTCTCTTGGAGAGGCATAGGGAGGGAGGAAGGAAGAAAAATTTAGAACTCTTTACATGTAATTAGAAATAAGAAAATACTATTAAGGGGGAGGGAATGCAATCACTAGTTTCATAGGCTCTGTCCAGAGATAAGTCTCTGTCAATAGCATTTGGCAAATACAATCATGAATATATAGTCAGCCTTTCACATTGCTTTGTGAAGTGATATCTGTTCCAAAATGACTTCTGTAAATTTCAAATTTGTTTATAGGGTGCTGTGAAAATATGTCTCAATTCTCTTCTCTTTTGGAGAGAAAGTGCGAATTTTTCTATAACTAACTTGATGTATTTTGTATGTTGTTAATGTTGCATAAATTTTCTTTGGCTGCCTTTTTAATCCATTGTACCTTTTATTGGGACAAAATTATATGTCAAGATTAGCATTGTATAGCTGTTAATTGCTCCAGATGTTTTCTTCCTGTTAGGCATTAGCTTCAAGATATGTCAGTCTTTTCCATATTAAGTCTCTGTTACTTGCTAACTTATGCTTCATGAGTCTTGCCAAGAGCAAGGTATTTAAGTGTCACTTTTACATTTTGGTTCAATTTTGACCTTCATATTAAATTGAGAGTCTCTATTCTTCCTTGATGCATATAAACACTTACAGAACCAAAATGATATTCTTTAAAAATAATTTTTGAGTTTAATAATTCCTAAATAAGACAAACATTTCCATATACAAAGCTGGATAGAAAAGAGGATTGTATATGCAGCCATAAATCTATATTACATTAATCTGTCTTCTGCCTCCAAGTTTACAACAAATGTAATATTTTATTTCCAAAGCTGTCCTGTTTTGCATGTATTTTATATTCATCTTTATTCTCTTCTCTTCTGTGCATTTAAAAGTGCTTCAATGACTCCTCCTGTTTTCCTCTTTTTTTTTTTTTTGGTAACCCCACCACTACTCTTTGATTTCCCCAATTTACCCCAACCCAAAAAAAGAATGAAATAAAAATAAACCCTCAAATCAAATATGCAGAGTGTCAAAACCCCAAAATCTCTACATTGGCTATTTTTGAAAATTCATGTCTTATTCTTCAAGTTCATCACTTTTCAGAGGTAGGAGCATGTTTCATCACTTTGGAATCATTGTATGATCATAGTCCTTTAGTCTTTCAAAGAAAATTTCTTTAAGCTTTTGTTACAGTATAATTTGTTTTCCTAGCTCTTCTCACTTCACTCTCTTTTTCCCCCTGAGGCAATTGGGGTTAATTGACTTGCCCAGGGTCACACAGCCAGGAAGTGTTAAATGTCTGAGGTCAAATTTGAAGTCTGGTCTTCCTGACTTCAGGGCTGGTGCTCTATCCATTGCACCTGTAAGCTGTCCCTTCCCTTTCATTTTTTAAACTCAATTTAAAAAATAATAATAGCTTTTTATTTTTCAAAATACATGGAAAAATAGATTTCAACATTCACCCTTGCAAAAGTTTGTGTTATAATTTTTTCTCCTTCTCTCCTTCCTCTTTCCCCAGACAGCAAGTAGGACGGTATAGGTTAAATATGTGAAATTTTTCTAAACATATTTCCACATTTGTCATGCTGTGCAAGAAAAATCTAATCAAAGAGGGAAAAACACAATAAAGAAAAAACAAGCAAACAATAACAAAAAAGGTGGAAATACTATGCTTTGATTCACATTCAATCTCCATAATTTTCTTTCTGTATGCAGATGACTTTTTCCATCAAAAGTCTATTGGAAATATCTTGTTCCCTCATTATTGAAAAGAGCCAAGTGCATCACAGTTGATTATTACATAATCTTGTTGCTGTGTACAACATTCTCTTGGTTCTACTCACTTCACTTAGCATCATGAGTCCATGTAAGTCTTTCCAGGCTTTTCTGAAATTGTACTGCTCATCATATAATAGGAATTCATACAAGTCTTCCCAGGTTTTCCTGAACTATCACTTTCATAATTTCTTATGATATGCTCATATTCCCCTACATTCATATACTATAATTTATTCCACTAATTTATTCTTAATTACTAAGCTTTCCCTTAGTTTTAAAATTCAGACTTTTGGAGTATAGTTTCTAATTGCTTTACAGAATTATTAAACCAATTGATAGCAGTATAAACAACACATGGGTGTGTCTGTTTTCCCAACTCTTCCAGTAACTGTCATTTTTTTTGGAAACCTGATCAATTTGATTTATTTAAATTTGCATTTTTTTTTAGTTATTGGTTATTTGGAAAAAAAGTTTTCATGTGGGTATTGATAACTTGAATTTCCTCCTTTGAAAACTGCTTGCGTGTATCATTTGACCATTTATTCATTAGGAAATTAATGTTGTCCTTATATATTTGAACATATTTCTTACATATCTTGGGTACCAAACCTTTATCAGAAAAATTGTTCTAAAGATTTTTTACTTAACTATTTCTTTTCTAATTTTAATTGAACCTATTTGATTTGTGAAAAACCTTTCGAATTTTATGCAAAATATTCATTTTGTCTTCTATGATCCTCTATATTCCTTGTTGGATAATGAACTCTTTGTCTATCCATGGCTATAAGTGTTTCCTTCCTTTTTTCTCTAATTTGTTTAGGATTAATCTTTTATTTTTAAGTCATTTCTCCATTTGAAACACATCTTGCTATATGATGAGATGGTAACCCAAACCATCTTCATGCCAGACTTCTATCCAGTTTTCCCAGTTTTATCAAAGTCAGTAGTTGTGGCTTTTGGATTTATTGAATACTATTCTACCGTCTACCTCTTCAAGGTTCACTAATTTGCTTCTTCATTCTTTAAACAGCATTAAATTATTTTGATGATTACTGATTTGTAATATAGTTTGAGATTTGATACGGTCTGACTCCCCCTTTCTGTTTCTTCCCATTATTTCCTTTGAAATTCTTGACATTTTATTACTCTAGATGAATTTTATTATTATTTTTCTAGGTAATTATATTTAACATATAATGATATTCTGATTGTTACGGCATTGAATAAGTCAGTTCTTTAGGGCAACATTGCCACTTTTGTTACATTGACATCATATAACCATGGACAATTCATGCTTTTCCAATTATTCAAAGCTGTCTTCATTTCTGTAAAGAGGGTTGCATAGTTATATTCTTAAAGTTCTTAAATGTGTCTTGATAGGAAAATTGCCAAAATGTTGTTTTGAATAAAACTCATACAAATGACATTAAGATATTATTAAAGAAAGTTTTCATGAGATAAAGTAAATGTGCTTTTTACTAAAGCCATATAATTTGATATCATCCATGTATATATCAAGTGATTAATAGAATCTGTTTGGTACAACTACTTCTTTACAAGGAAATTCATAGTCATTTGTATTTAAGAATAATGATAATAAATTAAAGTCTGGGAAGAACCATGGCAGGTTCAAATTGTATCCTTGGAAGATGACAGATTTTATAACAATTGTTCTAGATGTTATTGATGGCATGTTTTTAATAGAGAACAGTTTGCTTTATGAGTACTAAATACTCTAATACTCTTACTATCTCTTTTAAATATTTGTAGAATATAATTAAGTTGTGAGTGTAGAGTTGAGGAGAATTATTTCCTCATGATGATGATGATGATAATGATATGATGATGAGGAGGAGAATTATTTCATGAAGATGATGATGATGATGATGAGAGAGGCTCATAAGCAATGTTGAGAGTTTATCCTAAGAAAATAATAATAGACACATTTATTTGCAGGGATTTTGTGGTACAGTAGAAAGAATACTGGCTCTGGAGTAAGAAAAACTGAGTTCAAATTCCAACTCTCCTATTTAATAACTATGTGACCTAAACCCCTATTTTCTAAAATAAAATAGTTCATTTTTGAAGTCTACTCCAGCTCTGAAATTCAGATTCTAATAAGGGATCAGGAAAAAATGACATCTGGGTTTACAAAAAAATTTTGTCTTGGGTGGGGATATCCTACTCTTAAGAAAGAAACATACTTTATTACTCTGGATTTTCTAATTCTTTTTTTTTTTTTTATGGGAATGGATAAGAGCTTCAGATCTAGAACCTAAGCATTGTGTCTCATCCTGGAATCAGAAAGATTCATCTTCCTGAGCTATAATCTGGCTTCAGACCTTCCTAGCTATGTGATCCTGGGCAAGTCACTTAACTCTGTTTGCCTCAGTTTCCCTATCTGTAATATAAGCTGGAGAAGAAAATGGCAAACCTCTCCAGTATCATTGCCAAGTAAACCCCAAATGGGGTCACAAAGAGTTGGACATGACCAAATACCACCTTTATCCATCCTTTCTTCCCTTTGTGGTGTGAACAGGCATTTTGTGTTCATTAGACAGGGTCTGAAAATTGGATCTCCTGCATTTGAAAAATTGTGCCTTCTGCATATTACTTTAAATTGACTTGAAACTTACAGCCATTAATATAATGTATATAGTTTGATTTATCACAAAATAAATACCACAGGCCACTGTAGTAGAATTTTCTGTCACTAAAAATGTGTATTTTAAAAAGAATTATTAAAATGTATTCTTAGTTGCACCTCCCTCTTATACACCCCCAATTTACATGTTGTATCTAAACAATGGTATTTTTCTTACCCTGAATTCTATCTATTTACTGGGAATGTTGAAGTGGCAATCACTTGGTCCTGAGAAAAGTGAGAGCACTTCTCTCCTAGAAAATGGAATCTTTTATTTATTTGTTGCAAGTGCAAGGACTCTGGGCAGGACATAATTCATAGTAATAGCTGTTGCTGTGAGATTTGTAAATACCCTCCTAACATACACAAATTTTGATGCCAGAATGATCCAATTGGGTTGAACCAACTGCTTTGTCTGATAGGGGACATGTCTGTTATTAAAGGGACAGAAACACTCAGAAACTCCTCTTTCCTTTTCCAGATAATATCCTCTTCTATACCCTCTCTTTTGCTTCTCAATCCAAAAGGCTGAGAACAGCAGTGCTCCAATACTAGATGCTAGAGATAAAAAGATAAAAAGCAAGATTGCCCTCAAAGAGTTTCTGTTCTAATAGAGAAGATGAGTGAACAAATAGGTATAATACACATTAGAACATGATAAAAGGCAAAGGCAAGATCCAGGAAAAGTGCTAAAAAACAGACAGAGAAAGAGAACTCTTCCACTTGAAAGCATCAGGAAAGGTTTCATGGAGAAGGTGGGACTTGAAGGAAGAGAAAGTTTCTAGTAGGAAGGAAATGTGGAGAGTATATGTTCCAGGAAGATGTAGATCACAGTCAAAAGTGCTGGAATAGGAGTAGGCAAAACAATATAAGGAACATGTAAAAGAAGCGTAGAAAGGCAAATTCAAACCAGATTCTGAAAGTTCTTGGATACCAGGCTAAGGAATCTATATTTTCTCTTCTGGATAAAGGGGAGCCATGGAATGTTTTTGATCAGGAGAGTATCATGATCAGATATGTTTGCAGAAAAGATGTGGAAGCCAATGGAATGGAATTCCTTTGCCCTCTGCCCTCTCCTTTCTACCCTCCCTTCTTTTCCCTTTCCTCTTAATGACTCCCACTATCACCCCCAAACTTCCACTCCAATGAAATGGATATTTTGGTATGCTCTTTGCATCCTGCTATTCAGAACATCCACAATACAGGTGTGCCCTGACTTAGCAGATCCTGTTACACGGAACTCCAAAATACAAAAAAATTAATAAATTAATTAATTAACATGAAGTAATTATTCATGTTACAAAAGCCTTTGCAAAATATTTTCTTTAACTCCTTAATGGAAGAATATCATGGAAATGTAATTCTTATATGTTGATAGTTATTGAAAATCAATTAGAAAATAAAACTGCTTTTAAAATGTAGTGTTAGTCAGAAAGTTACACATTTTAGGCAGATTTTATTTGCATATAGTATGCTAAAAAGTGAAACCAATATGGTGGATAAAGAATTGGTCTTGGAGACAGGAATATTTTCATTCTAGTACCTTTTCTGTTGTAGACATGATAGATATGATAGGAATTACCATTGCTAGAGGAATTTTCTCATCCAGAACTCTCTAAAAGAGAAATCACACCTCTAATCATTTTTCCCCAGAAATATAAATTATACATAAAGATAGGTTTATTCATCTCAGTGTTGCATTAGGTTTCTGATTTTTATAGCTCTTTTCTCATAAGCAATTTTCATATGAAATCTCATTTACCATCTCCATAACCTGGTGAGTCAAAGGATCTTAGAAAATGACCTGGAAATTTCTTTATCAGTTCATTAACTTAACACTTCGTTAATGCTAGCTAAAATCTGGAGTAAAGTATTTAGGAGGAGAGAAGGGGGCAGGTATTTATTAAGCACCTACTATGTTCTAAGCACTATGCCAAGCACTTTACAAATGTTATCTGATTTGGTTTTCAAAACAACTTGTGAGGGGTATACTATTATTATTCCTATTTTTCAGCTGAGGAAACTCAGATATAGTAAGTGACTTGTCCAAGGTCATACCTAATAAACTGAATGTGAAGCTGGATCTGAACTCCCTGACTCCAGGCCCCAAACCATTACCTACCTTCTAGGATTTAGAATTCACAGAATGACCACCACTTAACTTACCTTCTAAAACATAATTTTTTTCATTTATTTAGTTTATTCAATGTTCTTATCCATTTATTCAATTAAAGCATTTCTTTTTTTAAAATCAACATTATTAATGTTTTATTGCATTTTTGTCACATTTTTCCCAGTTACAATTTTTTCCCCTTGATTCTTTTTTTTAATTTAATTTTTTTATTATAACTTTTTATTGACACAACCCATGCCAGGATAATTTTTTACAACATTATCCCTTGCACTCACTTCTGTTCCGATTTTTCCCTCCCACCCTCCACCCCCTCCCCTAGATGGCAAGCAGTCCTATATATGCTGAATATGTTGCAGTATATCCTAGATACAATATATGTGTGCAGAACCAAACAGTTCTCTTGTTGCACAGGAAGAATTGGATTCAGAAGGTAAAAATAACCTGGGAAGAAAACCAAAAATGCAAACAGTTTACATTCCTTTCCTAGTGTTCTTTCTTTAGGTGTAGCTGCTTCTGTCCATCATTGATCAATTGAAATCCACTTCCATTAGAATACATCTTCATACAGAATCGTTGTTGAAGTATATAATGATCTCCTAGTTCTGCTCATTTCACTTAGCATCAGTTCATATAAGTCTCTCCAAGCCTCTGTAGTCATCCTGCTGGTCATTTCTTACAGAACAATAATATTCCCATAACATTCATTTACCACAATTTACCCAACCATTCTCCAATTGAAGGGCATCCATTCATTTTCATGTTTCTAGCCACTACAAATAGAGCTGCCACAAACATTTTGGCACATACAGGTCCCTTTCCCTTCTTTAGTATCTCCTTGGTGTATAAGCCCAGTAGTAGCACTGCTGGGTCAAAGGGTATGCATAGTTTGATAACTTTTTGGGCATAATTCCAGATTGCTCTCCAGAATGGTTGAATTTGTTCACAACTCCACCAACAATGCATCAGTGTCCCAGTTTTCCCTCATCCCCTCCAACATTCGTCATTATTTTTCCTGTCATCTTAGCCAATCTGACAGGTGTGTAGTGGTATCTCAGAGTTGTCTTAATTTGCATTTCTCTGATTAATAATGATTTGGAACACTCTTTCATATGAGTGGTAATAGTTTCAATTTCATCATCTGAAAATTGTCTGTTCATATCCTTTGACCATTTATCAATTGGAGAATGGCTTGGTTTCTTATAAATTCGAGTCAATTCTCTATATATTTTGGAAATGAGGCCTTTATCAGAACCTTTAACTGTGAAGATGTTTTTCCAGTTTATTGCTTCCCTTCTAATCTTGTTTGCATTAGTTTCTAAAACATAAATTAATCAAGATTATGTAAGCACCAGGGCTCCCTAGCCTTCCAACTCCTGTATGAATATTTTAAAAATAGCCAAGTAAATCCTATATTATACTAACCAAAAAAATCATGGAATATTTTTTTTAACAACTTAGACAAATTAGTCCAATTCAAGTTGCAGATTGATCAAAGATGAGAATCCCAGTCAAGGGAAAGGAAGCATGGTATCATGGAAAGAGAATTGGATTTGGAGCATGAGGACTTATCTTGATTCTGCCATTCATCTATGTAACTTTGAGCAAATTCCCTTATTTTTCCAACTCTTAGATCTCTTTTCTTAAAATCAGGAGATTGGACCATATAATTTCTAAGTTTACTTCTGATTCTAAGTCTATGATAAAAATGAAAATTCAAAAACTTTCCCAGAGGGAAGGCAACAAAAAGTTAAAGAAAAATAATGCTGGCTTTTATACGTTTGGATTTTAATTGCAGTTATATAGAGGACAGGGAAGCCCCCAAACTTACTGAATGATTGCATTGATATCCATCCATGAGGAGTATGGAAATGGAAGTGATAAGTAAACAACCTCTTCCTAAAAAATCCAGAAGTGAGGCTTCCATATGAAGGCTCTTAAGGACTGGGGCACATACAAATGCTGTCCACTTTGTTTCTAGAGAAATAGGCAGAAAAACCAATTCCATAGTAACTTCTATGTCTCTACTTTTTTCAATAAAATTCTAGTGATTCACCTATACCTTAGTGGATCTGTGATTTCTATGATAAAGACATTAATTCCGGTGATTCAGATCAAAACCCATCCCATGTTTACCTATTCTGAAAAAGTTTATCAACCAAAGTTGAATATCCGCCAAATAGCATACTACATGTCTTCCTCTTGTTTCCTAGACATTACATGAATACTAAAGAATAAAATATCTAGGTTTTCCATCCATTATCTCTTGCTCCTGCTATGTAATTGGTGCATCATTTTTATTCCAATCACAAGTTTCCTAGTCACAGGATGGAATCTTTTACAAGTCCCTTTCCTACATAATTCTTCATTGGTAGTGTTATCTGTTATATATTTATTTATCTATTGTACTTTGGGTCATACTCAATTTCAGTTCTTCAAAACTAAGGTTTAATAGCAGTCATTAAAAAGGGTCAGCCAAAAAATTATCTTTTAGTTTCCTTATTATGTAGGAGCCTTTGAGATTTTTAAGATTTCAATTTAGGATTTCCAAATGATCAAAATGTTTTAGCACTGAAATTTTAGCTAATGATAGAATTCAGGGATTATTATCTCTGTTTTGAAGATTAAATTAAAGTCCAAAGAGGTCAAGCAAATAGCTGAACATCACATAGCAATGCTGTAGCAGAGTAGACACTTAACCTCACAATTCCTGACACTAGTGACTAGATAGCAGGTCACCTCAAAGTGTTCCAGGAAAGCAATTTGAAAATATGCCTAAAGGGCTATAAAACTATGCACAGTTTTTGACCTAGCAATACCATGGGGAGGCCTGTATCTCAAAAAGATTAAGAGGGGGAGGATCTATTTATAAAAAGTATTTATAGTGCCTCTTTTTATGGTAGCTAAGAATTGAAAATTAAAGGGATGCCTATAAATTGGAGAATGGCTGAACAAGTTGTGCTATATGATTGTGATGGAATATTATTGTGTTATAAAAAAATGACAAGCAAAATTATTTCAGAAAAACCTGGAAGGACTTAACATGAATTGATACAAAGAGAAAAAAGCAGAACCAAGATAACATTGTAACATAGTAACAGTTATATTGTTACATAGTAACAATAATATAAGATATTGTGAATGACTAAGCTATTCTCAGCAATATAATAATGTAAGACATTTCGAAAGGACTCATAATGAAAAATGTTATTTACCTCCAGGGGAAGAATTCTGAATACAAACTAAAGCATACTATATTTCTTTTATTCTTCTCTCTCTTTCTTTCTATCTCTCTTTCTCTCTCTCTTTTTCCTCCCTTCCTCCCTCCCTTTATCTCTTTCTTTCCTTCCTCCCTCCCTTCCTTCCTTCCTTCCTTTCTTCCTTCCTTCCTTCCTTTCTTCTTTCCTTCCTTCCTTCCTTCCTTCCTTCCTTCCTTCCTTTCTTCCTCCCTTCTTTCTTTCCTTTCTTCCTCCCTTCTTTCCTTCCTTTCTTCCTCCCTCCCTCCCTCCTTCCCTCTCTCTCTTTGTTTCTTTTTTCTTTCTCTCCTTTCTTTCTTTTTCCTCTTTCTTTCTATTCCTCTTTCTCTCTCTCTCTTTGTTTCTTCCTCTCTTTCTTTTTTTCTTTCTTTCTCTCCTTGCACAAAATGACTATTATGGAAATGTTTCACATTATTTCTGTGGATATCACTTACATGATTGCTTTTATATAAACTATATCAGATTGCTTACCATCTCAGGAGAGGTAAAAGACAGAATATAGAACTCAAAACGTTTTTTTAAGCAACAAATGTTTAAAATTGCTTTTATGTGTAACTGGGGGGGAATAAAAAAAGCTTTTAAAAAAAGAAAGTAGGAGCATCTAGGTGATACAGTGGATAGAGCATCAGCTCTGAAGTCAGGAGGACCTGAGTTCAAATCTGACCTCAGACACTTAACACTTCCTAGCTGTGTGACCCTGAGCAAGACACTTAATCCCAACTGCCACAGGAAAAAAAAAGAAAGAAAGTGTTCTAAAGCTATTAGTAGGCTACAAAATCAAAGAGTCAAAATTGCAATGTGATATCTCAAAAAAGCTAATTGAATCTTATATTGTATTAAAAGGAGTACAGTGTTCAGGACTAGAGTTGATCCACTTGCTGAAGTCTGTCCTAGTGAAACCATATCTGGTCACTCTTAGGAAATGACTTGGTGATTATTGGGAAGACAATCACCTGGACAGTGCCGTATGAGAATTGAGGAAGTAATGATCTTTAGAGAAGAGTGTAGGGATCATGATACTGAGGTAGAAAGGCACTATGAGGGAGAGCTGGGAGGTGCTATGTATTAGGCAAGCCAAACTACCACTACTTCCACTATCTCCCCTCAGACCATGAAGGAGATCATCTGGGACTCTGAACACAAGATCATCAGGAATAGTACTGCTTCTGGGTTAGGCTTTTCCCTCTACCTCCACCAAAACTTTCAATTTAAGGGAAGCAATCTTTGTTGAGATACCATTTGGCAACTGCTTCTTTGGATGTTGTAGCTGTAACTATTAAAGACCCAGAAATAAAAGTTCTCATGATGAAAGTCCTTAGCACTGTCAAATGGTTCTCGCTCAGAAACCGATATGATTATATCAGTGGAAATGGCATTAAAGAAGAAGTATTATCATCTTCTTTTCTGCTATACTCTAAGGATCAGGGGGATTTTCCATTTGACTTCCAGCTGAAATCTTTTATATGTGCTGTCTCCCATCAGAAAATGAGCTCCCAGAGAGTGAAAACTGCCTTGCTTTTCTATTTGTAATTGCAGCACTTAGCACTGTATTTTCCAAATAGAAAATGCATAACAGGTGCCTTGTCACTTGAATAAGTTCATTTCTGGCTCATTTCCTTCAGATCTTTGACCAGACTTCTTCTGCTTGACCCTGTAGGTAGAATGAGGAATAGTAGGAGAAGGTGTAAAAAGGTTGTAACAACACTTTATTAGCATGTTTAGACTTTTGATGGAAAGTAACTGAGTTTCATTTTTAAAATCTCCAAAACATTTACATTTACATATAACACACTCTCAAGGTCTCTCTGAATAACTTTAGAATTAATTGTGAGATGTTGAAGACCCTGGAATAGGACCCACAGCATACCCACACCACAAAAGCTACTAGAAGCAAAGCAGAATTACAGTGATGCAAAAGAAACATGCAATATGCACATTTATAGCTCTCTATTCTCTAAATGCTCATACGAACTAAATAGTCCATAAATGTGCCCAATCTGTGGCAGAGCCTTCTGAGCTTCAGACACTGTACCTTGACCCCAACATAATGAAGTCAGGACAACAACCAACTACATAAACATACATATACATGTATTTATATATATGTATATACAAATATATGATAAGCATCGAGCATAGTGCAAGTCCTTAGTCTTGCCTCTCTACTATAGAGATAAATTTATGTTTGATGTTAGGGAAAACTTTCTAACAATTTCCAGGCATGTGACTTAAGCCTAACCAAGACTCTCACAATCTGTACCTGCCAGCTTCCAATTTCTACTGGGCCCTGTATTTCTACTGCCAGGCTAAAATGCTGGGGCACCTTCCCCCATCAGACTTCTTGAAGGTCCTTTCCTCAAGTTCATCTCCAGGTAGGCCCAGATCTTTGTCTGTCTCCTGATTCAATGAGACCTCTTCCAGTTCCATATCCATCACTGGACAACCTTCCAAGGATAATACTTCATCCATTTCCTGATTCCCAAGACCTTCTCCAGGGAAGATAAAGCACTCTTGCTTCTTAACTCAGCTCATCTTTTTGCCTCCTGCAATGTGGGCCATTTCTTAAAAAGTTTATAATAGCTTTTTATTTTCAAAATACATATATACTTTTCAACATTCACCCTTTCAAAACTTTGTGTTCCAAATCTTTCTCCCTCCTTTCCTCCCCTACATAATAAGTAATCCAATACAGGTTAAACATGTGCTATTCTTCTAAATATATTTCCACATTTATCATGCTGAACAAGAAAAATCAGACCAAAAAGTAAAAAATTAGAAAGAAAACACAAGCAAGTGAACAACAATAAAAAGGTGAAAATATTATGTTGTGATCTACATTCAGGACTACATTCATAGTCCTCTTTCTGGATACATTTCATGACAAGTCTATTGCTATTCATTGTTGAAAATAATCAAGTCCATCCCAGTTGATCATCACATAATCTTGTTGCTGTGTACAATATTCTCTTGGTTCTACTCCCTTCACTTAGCATTACTTCATGTAAGTTCCTCTAGACCTTTTTGAAATCATCTTCAATCCTACCATTTCTTGAGGTCTCACAAGATATATCACTGCCTGCCATGAGATCAGACCTCAATCATAATTAAATGTCTTTCAAAATTTTCCTTTGTCCAAAAATACTCTTCCTAAGCTCTTCCTCAATGGTAAGTAGTAATTATGAACCTTTAATTATGTATGTACCACCCCTGTTCCTCATTCCCTACTCCTTCTAATTGAATTATACCCTTCCCCACTCCAGATCTTCCTCCTATTTCCACTGCTTCCTTATTTCTACAGAGCTCTGTAGACCTTCAGTTTGGTGATCAGTCTAATATCTCTCCTCTTCAACATTTTCCTTTGGAGCCTCCCAAAACACGAAACATGAGATTACTCTGACAATGAGTGTGTCAATGTCCTCCTCTATGTATATAGCCTTGGAAACCATATGTTTACTTACTTTGGCATTATGCTTTCCAGAAATATGTCTATACAATAACTCAGGATTTGTTACTGCCTTGCTTTATATCCCCAGTGCTTAGCACAATATCTGCCATATAGAAAACATTTAACATGTGCTTGTTGACTTTAAACTTGTTGACCTATATTGATCCTCCAATCCACTAAATGCCCCTAATATTTTGAACATAACTGTTTTCTAGTCACATTTCTTCTATTCTCTAGGTACCTGATTGCTTTTAGAACCCAAATATTTAACTTTATATTTATCTCTACTGAATTCCACCTTTTAAGAGTTCATCCATTGTTTTTAACCTGTTGGGATTGTTTTGTAGCCTAACTCTGTTGTCCAACATGCTAGGTATTCCTTCTACATTTGTGTCACCTGCAAAGAAACCATACATGTAAATATGCTGGATTTTAAAGTCAGAGGTCCTGATTCAAATTCTGGTCCTGCTGCTTGTTCTCTTATTACCTATATGACTTTGAAAAAGTCTCTTCCATCTCTCTAACTCCTACTTGCTTACCTGTATCAGATAGAGGGAGTTAAGCTAAATGGTCTCGAAGGTTTCCTCCAGCCTTAAATTTATAATCCTAGAAATTTGAAAAACACACCATTTATTCCTTTGTCCACAGGAAATCTCAGTCAAGGTTTAAACTACTCCAATTGTCTGTTCTATTTGTGCTATAGGACTGGAATTCTCTATTTCAGAATCCACTTAACCATAATACTATGAAGCCCACATTTGTCCGTCTTGTTTACAGGGATATCATGAGAGGTTTTGTCAAATGCTTTGCCGAAATCCAAGTGCACTGTGTCTTTGTTATTCCTTTGATCTACCAGTCTACCTTGTAAAAAAGAAAAAAAAGGAAATGAGGTTAGTCTGGCATGACCTATTTTTGATGAATTCATGCTGGCTCTTAGTAATCATCACTTGCCTTTCTACATGCTCTCATATTATCCCTTTAATAATATGTCCTAGAATTTTTGTCAGAAGTTAAAATCAAGATCGCTGGTATATAATTTAAAGATGTTTCCTCCTTTTTGAAAATTGGTTCAACTTTTTTTTTTCAGCACCGCTTCCATAGCCCTTCTGAGTCCGCCATGATTTTTCCAAGATCACCAGTAGTCATCACATTCACAACCTCTTTCATTTCATGGGACCTGGTAACCTGAAATCATAGGGCACGTTTATGTACTATCTTATCCTTTCCTCATTTCTCTTCAGTTTTCTTTTATTCTTATTCATTTCCCTCCTCTTTTGTAGTCTGATGATTGCTCTCCTTGGTAGAGAAAACAAATGCAAAATAGTAGTGAGGTAGCTTTGCCTTTTCCATATCATTCTTGTCCGATACACCCCCAAACAAAAATTCTCTTTGCTTTGAGATTGCTTTTTCTCCCAATTCAGCTTCATAAAAATTCTTTGGTCTCCTAGGCATTTATTATCAGTTCATTCTGAGATTCAGCTCTCCTGACATTATTCTCATAGGACCATTATTTTGTGTTTCTCTGCAGTTATTTGTCTTGGCTTTTATCTTCTGTATGCATTTAAAAAAATTTTTTTCCCTTGGACTATGAGTTTCTTGTGCATCCATGACAGTCCCTTTTTGATAAAAGCTTTTTATTTACAAAATGTATGCATGGGTAATTTTTCAACATTGGCCCTTGCAAAACTTTTTGTTTCAAATTTTCCCCTCCTTCCCCCCACCCCTTCCCCCAGCTGGCAGGTAGTCTAAAACATGTTAAATATGTTAAAATACATATTAAATCCAATATATGTATACCTATTTATACAGTTATCTTGCTGCACAAGAAAAATCAGATCAAGAAGGAAGAAAAAGAAAAACTGAGAAAGAAAACAAAATGCAAGCAAATAACAACAGAGAGAATGAGAATGCTACATTGTGATCCACACTCTGTTCCCATAATTCTCTCTCTGGGTATAGATGGCTCTTTTCATCACTGCACAAGTGGAACAGCTTTGAATCCTCTCATTGTTAAAGAAAGCCACTTCCATCAAAACTGATCGTTATATAGTCTTGTTGTTGCCATGTATAATGATCTCCTGATTCTGCTTATTTCACTTAGCATCAGTTCATGTAAGTCTCTCCAGGCCTTTCTGAAATCTTCCTGCTGGTCATTTCTTACAGAAATATAATATTCCATAACATTCATATACCATAATTTATTCAGCCATTCTCCAACCAATGGGCATCCATTCAGTTTCCAGTCTCTAGCCACTACAAATTAGCCACAAACATTTTTTGCACATATAGGTCCCTTTCCTTTCTTTAATATCTCTTTGGGATATAAGTCTAGTAGAAACACTGCAGCATCAAAGGGTATGCACAGTTTGATAACTTTTTGAGCATAGTTCCAGATTGTTCTCCAGAATGGCTGGATCTGTTCACAGTTCCACCAGCATTATCAGTGTTCCAGCTTTCACACATCCCCTCCAATATTCATCATTATCTTTTCCTGTCATCTTAGCCAATTTGAGAGGTGTATAGTGGTATTTCAGGGTTGTCTTAATTTGCATTTCTCTGATCAATAGTGATTTGGAACACTCTTTCATATGAGTGGTAAAATTTCAATTTCATCATCTGAAAATTGTCTGTTCATATTCTTTGACCATTTATCAATTGGAGAATGGCTTGAATTCTTATAAATTTGAGTCAATCATGACAGCCTCTTTAAGAGTCACCTCTTTATATGTGTCTTTAAGAGACATATATATTTTAATCCTTCTTAGAAAAATGTTTTTGTTGTCAGTATTTAATTCTTGGAAGAATCACATTCATTTCAAACAAACTTTCCCTTTAGAATTTCAGTCCTTGTGATCCTTCCTCTCCTTTCCCTGAATACTTCAAAATCTGTTCTTTGTAAATATAAGGTGCACATCAGATCTTAAGTTTCCCCAACTTATGTTCTACAACTAAGGATGAATGGTCACTTCTTCCCAAATTTGCCATAATTTTTTCTTTAACAACAGGTTTTGAATGATTGGTCAAAGTGAGGTTCAAAACAAACAGTCCTCTGATCTTTTCCTCTATCTCTTAAAGAATGTAATTATAATAAAGAATGTTTGTCTTATAATTTTAAAAACACTATTCAGGTATTCTAGCGCTCTATTATCTCATGTTTAATCTGCCACTCAGTGAGACTCCTATATATAGCACAATATAACTGTAGGGCCATTAGAGTTTGAGTTACTTGTCTTCTTTAGTGATATTTCTCTTTCGGTATTGTACCTTGTATCCTCAGTGGTATTTGGCTTAGGGAATAAATAAGCACAGTTTTATCCGCACCCCCTCTACAGTCAGCTTAAATCTCCTTTTATCCAGCCATTCAAATAGAAACAGCACCTAATGTAGAGATGGATCCTAAGCAGTGGCTAGAATATCCTAGTTTATTTTAGATTAATGTCTTTAAGCTGGCATCCAGGGTACTAGGTACCCCTTATTTCTCTATATAGTCATTAAAACTGAGACAGTTGGTCAGAGCTGATCTCCCAGGAAGAGAACAGAAGGATAAATCTCAGCCATTCCCTCCCTCTGTCCCAATTGCTCAGTTCTTTTCCCATGAGCACATCTTAGGAGATGGAGCTCTTTTCAAGAACATCAACCATAATATCTAACTTTTCATGATCCCATTTAGAGTTTTCTTGGCAAAGAGACCGGAGTGGTCTACCACTTCTTTTTCCACCTCATTTCACATATGAGGAAACTGATACAAGTATTTTGCATCAAAGTTTTTTGACCAAGGTCACATAGCTAGTAAGTGTCTGAAGCTGGATTTGAATCAGAAAGTTGAGTCTTCCCAATTCCAAATCCAGGGCTCTATCCACTGTACCACCTGGCTGACCATATTGTGCTATACTCTGCATTTATCTGCATTTCTCTAATTATTAATGATTTGGGACATGTTGATCACATCGCTGCTGATAGCTTAGATTGCTTTCTTAGAAAACAACCTATTCAAATATATTCACTACTTATCAATTGGGGAAATGTTTTTATACTTTTAGATTGAATCAGTTCCTTATTCTAGGGTTGTTATTGTACTTCATGGTGACTAAGCATGCATGATAAGTTCATTCATTCAATAGCTGCTTTCAGAGTGTCTATAATGGGCAGGAAGTTCATATAAGGTGATCATAATGAATGAATGTCCCACAGCCAAAGCATCCCAAACCAAGCATTTTAGGGGGAAGCTGGGCAGGAAAAGAATGGAGGGAGAAATTGGATATACGATAGCAAGAAGTTCTGTGGCTTCAATAAAGGTAATTGCATCATTAACCCAAGGGTCCATGTATTGTCTTTTTCTCTGGTGAGGGTGTACATTGTGAGGATTTCAGGAACTTTGAGGTGATGCACATGCCCACCTTCCCATTGAGAGTCCTAGTTAGATAACAATGGTTACTGAACTCTCTGCCCCCAATAAATGGGAGTAATTTCTCATCACTGAGAAGCAAAGACTGGAAAGATCTGATAGTCTAAGGTTCCAAACAAGTAATTGGTTTGTGGGAAAAGCAGAAAGTGTGAAAAAATGATGCTTTCCTAATCTTAGTGAAATTTATTGCAGAATCTCAAGCTGTAAGAGACTTTGGTGACTATTCCTGAGATTGAATCTGAATAAGACTGTCTTCTGTACCATCTGGCGAGTGAAGTAGCTATTCAGTCTTTGCTTGAAAATCTCTGGAACCCATGACCTCACAAGAGGGTGCATTCCTCCTTTGGCAAGAATTAACTATTTAGAATATTAAAATTTGTTTTTACATGTAATTGGGAAAATATTATTTTAAAAGAAGTTTTTCTTTATTTCTGACAAATTGGTCTCTGCAAAATCCATATTTACTCCTAGTTTGCCCTTCTGAGGTTGAAAGAAATACAAGTCTAATCCTTCTTCAAAAAGAAAAGGAAACAGAAAAAAAAAAGTTCTTCACATAGTTGAACACAACTATCCTTTCCTCCCAGCCTGAGCCTGCTTTCTCCAAGTCAACCATGCTCAGCTGATCCTTAACTAGTCTGTTCTGCAGGCCCATTCTGTGCTCTGGAACCTCTTCAGTTTATCAACATCTTTGTTTAAATGTAATTTCCAGAACTGCACCCAGTATTCCCAACGAGGCCTATGGAAGACGTCATGCAGCACAATTCTGACTTCCCTAGTCATGGAATCCCAGGTCCATTGTGATCTCATTGAATCATAGACTTAGAGCAAGAAGAATCAAGTTATCTTTTTACATGAGAGGAAGTGGCACTCAGAGAGGTCATGATTTGCCCAAGATTATACCAGTGGTACTTTAAAGATAATCTAATTCAGCTTCCTTATTTTTACAGTTGAGAAAACAAGCTCATAGAGATCATAGATCATATCACCTCATAGATTTTAGAGCTCAAAGGGACAGGAATAATTAAGGGTTTTTAAGGCCATCAAGTCCAGATCCATCATTTTACATAAGAAGCTGGAACACAGAGAAGTAAAGTCCATATGGGTAGTACACAGTGGAACTGAGATCTGAACTGAGTTCTAACAAAATCCAAAAGTAATATTCTTTCCATTAAATTAAGTGATCTAACCAAGATAATAAGTATAGCCAGTAATAGTAGGTAAGAATCAGCCACCACATGCATCTGTTATCACAACCTGAGATCTCATTAGCTTTCTTTGGCTACCATGTCATACTGAAAGGCAACCAAGGATAGTTGAGAGAATGCTGGACTTAGAGTTAGGAAGATGGGAGTTCTGAACCTTCCTTAGGTATTTCCTATCCATGTGGCCCTGAGAAAATCACTGAATCTCTCCAACCTTAATTTCTTTATCTGTAAAATAGGGATAGTAATAACCTATGTTATAGAGTCATGCTCAAATGAAATAAATAGTATATATAAAGTATTTTGAGGATGTTAAAGTGCCATATAAACAAAAGCTATTATGTGTTAATGTTTTGTTAAGATATGTAAGTGCAAATAAAATAGACATGTCCATATGGGTCATCTAAATTTATAAACATGCCCTGAGGGTGACATGGATCTCTGGAATCTAGCCCACCTCTACAGAAAGGAAGGCAGAGGTCAGTGACAGTAAGCTAGCTGGAGGAATGAGAAGATCCAGCAACATCACAAAGATAGGTGTTCTTTTCTCCAGTTTCCAAGAGGAGCATCAGATTAGAATTATGTGTATGAATAGATAGACAGACAGAAAGACAGATAGAGACACACAAAGACAGACAGAGATAGATAAACAGATGGATAAACAGAGTGACACACACAGAGAAAGAGAGAGGCAGAGACAGATAGAAGAAGAAGAAGAAGAAGAAGAAGAAGAAGAAGAAGAAGAAGAAGAAGAAGAAGAAGAAGAAGAAGAAAAAGAAGAAGAAAAAGAAGAAGAAGAAGAAATAGAAAGAGATGCTTTATTAAATCTATCTCGTCTACAGAAATGCTTTTAGGGGTTCAGAAGGAAAGCTATTTTCCTGGTCACTCAAGGGGAGAGCAGCCCTTAGCTTAGATTTTCTTACTATAAGAATAACTACCAAACCTATATATTAAAGCAAAACAGCAAAAAAAAATCAGAGAAGGTTGAATAGATAGTTGTTGTTGTTATTCAGTATGACTGCATGGACTATACTCTCCATGGAAAGTTTTCTGTCAAAGATACTGGGATGGGTTGTTTCTCCAATGGATTAAGGCAAACAGAAATTGGGGTGGGGTGGGGAGAATTGACAGCAACCTACAATTGCAAATGGGACATAGAAGCTGTGAGAATTATACTTGACAGTGGATTTGCACCATATTTCTATCAAGGCAAGATAAAATTAAAGTGTCACGATAAGTCAGAGCTGTAGCAGCTATTTTATAAGGTGAAATTAAGGCTCAGACAAAGTAAAATGGCCTGGTTCACAGAGCTAGTTAGTGATGAAGCAGAATTTGAATACAGGATTGCTGCATCTGAATATGGGTTCTTTTCATACATCAGACTCATGCACACAGAGCAGCTCATCTACTTAAGTAGAATGGAAGCAGGGCTTATTAGCCCAGGAAGCTTTACCAGCCTCTAAGGCTAGATTAGAGGTATTAAGTAAGCTTAAGACTGCAGATGCAATTCCCATGTTCTATAAAGTGACAAATCTGCTGTCATTTATGTTTACTTTCCTTTTATTCCTTTAAATGTTAGGGAAAACTTAGATTTTTTTTAAATGACTGTCATAATTGATCAGGATGCTAGAAGTGATGGAGGGAAGATTTCCACACTATGGCCAGTAGAACAGGGAGCGGTGGAGCACCCTGAAAACACAAACAGACCCTTGCAGTTTGGGGATCTAGGTCAGTGATGACCAGTTAAATGAGAGTACACATGATGAAAGAGAAAGAATTCTCATAGTGGACTAGAGTCTTGCCATTCTCCTTGCCTGATTTTTCATTTCCTTATCAGTTCTTTCATGAAAGACCTGCTTTGGGGAAGGGAGAAGTAAAGGAGAGGGAGAGACATTTAGGAACCTCTCCAGGAGTGAGGAGAGCAATATGACTTAAAAAACCCTTTTTTCACTCTGCCTGAAATGTAAAAAAAAAATTAGATATTAATGTGGGTTAATAGCTCTGAAAGGGTTTAGGTGGAAATGCTATTAGCTTTCCCATTCGGATTACTTTCCTTGGACAAGCCATATCTCCTGTATGAATGTATTTTTCTCATCTGTAAAATGAAAGGATTAGATTAGATCTCTAAGGTATCTCCCAGTTATAAATGCTACAACTCTACCTAGCAGAGATACTCTGAGGGGAATGGAATTTTAACAGGGTAGGGAGCTCTGACGAAGAGGAAGAGAAAAAGGTAATTTTGAAGCATGAACTATAATAGTAGAAGAACGACCTGGGGATGGGGGAAGTATGGGTGGGTGCTTTGGACAGTCTCACTGGGCAACCAGAGAGGCAGAAAAGAGCACTGGGAGGCATGACAAAGGAAAACTAAAGGAGGAAACAGAAAAAGAAGTAGTAAGAAAAATACAGAAAGGGAAGTGGAGAGAAGAAGGTGAGCAAAGAAGGTGAGAGTTAGTTGATGTGACTACTTTGTCTTGTTTAACAAATTTTTTCCAGAAAAAAGAAGATAGAAAAAGTCCTAGGTAGATTTTATTTAATATTTGGTCTACACACACACACACACACACACACACACACACACTGCCCTCCTGGGTGATATTTACTGAAATATTGGGGATGAGAGGGTGGTCAGACATTTTTGGATGTGCTGAGCATATGTGCAATTTTGCAGGAACTATGCTGGAAACCATCTCCTCCATGGGCTAAGCAGCTCATGTGGCAACTGCCTTGCTAAACGGCCAGTTCTCAGTCCCTCCTGCTTTACCTCCTTGAAGTTCCTGGCAACCTTTCCCTGAGGGTACTCTCCCAGATGTAGCTTCCTGGACCAGAATCTGAAAGCTACCTGGGCTCCTGGGAGCCGGTTAGACTATGCTGTAATTACCTATAGGCAATATCATTTGTTTAAAACCATGACAATCTTAAGTACAGTTTTGGGCTAAATCATGGCTCAGCCAGACAGCTAGGGAAAAGCCACCCTACAATAAGGAGGCAACAGCACTGACGTGATCCGTACCTTGCTGGGATTCACTTGGCACGGGCACTGTGCTAAGTGCTGGGGGAAAGTGTCAGGAAGCTCCTGAAACACTGGATTGCTTGTCTAGAAACCCTCTCTGGTGGCAGAACCTTGGGGAATGAAGAACAGACAGCTTGGAAGACGACCCTCTATACCCTGGAGGGACCATTCATTCTTTGTCCTTTTGGCGTTCTTTGTTAGGAGACAATCTACCGTCTAGACTCAATTTAAATGAATCCAACAAACGTATTTACTACAAGCAAGGCACTGTGCCAGGTTCTTGGGATACAAAGATAAACAATTAAATGAAATCAGCCATTGAATTTAATGGGACACTACATTTGAATCAGAGGGCTGGGATTCAAATCCAGGCTCTAATTTACTATTTGTGTGCTCACAGAGAGGCTTCCCAATTTGTTTATTTGTGGGGGGTTTGGTTTTGTTTTTTGCTGAGGCAATTGGGATTGTGACTTGCCCAGGGTCACACAGTGGGAAGTGTTAGGTGTTTGAGGTCAAATTTGAACTCAGGTCTTTCTGACTCCAGAGCCAGTGATGGAGAGGTTTCTTTACTTCTCTGATCTGTTTTTTCATCTTGAAAAATGAAAACATTGAACTAGGTGATCTCTGAGGTTCCTTCAAGCTCTAGATCTCTGATTCTATGATGCTTTGAGGAGCTCACACTGGGTAAATGAATCAGTAAGTTCAAAGTATAGACAGAGCAATTTTAAGAAGCATAGAGTGGCAATAACTTTAGGGATAATTAATAATAATAAAAGCTAGTACTTATATAGCACTTTAAAATTTATAAATATCACATTTTGTTCTCTCAGGTAACCAGAGAAGGTTGTTAGTTATTATGATCCCCATTTAACAGATGTGGAAACTGAGTTTGAGAAAGTTTAAAAGACTTGCTTACAGTGATACAGGTATTTATTGTCTGAGCCTGGACTTGATCTCAGTTCTTTCTTCTATATAACCTGGTGATAAGGAAAGATTTCCTGCATAAGGTGGTATTTGGCTTTTTGCTTTGAAGGAATCCAGGAATTCTATAAGGTGGAGGTAAAGAATTACATGTATGATTTTGGAGATCATAAGTACAAAAGGCAAAGTTGGAGGAGGTGTCAACTAGGTGGTGTAGGAGATAGATAGCTCAATGGATAGAATACTGGCTTGGAATCAGGAAGGTCTGAGTTTAAAACCAGCCCCACATATTGACTGTGATCCTGGGCAAGACATTTTTACCTCTGCCTCAGCTTCCTCATTTGTAAAAAGGGATAATACTAACCCCTACCTCCCAGGGTTGTTGTGAGATCAAATAAGATAATATTTATAAAGCTCTTATTAACACAGTGCCCAGAACATAGTAAATATTATATAAATTTTATTGTTTTTGTTGTTGTAGAGAACAACCAATAGGCCAATTTTACTTGAATAAAATACATGAAAGGTAGTATATGAAATAATAGTGGAAAGATATGTAGGAACCAGATTATAAAGGGCTTTAAATGGCAGCCTGAGAATTTTTATATTTTGTCCTAGAGGAAACAGGGAGAAGTTGATTATTTTAAAAATGGGGTAAGAGTAACATAGTCAATTCTGGTTTTGTTTTTGTATTATCAATTTGGTAGCTGTATTAGGAAGGCATGAACCCTATTAGGAGTACATTCTAATGGTCCAAGAGATATATTTATATGAGCCTTATGAATGTCTTGTACCTTTTGTGGATGAAAAGAAAAAAGATATTGTAGAAGACTAACAAAACTTGGCAAGATGGGGGTTGAAGGACAAGGAAGAATCAAGGGTGATTTCAAAGTTGCAAGCATGGATAAGTATAAAGATAATGGGACCATGTACAGAAAAGAAAAATTTTGGAAAAATGATTATTGAGGTGGGGTTAGGGGTTGGAATATAATAATTTCCATTTTGAACAAGTTAAATTTGAGATGCCAGTGGGAGATCCAGGTGATTTTGTCTTGCACATAATGTAGAACTGGAACTCTGAGTGTAAATTGAAATCAGCTTAATATTTGTTGAAGTCTTCTGCATGGATATAATCATTAGAATGTATAATTATGGATGGCAGGAACTGCGTTTTACCTTTCTTTGTGTACCTGCCCACTAGCAGGCACATAGTAAGTATTTAATAAACAGTTGTCATTTTATTGATTGAACCCATGGGAGTTGATAATATCACCAAGGGAGAGAATGCAAAAAGTAAAGAATCAATCTTTCTCTTCCCTTGGCTTCTCTGGCATTGTTGGTTATTAGGTATTTTCCTACTTTTTTTATTTTCCTTTGTTGGATCATCATTTTCTTCTTTCTCACTAAATGTAAGCATCTTATAAAACTCTATCCTATGTCCTTTTATTTTCACATAGAAAAGCTACAGAAAGATAAAATGATGAGGACTAAGAAAATACCATTGGATTGAGCAATAATTAGATCAATAGTAACCTTGGAGAGAGAAGCTTCCCTTGATTAGTGGATATAAACACTATATTGCAAGATTTTAAAAGTGAGTGGAAAGTGAGTAGAGAAAGGTAATTGTGTAGATAACCTTTTCTAAGAATTTAGCTATGGAAGGCATACAAAATGCAGGATAATAATTGAGAGAACAGCATCATCAAGTAAAGATATGTTAAGAATAGTGATAGGGGAGATATCTGTAGGTGGCAAAAGAGCCAGTAGATTAGGGGAGAGAAAAACAATGAAAGAAAGGGAAGGAATAATAAAGGAGTAAGCTCTATAGGATAAAACATGGGATGGGATCCAAGCAAAGGGATAAGTCTTGGCAAGATCTCTTCTTTTTTTTTTTTTTTTTTTTTTTTTTTAAATCAGACTTTATCATTTCTCCAGTGTGGGGAGTTCCCAGTGAAATATTTCCTCTACCAATGAAGACTGGCATCTTCTCTCTTATTTATAGTCTTTGAAAATTTTCTGAAGGCGATGAGAAGTTAAGTGATTTATTCAGTTATATGATCAGTACATGCCTGAGGCAGGGCTTTCAATCCAAGTCTTTTTGGCCTGAAGACCAGTTTATTACCTTTCAAACATAGTACCTAGCACTAAGTGCTTAATAAATTTTTTCTTGACTGACTGGCTGACTGACCTCAGTCAGAGGTCTGGGGGAAAGGAGGGAAAAAAAGGAGTTGATTAAGTCAACTATACCTTTAAAGATAAGAAAGGGGAGTCATGGCAGGAGTGATGAACTTAGAGAAAAGGGAGAGATGGGGTGACAGCAGAAGACCTTCAAGACAAAGAATAGTTTTAGTAGACATGAGACAAAGATTGAAAGATAGGAAGTTTTGCCAATCAGACTCCCAAAAAACTATTTTAATGACCTAGAAAAAATAACAACAAAGTTCATATGGAAAAACAAAAGGTCAAGAATTTCAAGGGAATTAATGAAAAAAAAAAAAACAAATGAAGGTGGCTTAGCTGTATCAGATCTAAAATTATATTATAGAGCAGCAGTTACCAAAACCATTTGGTATTGGCTAAGGAATAGATTAGTTGATCAGTGGAATAGATTAGGTTCAAGGGATAAAACAGTCAACAAATATAGCAACCTAGTCTTTGACAAACCCAAAGACCCCAGCTTTTGGGATAAGAACTTACTGTTTGACAAAAATTGCTGGGAAAATTGGAAACTAATATGGCAGAAACTAGGCATTGATCCACACTTAACACCGTACACCAAGATAAGGTCAAAATGGGTTCATGACCTAGGCATAAAGAATGAAATTATTAATAAATTAGAGGAACATAGGATAGTTTACCTCTCAGACCTGTGGAAGGGGAAGGTCTTTATGACCAAAGCAGAACTAGAGATCATTACTGATCACAAAATAGAAAATTTCGATTATACCAAACTGAAAAGTTTTTGTACAAACAAAACTAATGCAGACAAGATTAGAAGGGAAGCAATAAACTGGGAAAATATTTTTACAGTCAAAGGTTCTGATAAAGGCCTCATTTCCAAAATATATAGAGAATTAACTCTAATTTATAAAAAATCAAGCCATTCTCCAATTGAAAAATGGTCAAAGGATATGAACAGACAATTCTCAGATGAAGAAATTGAAACTATTTCTAGTCATATGAAAAGATGCTCCAAGTCATTATTAATCAGAGAAATGCAAATTAAGACAACTCTAAGATACCACTACACACCTGTCAGATTGGCTAAGATGACAGGAAAAAATAATGATGATTGTTGGAGGGGATGCGGGAAAACTGGGACATTGATGCATTGTTGGTGGAGTTGTGAACGAATCCAACCATTTTGGAGAGTAGTTTGGAACTATGCTCAAAAAGTTATCAAACTGTGCATACCCTTTGATCCAGCAGTGTTACTACTGGGATTATATCCCAAAGAGATTATAAAGAAGGGAAAGGGACCTGTATGTGCACGAATGTTTGTGGCAGCCCTTTTTGTAGTGGCTAGAAACTGGAAACTGAATGGATGTCCATCAGTTGGAGAATGGCTGAATAAATTGTGGTATATGAATATTATGGAATATTACTGTTCTGTAAGAAATGACCAACAGGATGATTTCAGAAAGGCCTGGAGAGACTTACACGAACTGATGCTGAGTGAAATGAGCAGGACCAGGAGATCATTATATACTTCAACAACAATACTATATGATGACCAGTTCTGATGGACCAGGCCATCCTCAGCAACGAGATCAACCAAATCATTTCCAATGGAGCAGTAATGAACTGAACCAGCTATGCCCAGAAAAAGAACTCTGGGAGATGACTAAAAACCATTACATTGAATTCCCAATCCCTATATTTATGCACACCTGCATTTTTGATTTCCTTCACAAGCTAATTGTACAATATTTCAGAGTCTGATTCTTTTTGTACAGCAAAATAACGTTTTGATCATGTATACTTATTGTGTATCTAATTTATATTTTAATATATTTAACATCTACTGGTCATCCTGCCATCTAGGGGAGGGGATGGGGGGGTAAGAGGTAAAAAATTGGAACAAGAGGTTTGGCAATTGTTAATGCTGTAAAGTTACCCATGCATATATCCTGTAAATAAAAGGCTATTAAATAAAAAAAATTAAAATTAAAAAATAAAAATAAAAATAAAGAAAGATAGGAAGTTTTTATTAAGAGAAGTTAGATTTCAGAATTTCTAGATCATAAAGGTGGACCAATTATTGATGTCAGTCCAATCAAGATTATGTCCAAAGTGTGTGTTAACTGAGATGAAGTTGAAGATGAAAATCATGGGAATTTAGAAGACTGATGAACTAAAAAAGAAAGAATATTTAAGGAGATACCAATATTTATGACAAATTGCTGAATGAAGGCAGGGGTTGGAACAGAGAAGAAGATGGTAGGTGAATCAACTCCTCTGAGAAAAGAGAGAGAATGATCATTGGGTTGATAGAAAATTGTGAGAAGATAATCAATAAGCATAAAGATATATACATGACAGCAATCTAATAGTTAATTCAACAAAAATTTATTAAATGTCCACATTTAAAGCATCATGCTTGATTCTGGAAAGCTAATAATTTTCTAGTGGGATAGAAATAAGTGTTACTTTTTCTAACAAATGACATTTGGATAACTGATAATTTGATTGATTTTTGGTCTCATCAATAATCACATAGCATTTCATCAATGTTCATTGGCTTTCATAAGTCCTTTGGGAGTGGGAGTTACCCAATGCTTAGGGAACATTCTCTCTTGATACCTCATTCATTGCCAATGAATATGGTATCCCTTCCTTCTCCCACCTAATTGGCCCCATTTCCTTTACTTTTTTATGCTTTTTCACTCACACATTTTTGGTTGGCAATATGGTAATGGTCATTGTCACTGTCTCTTTATGGAACTTTAGGTGTTATAGAATTTTAAAGATATAGATATCTTGTACAGAATCACCATTATAGAATGTTAATATTAAAAATGGATCTTTGATTCTGAGAGTAATTTGTAATCATTAAAAATGCTATACAACTCTTCAAAGGCAATCCAAGTCACTCTCTTCTTACATTTCATTTCTGAATTCTGTTCATTGTCCCAGATATGTATACTTGTGAAACAATTCTGTAGGTTTTCCACCCAATTGAAACATCATAGATGTTTCTTCTAATGTCAGTCTTCTAAATTCCCAAATTCATAATTATTTGGATCTCAGTAGAGATTGCTTTCAAAAAAATGTGCAGGGTGAGTTGGGAAGAGGAATCGAAAGAGTCACAGATGAGAAAAAATATGAGGCAATTCACAATAAGTAAGTTTCTGCCTCCAGAAAAAATGAGCATGGTAATAATTAGCTGTTTTCCATATCCACCATGGGTAGGACAAAAAAAAATTGGCCACAACTGAAGCAGGAAGGATTTAGATTAGATGGAAGAAAGAAATTCCTGATAGGATATTAAGCACTAAGTTCAGTATCAGACTTTGCCTCTGTGTTGCATTGTGTTCCTTTCTTCAGGTCTCAGTTTCCTAAAATGTATGTAAGGTATTGCCCCCTTTGGTATACAGACAAACAAAAGGAGCAGGAAAAGGACTTTTGTGTGAAAAAAGCAACTTGAGACAGTTCTAATCACCTGAGAGAAAACTATATCTCAGATTAAATGAATCTCTGAGGATTGTTTGAAAATGGCACAGAGACAAAAACACTAACTGAAGGAAAGGTGGCTGTAATATATTAAGGTTCATGAGCTTACTTAAATATGACTACTGTCAGAGTTTTGAAAAATATAAAGAACTGATTGGAAACTAAGGGGAAATTTATAAATTGTGCCTGATTGAGGCAGCAAGGTAATGTAGTGGACAGAGCACTGGACTCTGGTGTCAAGAAAATATGGGTTCAAATTCTGCCTCAGACACTTAATAACTGTATGAGCCTACAAAAGTCACTCAACCTCTGTTTACCTCAGATTCCTCAACTAGAAACTTGAGATAATAATAGCACTTATTTCCTAGAGCTGAAGTGAGGATCAAATGAGTTAATATTTCTAAAAAATTTAGCATAGTGCCCATTACAAAATGATACTTAATAAATGCTTTTTTCCTTTCTTCTTTCTATAGCTAATAAAATTGTAGATCGGGGTGTTTCAACCTGAGTTAAAATATAGTCACTACTCATAAGAAGTTCTAATTTTAAGTGTCAGAAGTCAGCAAAGTATTGAATACAGGAGGAATCATAGGAAGGCAGAGACAGACAGACTCATCACCCACTTTGTTGAGAACAGTTCTGGTTGGAAGAGAAGAGTGATTTTGCTGAGAGCTGATTGGCTGATGACAAGTTGTATTTCTCCTTTGTTTCCATCCAAAACTTGACAGAGAAGAAAGCTCTCAGAAGTGACTTTTTTTGCCTGTCATTGCCCTCCATAGCTTAAGAAATAGGGAAAGAAATGGAAAAGAGAAGCAATTGTGTCCATCAGTTAATGTATGGGATATACTGATTCCTAAAGAGAATCAGCTCAGGTTGCAGAAGACTTGGTTCACAATACTTGGTCAGTTATGGATGCAGCTGTTATAGTATAATGCCTTCTGGTCAATGTCATCAAGTCATATAATGTGCACAAAAGCACTTTTTAAACTGCTATATGAGAAAAGTTGGACTCAAGCCCCATGCGTGTAAAATTCTTTCCCTGCCACTGACAAAAGTTCCCAACCATTCCCCAGAACTTTCACCCCAGTTAATAAAATTACATATCCTGATTAGGTTCTTCTTATTGGTAAGTAGATACGATATGTTATATAATTATATTTTTTAATTAGAAGAGATAACTTGCTAAAATTTATATAGAATTTAGTGCTAAGGGAAATAACACAAAGATTAATGAAAAAATAGCTCAGAAAACCTGTTGTTTGCAATTTCAAGGACTCTTTTTGCCTTGACCAGGAAAAAAGCATGTACAGAATATTGATTCTTTCCCTCTCCCCAGGACCAGACAATCCCAGAACAGGAACCAAACAGGACCCTTTCCCCTAAACAACAACAGAAAAGGAAGACTGAATTTACATTTTGCCTTTTGACTCATTCACATGCATTTAATCAGCAAGTATTGCTACTAAACCTAGATAATTCTGTAGGAGAAAGTGAAGTTAGTGACTTTGCACAGCCTCCCTCACTTAAATCTAATTCACTTGTATGTCATGGCATAACCTCCCTGGTGTCATGGTCCTCTTTGAGAAAGGACAAACAACAATTTCTGTGAGTAGGAGTGGGAGCTTCTTTGCTAGGGACCCACCTGGAACTAACTAGTGGTGCAACATTCTTCTTTGTTTCTCTTCTTTTCCTTTCTTCTTTCCCTTTCCTTTCCTCTGTTCAAATAATGTATCATAACTTTACCTGAAAGTACTCTGCCCAAAGGAAAATATATTTTGATCACTTGAAACCTCTGGAAGATATCTTGGAATTTATAAGCTAGAAAAACTCTTTAAACCCAAATCCCATTAACCAATAATAGGTTTCAGGCCAAGTTCCATTTGGTCATTGTTTTGGCCCTTATTACCTCAGAGTACATGTAAATAGCAATTGTTTCTATTTGGGTCAGAAACCCTTAGGGTTTTCCCTTCCCAGACTGATACTTTTTTTTTTGATTAAGTAAAAGAGATCATTCTTTGCCTCATTTCTTACCTAGTCTTTTTTTTTATAAAGCTTTTTCTTTTCAAAACACGCATATAGATTGTTTTCAGCATTCATCCTTGCAAAACCTTATGTTCCGATTTTTTCCCTCCTCCCCACCCTCTCCCCTAGATATCAAGTAATCCAATATATGTTCAACATGTGCAATTCTTCTATACGTTTCCACAATTATGATGCTACACAAGAAAAACTCAGATCAAAAAGAGAAAAAAATGAGAAAGAAAACAAAATGCAAGCAAACAACAACAAAAAGGTGAAAATACTATGTTATGATCCACACTCAGTCCCAGAAGATTATGATCTTATCTCTGGATGCAGAAGGCTCTCTCCATCACAAGTTTATTGGAATTGGCCTGAATAACCCCATTGTTGAAAAGAACCATGTCCATCAGAATTGATCATCACATCATTTTGTTATTGCTGTGTACAATGTTCTCTTGGTTCTATTCCCTTCACTTAGCATTAGTTCATGCAATTAGCATTAGTCTTTCTGAAATCATGGTGCTCATCATTTCTTATTGAACAATAATATTCCATAACATTCATATACCACAATTTATTCAGCCATTCTCCAACTGATGGGCATCCACTCAGTTTCCAGTTTCTAGCCACTACAAAAGGGCTGCCACAAACAGTTTTGTACATGAGTCCTTTTCCCTTTTTTATAATCTCTTTGGGATAAAGGGCCAGTAGAAACACTCCTACCTAATCTTAATGAGGGTATTGCCTCAGTCAAACTGAGACCTGTTTAAAAACCTTAGTTTAAAATGACCAAGGTCTCCCACTGCATCCAGGACCATTTCCAATCATTCTAATCTATATCTTTCCATTGGACGGAAATGTCTCTGGAAGAAAAAGTGAGACAGATGACTTTGCAGAGCCCTCTTTCTTTTAAATTCATTTCACTTGCATATCACAGCATCACCTCTTGATAATCATGGCCATCTTTGAGAACAAAAGACAAAGAACAACAATAACTGAAAACGTTCTATGAGCCCAAGACTGTGGCAGGTGCTGCAGGAGTTTCTGCCCTCTTTCTACAATTTCTATAAGAAGGTTGTTCTTAAATCTATGAAACAGTTCAAATAGAAGACAGGATATATATGTCAACTTGGATAAGAAGTGTTAGAGGGACTCAAGGGAAGAGATCTACATGGATTGGAGGTGGACTGTTTAATAATGGATAGAAAGAGAACTGATTTTACAGCACAGGATGTGACCCCCAAATCCAGTCTGCACTTTATCAGCCATGTACACAGGTCTTACTTTGTTTTCAGGCCTCATTTGTATATGGATTGGACTTGGAAGTCTCTTCCTACTTTAAATTCTCTAGTCCTTCAAAGAATTCCTTGAGGAAAGGCCATTGGAATTATATTCCAAAAATGAGTGAGATTTGGTTAGGTAAAGGACAAAGAAAAACATCAATAAAGACCACAAAGATGGCTACAGCTGCTGAAAAGGCTATTTTTGTGGAAAGCAATCCTGGCAATGCTGGGGATTGAAATTAATTTATTTTCCAGTTCCTTCCCTCTCTTCTCCATCTTCCATACATTGGTAAAAAAAACTCTTCCTAAAGCACATGTTTAAAATATGTCACTCTCCAGCTTAAAGAGTAATTCCCTTAGTAGTAGTTCCCTTGATGTTGAGGATAAAATTAAAATTCTTTAATTTAACATATAAAACTCATAACCTGTCTTTAGCCCAGTGGTGAGAAACTCAAATAGAAATGAGGGCACCAAACCAAGAATCCCCACCATTATTGTGACTTAGATTCTTAGAACCTAGCACTGTGCTTTGTACATTAATAGATGCTTAATAAATGTCTGGTGGGCCAAATGGTGATCTGTATTTCACATATAAAATAAGTCACACACACCCTTCTCCCATTTAGTTGCTAGAACAGATTGCCTTAATGATAATAGGAAGAACAAATAGATCAGGTTCATGAAGTGAGGAGCCTGACAACTAAAGGGAAGAGTTGGTATGATTTGAAAAGCTCTTTCCCAGGTGAGAGTTGAACTCCAAATTCTAACACTAAAATGATCTTATTACATCCTTTTGAGTTCAATGAAGACCTCAGGTTATTCAATGGGAAAACAAAGTGATTTCTAATCTCTGAAGCCTCCTGGACCAATTTCTCTTTCTCAGGTTTTCTCTCAAGAATATGATTTATTTTTGTATATATTTGGGGGGAATAGATTTTGATTGTAGGACAAATCTGTTTCTTCCAACTAGAGGGTCAAATAGTGGTAAAATAAAGCAGAGAAATTAATTTTAATCCATAAGTGATAGAAGGGCATGGTGCTGGGGGGAGTTCCTTCAGATCCAGACTTTTTAGGCCACTTTATTCTGCTGTCAGTGGTGATCTGACAAACTAGGAAAGGAGGAAGAAGAAAGAAATTCTCGCAGAGAATCCGATTATTGTGCTCAAGTCCTGCAAAGGTGAAAACATCAAATTCCATCCTTCTGATACATGGTCTGGGCTCTCTTTCCTTGCAGGAGTCATAGCCACTTTTCTACAGAAGGCCAAGCAGGTGTAGAGATTACCATGGAATGGGGGAAGGACCAGGTAGGTCTCTGATTGAAGCTACAGGCTGGAACCACTACAGTGGAATATCATCTTGAGAAGTCTAGATCTGCTCTCTCCCCTTGGGCAGGGATTTAGCTGCTCCCTCATTGTGCTGAAATAATAGTCATAGGATAGCAATTACAGTCATAATGGAGCAAGTCTCAGAATTCATTAGCCTTGGCTTCCATGCCATTGATTTATTGTTTAGTAATTAATTTACTAGAGTTCCAGGAATAACAGAAACCTCCCTATTTACATAATTAAGACATAAAGTTTGTGTCTGGGGAGCATCCAGAGCCCAGAGGGTTGGCAAAGGAGGGCAGCAGGGGTTTGGCAGCTAATATCTTCAGGGAAGCATGATCCATTCCATTTCCTGGACAGTCAGCCTCCATTTGGAAAAACCAGTCACAAAGTCGAGATAGAGAAGATCTGGTCCACTTTGAGCTTTTGGTTAGGAGTGCATTTCTCCTTTAGATGTTTCCCTTTCAAGAAAGAAATCATCTAGATTTAAGACCACAACAATTGACTTGAGATTCTTACTGCTGTGCCAGTTTCTTTGTCATTGCCTTCTTGCTGTGGGGAAGTCAAAGAGTATTTGGAATAACATTCACACATACACTCATGTAACTGTTATTTGGTAGGAAACATGGATATGAAATGGAAGGATTTGGATTCAAAGAGCCAAGCTTTGCCACGTACTAATTGTATGATCTAGGGAAAGTCACTTCTCCTCTCTCACCTTATGTTTCTCCTTCTATAAAACAAAAAAAAAATGGATTAGATTCTAGCTCTGGGGTCCTAACTCTTAGTATAAATTTGGAATCTTAAAAGTCTCTTACCTTAATCTCTTCTTTCTACAGATAGGAGCCTGAAGCTGAAAGCATTAAAATACTTGTACCACATCATATAGCTAATAAATAGGACAAGTAGAATTTGTACTTAGATTTCCTGAATATAAAATCAGACATTTTTTATTGCACCATAAGGCAAGTGCTAAATTCTCTCATTTGACTTCTGGATTAACGGTAGGAATGTTTACAATGATGGAATGCCCTTAAAACACATTTTCCTGAACCACTTGTCTGGAAGACATTTTGAATTGCTTTTCCTGTGTATTCTTATACATATATATCTTACATTTATAAGATGTTTTGAAATTTACAAGGTATTATATACATATCTCATTTGATTCTCACAAAAAGCATAGATGTATTGCAAATATTATTAATCTCATTTTAAACATAAGCAAACTGAGGCTTAGTGATAATGAATAACTTATACAATCAGTATTTGAACCCTGGTCTGATTTCAAGTTCAATTTACATTCTCTCTTGTGACAAAAGCAGGTATTCTTGAGTTTTCTGTGATCAGAAACAAATAGGAAAAGTTTGAGTAATAGAGAATCCATGTAGCTGGAGAAACTCCATTTCCAGAAGAAGTCTGACCCTAAATTGATTCCATTATACTCTGTGGCTTCAGTGAAGTTCCCAAATCATCCAGATACCCACAGAGAAAGTCCTGTATTAGTCCCCATCCTTTGAGTTCTCCTTCAGAGAAATGAATTGTGTTTATTTGAGGGAAAATAAATCTATGTTCTTGCTCAGCAGCATTCAGACTTTGGCCATTTGAGTTATCTACTTGGCCCACAAGATATTTATATTAAATACTGTAAATGAAATAAAACAATGGATAACATGAGAGTTCTGCTTCTCAATCATCAGCATGAGATCTCAGCATTAAGATCCATAGACTTTTATTTCCAGAGGAGGAGGGGATTTCTGCCATTGTTTGCTCATTATAAACTAGACAATACAAAAAGAGGGAAAGAGGGAGAATCTCTTCCCTATTCCTTCCCTTTTCTGTTACTCACAATAAGTCCTGTCTGTTTTCATTTCTTTTATCTCAGGATACAGCTGGAGAACACAGCCCTTAAACAGATCAGATGGCACCCTGCTGAAGGGAAAATACATTACAACAGTTCCCTGGTAATAACTGGCCTTGATTAACTTATGTAAATGGGATTGCTGCTGCACTTTGCACAAGAAAAAGTTGAAATTTTGTGAGATGACTTAGAAACTAAGCCTCCCTTTCACTATTCTGCTCCAATTTGTTACCATTTGCTGTGGAATCAATGGTGCTCACAACCAGCGAGAGGAACAGAAAATGGCAAGTGGGAAAGGGCATCCTTTTTGAAATTCCTAAAATCTAAATTGAGTGGTTGTGGAAGAGCACGCAGGGGAAGATGAAAATAACAAGAATTTCCAACCTTTTTGATAGAGTATTCATGAACAACCAGCATTATTACTTTGTGTTCATGTAGACCAGGCTCAAAAATGCTTAAATTGAAATCATCTAGGATAACTCGGTGGCAGTTTAGTTATTCAGTTAGTCATATGAGGTTTCTAACTGAATACTTTGGAAGTAAGGATCAGACAGAATGGGATATCTTAATTTATGCAATAGGAAGATAAGATCCTAATACTTCTGCTCATGCCTTAATGAAGCAAATTGCACTATTGGTCTCCTCTGTCCACAGATCCACTCATGCAAGCTTTAGCTTGCTCAAACAGAATAAATATCTAAAAAGATCAGGGCATATGTTGTGTCTCTTTCTTCAGAATGCAACAATCTGTGGTTGTCTTCTCCCTGGACTTGATTTGTGACACCTCTATAACCTAACTCATTAGAATTGACTCATTTTCTTACTCAGAATTGAATTTGATTCCACAAACATTTATTAAATATCTTCTATGTGGAGATCATTGTGCTAGATATGCTAGATATAGAAAATCCTATTTAGCTTGCACATGTGGCCAGTTAGAAAAGATTTTTCCAACCTCATCATCTACTAACTTCAAGAATAACTCCATTAGGGTTGCGTATAAAGATACAGAATTTCATTACCATCCTGTAAAGGACACTACTTTTAGTGCACTACCACATGATGAAAATACAAGACAAAAATTTGAATAAATTTATGGAAAAGTCAACAGATATACAGGTATATCCTAACTTTAGAGAGTTTTCAAACTCTACTATAATTCTTCCTTTGTCTGAGATAAAGAAAGTCCCATGTTCAATTCAACAGACATCTTTTGAATGCCTAGTTTGTGCAAATTCTTCAAGATATGAAGATGAAAAAGAATGTGATCCCTTCCCTCAAAAAACTCACAATTTTTACTTCTGCACATACAGCTATAATATGAAGGGGAAACGATAAGTAAAGCTTTAGACAAAGTATTAACAGAGTTTTTTTGATCTAGACCTATGGTTTCATTGGCGTCAGAGGCTCTCAATAAGAAAACTTACTATAACAACATAAATCATCTATTTTTCTACAACTTAGGATCATAGAGATTTTCCCAGAGCACTGGGAGATTTAATTACTTAGGCAGTTATTGTTACTCACAGATATGATGTGTCAGAAGTAGGATATGGATCCAGCACTTTTTGAGAGCAAGGCTGACTTCATGTTCAAAATGTAATGCTGACTTCCAGAATCAACAATTTAAAGAAGGGAAAATTACTTTAAATTTAGGGAGGGGTACAAGGATCAAAGAAATCTTCATATAAACCTGCTCTAAGTTGGGCCTTGATAACTAAGAGACTTCTTAATTTGGCTTCCAATGTCTGGCTCTTTTTTTTTTTTAGCAAATTGTTGTCATCCATGCTCTGGAGTGATTCAATTACTAAAAATTTTCCCTTTTTATTAAGAGACAGCCAGACATTCCCCTTTCCCTATCCTACTTTCTCAACCTAGCTAATTGTATTATTATTGAATTCAATCCCTATTTCCTCCATGGGAGTACCTGGGATCTGATTTGCCTGTCCCCTTCATGGGAGTGCCAAGGAAGTACCTGATACCCTTTGTTTTATTGATTTTTAACTTTACAGCTTGACCAATTTAAGAGAGAATGTCTCATTCCCATTCTGTGTATAGATTGCATAACCAGTGCTTCTGTTCATGCTGAATGGGGACATTACTAAAACGTGACAAAGCTATCTTTGTTCTCAACCCCCCCCCCCCAGTGTTTCAATCCTGTTTTATGCCACTTTGAAAACTAAGACAGCATGAGCTGGCTAGAAATGGATATGCAGCACCTCAGAAACTTGCTATTAATGGCTTTTTTAAAAAATGCCCATTATTGGCATTTTCTCTTGCCTGCCCAGGAATTGCTTGAGGGCCCAACCAATTTGTGGACCATACAGATTAATGAGCTCCTTAGCTTCAGTACTGCGGACAGCACTTTAGACAGCTATACAATCTTACCTGGACAGTCTTGGGTTTCCCTATAAAAACATAGCCTTCCTATTTCAGCTAAGACCTTAAGAGGCCATTGCTGTCTCCATCTCTTTGTCTCCAGGCAAAATTATTCCTAAAACTATCTAATATTCCTGTAGTGTAGGAACTAAAGGAATGGACTGGGCCGTAGTAAAATATGGTTTCAAATCCTGCCTCTGTCACTTAATTAACCTGCTTGGAATTCAGTTTCCTAATTAATAAAATGGAGTACCTATTTTATAAGATTATTTTAATATTTAAATGAATTGTTCTATGTAAAATTCCTTGCAAAACTTAAGGCCCAAAAAATTTCAGCTCTTGTTATACTTAGAGAGCTCTGGAGAAGTATCTGTGACTTATACTCTACAATCTCAACCTCACTTCTTTCCCACATTCTGCTCCAAACTTATTAGACTTCTGGCTGATGGGAATGAATATACTGATGGAAGTCAGGGCCCTTAGAAGATGCCATAAATATATACTGGTGAATTCAAAAATAATCCCACCTGTGCTCTCAATGAGAGACAGTTCTGAGTTCCAAGAAGACTTTTAAAAATGATTAAGCTTATAAGATCACCTTTGGCCAAGAGATGCCCCTCTGCAGCAGTCATAATCTCTGCTCAAAGAAACACCATAATTTCAGGAATTGGTTACCAAATAGATTCAATCAGCAAATATGTATTAAGTAACTATCATATACCAAATATAGTTAGACATTAAGGAAACAAAAACAAAACAGTTCATGCCATCACGTTCTACTAGGAGAAACAACAAAACATAGATAGATAAGTAAACACAACATAATTTGAGGGACACTAACAATTGAAGTGGATCAGAAAGGGTTTTCATGCAACAGTTAGAATTTAAACTGAGCTTTGAAAGGAATTAGGAATTCCAAGAATATAGGAAAGTTACATGATGTCAGTTTGAAAACATGGGCTAATGCAGAAGAGTCAAATAGGTGGTTAGTGCACAGCATGTGTCCCACAATACTCCTCAACATGACCAAAGCAGAAGAAAATGTAATTGAGAAATATTTAATAAAATAAGTATAAAAATAATAAAACATAGAAAATGTCAATATGTGATTTTCCTTTGTGAATATGCAGGACTGGCATTTTTATATGTGGTGGTGGTTCTATTTCTATTGAGTCTGACCCCACAGGGCTAGAGAAAGATTGTGAATGGATATGAATGTCAAATGCAATGATTTGAATTTATTTTTTAAAGCAAAGTAGTGTTTCTGAAGCTTCTTGACCATGATCGTGACTGTACTTTAAAATATCAATTTGTGGACCTGGCCATCTTCAGCAATGAGATGAACCAAATCAGTTCCAATGGAGCAGTAATGAACTGAACTAGCTACACCTAGCGAAAGAACTCTGGGAGATGACTAAGAACCATTACACTGAATTCCCAATCCTTATATTTTTGCCTACCTGCATTTTGGATTTCCTTCACAGGCTAACTGTACAATATTTCAGAGTCCAATTCTTTTTGTACAACAAAATAACGGTTTGGTCATGTATACTTACTTTGTATTTAATTTATACTTTAATATATTTAACATGTATTAGTTATCCTACCATCCAGGGGAGGGAGTGGGGGGAAGGAGGGGAAAAATTGGAACAAAAGGTTTGGCAATTGTCAATGCTGTAAAATTACCCATGCATATAACTTGTAAATAAAAAGCTATTAAAAAATAAAAAAGAATATCAATTTGAAGAAAAAATAATTAAAATTAAATAAAGAAATAAGAATATCAGTTTGACAACTATATGAAGATAAGGATAGGAAATACAAGATTTAAGGAGACCAAGTAGAGGGCTTCATAGATATCCAGGTAAGAGATGATGAAGACTTGAATAGAGATGAGACAAATGAGAAAGATTTTAAAGGCAAAATCAGCAAAATTTGGTGATTGATTGAACATAGTGTGAATGTGTGAGAAGAGTTGAGGGTGAAAAACCATGGATCACAACCTCATATGGAGTATCATAACTGAATTGGTGCTCCAAAATTATGATATATTATTAACAAATATTTGATTTGTATACCTATTTCATATATCTATATAGTTGAGGCATGTAAAAATTTCTCAGGTGAAAAGAAACTATGAATAGAAAAAGTTCAAAAGGCCCTGCTCTAAGCAATTTTCTAAAACTATAATTTCAGAGAAGATGCCTACCAGCATTGGTAGCAAGATATTCCTCATTTGGGAATTCCCTACACCAATGCAATAAATTTTAAATGACTATTCCTAAACTTAGAGAGTAAGAGATAAGTAAGAGATGAGTCAATGTTATAGCTGGATATAAATTTGGGGGGAGAAATCTTCTCCAGGGCTCTATAGTTTTGTTCATAGAACCCTAAGCCTAGAAATGGAAAAGACTTAAGAAACCAGTCTTTCCCCCTTTATTTCCCACAAATGACTTGTTCAAAATAACATAAAAGTAATGTGTCAGTGCTCTTTCTACTTTAGTATGCTATCTCCATTTTCTCCTTTCTACCAATCAAAAGAATTAAAGTGTAAGCAGGAGAAGGAATGTGCATTTATGGAAAAAATGAAATTTGTTTACTGAATCTTGAGGAATCTTGTGGTTTCCCCAGTCTAATCTTATCTCTACAAGATTCTCAACCTGTGGTCATTCTGCTTTTTCTTGATGACTTTTAATGGGACATATCAAATAACTTCCCAAGTCCTTTAGTTCCACTTTTGAAGAGCTCTATTTAATTAGGAAGTTTTTACTTACCTCAAGCCTAAATTGTTTCCATATGGTTTCCCCATTGCTCTAAGTTCTACCCTTGGGGACTGAGCAGAACTTGTATAAACTGTCTTCTTGTGATAGTCCTTCAGATATTTGAAGATAGTTAGCATGGTCCTCCTAAGATGCCTTTTAATATTTAAACATTTATAATGCTATACAATTAGACAAGGACTATGAACTGTTCCCTACACTCAGGTCTCAGCTTCCTCTTCTATAAAATGAGGTTGGACCAGATGGCATATAGGATCTCTTCCAACGCTAAGCTTCCAAAATTCTTGGATTCTTTGACTTTCTTCAGCAGAGGAAAAACCTCTCTAAGCAAGAGTCCAGTGAAATTTAAAATTCAAATACCTCTCCTAGGTATGTATCCTGGAGTGAGCATAAAAAATGGAAAATGACTCAGTTCTTTCTGTGGTGGCAAAGAATTGGAAATCAAGGGGATGCCCATCAATTGGGAATGGTTAAACAAATTGTGTATATATGAATGTAATGGAATGCTACTGTTCTATAAGAAATGATGAGCAGGTGGGTTTTATTTAAAAAAGAAATTAAAAATTTAACAGATTATGGGACTTCTTAGCTGTTGAGGATGTGCTTTTCAGCTGTCCCCAACTCACAGTCTATAGATTTCTGTAAAAAATCTTTGCCCTTTCTGGTTTTTAATTCTTCACTGGAGGAAGCAGTAGGAAGGGAAGAAAGAGTAGGGGTTTTGAAGTAAGTATCTTCCTCCCTCCTGAGTGTCTCCTAGTTTCATCAGCTCAAGGTGACTCCATGGAGCTGGCCAATCAGCACCATCTGGAGGATGACTCAAAAGGTTCAATTGCCCAATTCATTATTTCAATGCATGTAAAATAAAAAATTATAAATTCCTTGTCAGCTCTTTCTAGGTTTCTAGGCAAACTCCTAAGGTACTCAATCATTTGAAAAAGTGATGAAACAGAAAGGAGATGACTTCTAATCTAGAAGGTCTGACAGAAGAGGTAGGGAATAGGATTTGGAAAAAAGGACAAAAAGGAAAAGGACTCATACCCCCTTCTGCATGAGAGGTAGGGGAACTTGGAAAGAGATATAAGAAACATCACAAGGTATACACACAAGAAATTACCAGAAGTTCTTCAGCAAATTTTCTTTATTTATGTATCTGGATACATGTGGCAGTCCCATAGTAGAACTTAGAGGGTTTATGGATGTGGGGATGAAGAAAGAGGAAGAAACAGATCACAAAGAATTTATTTAAACCTCATTTATTTCTGGATAAAAACAGCTCCAGTTTCTGGCCCATTGCCAAATAATGGCTTTTTCTTGAGAATAATCTAGAATGGGGTGGGGTAAAAAGCAACATAAAGTAACAATCACTATATTATAATAGTGATTAAAATAATAAGAAGAAATAAAACAGCTTTAGCTAATAAGGAAGATTATTAGGGTTAAAGGAAAAGCCTGAGGGCCTGAGAAGGAAGCTGTTTAGCACAGTTCTGTCTTCAGTTGATAACTAATGGAGAATTTCAATTGTGTTAGACTCATAGAACGTCAGAGCTGAAAAAGACTTAAGAGATCATCTAGTTCAACCCCAACATTTTACAGATGACTCACAGAAAGATCAAGTTAGGTACCTCAGGTGACAGGTGTGTAGAAGCAAAGGTAAAACTATGCCTCAGTTTACCTGACTCCAATCCTTTGCTCTTTTCATTTTGCCAACTTGATTAAGGGAAGAAATCCATTATCCATAGAGCATTTTCAGAGCTTATGTTTGACCAGAGAAGATATACCCTATACCCCATGATGCTTCACCATTCAGAATAATTATCTTATCCATCTTTTTTTTCTCCTATCCAACTCTTAATTTACCTTCAAGGCCTAAATTATCTTGCTTCTTTCAGTTGGGTCTTCTTAACTCCTCCTTCTTCCAAAGATCACTAATTTCTCTAAATTCCAATAATGTTTGCTGTTTAAATGTCTCTTTCAAACCAACACATTTCAATTCAAGAAACATCAAATGTGTATTAGAAGTTAAATACTGTGCTAGTAATAAAAAAGATAATCCCTGCCCTCAAGGAGTTTATGTTCTACTATGGGACTGCCACATGTATCCAGATACATAAATGCCAAATTATGTGATGAGAGAGAGGAATGCCACCTGAACTGAGCCTTGAAGGAAAAAGTTAAAGATTCTAGGAATCAGAGGCAAAGAAAGAGTATGTGGGAAGAAAGACTCATACACTGCATTACAAGATCATAGATTTAAAGCTGGAAGAAACATTAGAGGTAATCAAATCCAACTCCATTTTATAGATAGGGAAACTGAGGCCCAGAGAAGGTGACTTTCTCAGCATCACACAGCTAGTAACTGCTTGAAGTAAAATTTGAACGTAGGCCTTCCCGACTCCATTATTGTTATTTTATTCTTTTGTGAACATGGATTTTGGCTTTCCAATTAGATTATAAACTATTTGTATACTTCATATCCTCCACTGCACTTAGGGTAGAGTTTTAGCATAAATTAAAGCTTAGACAGATTTATATTATGGGCAGGGGAGCAGGAAATATTCTATATTAGCCATTTTAAGGAGCAAGAGTATAGAGGAAAGCCAGGTGCAATATTTCCATCTGTCATTTACTCAGAGGTAAGTTCAAATACCTACAAGAAACTCAAATTTTATACAATGTTAATTTTCTTTCCTTTCCCCATATTAGCAACTATCCTTTTTTCTCTTCCAACTCCAAATGTATTTTGGTTTTCTTTCTAGAATTTATCATTTAATATGAGATTTCTTTTGTCTTTCATTGAAAGACCTCATTTCTGTCTTTCCCCCATTACCTCCATTACCTCCATTCTGTTCTGGACAGCTTCACTACTGCATGCAGACTAATGATTTCTCAGTCCTTGCAGATGCTCTGAGATTCCCACCCTCTCCCCGCTACCACAGTGAGAGGTAATTCTGACTCATTCTGTTTTCCAGGGTGAAAGTACTGCATTAAAAGGAAGAAATAGTTCAGTGATGACCTTAGTATGTGAGCGATAGGTTTACATAATGAAGTGATGGGGTGGAATTGGGATATGGGTGTGTTTCTTTGTATGTTCCTACACACACACACACACACACACACACATTTTTGTCCCAAATTTTCTCTGTTTCCTATTTGATTGCCTTGGTGCTTTGGAGTTGAATGGTATAGCCAGCATCTTGAACCCTGGGCCTTACCAATCTGAATTATTAGTGAATTGGGCTGTGAATTCATCATCAATTTCCAAGTTGGTTTTTCCTTTTTCCATCTCTCCTTTTCTTTTAGGAATTTTATTCTCCATCTGTGAAATGTGCTGACAATTGGGCAGTAGGCACAGTCACCTGCAAATTAGAAATGAGAGAGAAAAGATCAGACTCATTCTTCAGAGCAATTATCAGCTTCCTCTTCAAGAGGGGGAAAGAGAGGGGAGATGGGCATGGGAGGGCGAGTTTGTGGGAAGAATTGTCTCTCACTTCCCTGGAATCATTCAGTCCCCATAGTTCTCTCTCTGGATGTGGATGGCTCTCACCATCACAAGTCTATTGCAATTGCATTGAATCACCTCATTGTTGAAAAGAGCCAAGTCCATCACAATTGATCAGCACATAATCTTGTTGTTGCTGTGTACAATGTTATCTTGGTTCTTCTCACTTCACTTAGCATCAATTCATGTAAGTCTTTCCAGGCTTTTCTGAAATCAGCCTGCTCATAATTTCTAATAGAACAGTGACATTCATTATATTCATACATATATGTAAAATAACATTCAGCCATTCCCCAACTGATGGGCATCCACTCAATTTACAATTCCTTGTCAATACAAAAAAGGGCTAAAACAAGCATTTTGCACATGTAGGTCCTTGTCCCTCATTTATGATCCCTTTGAGATATAGACCCAGTAGATACACTATTGGATCAAAGGATATGCATAATTTTATTGTCCTTTGAACACAGTTTCAAATTGCTTTTCAGAATAGTTGGATCTTTTCACAACTTACAATGCATTAGTGCCCCAATTTTCCCACATCCCTTCCAACATTTATCATTATCTTTTCATGTTATCTAAGGCCAAGTACCTAGCTATTCATGTGCTGCCTGCTCTATCAGACTGTGAACTCCTTGAGGCAAGTGACTATTTCTGCCTTTCTTTGTATCCTCAACACTTAGCACAGTGTCCTGCACAAAGGAAGCTTAAAAATTCTTGTTTGGTGACTAATCATTTTCTTCTCATCTTACACAATTGTATGCCATGTTATCATTTTCAAAATACTTTCACTTCTCGTATGTCCTTCCCTGTGAGTAAATAGTGCAGATACCATAATCTTTATTTTAGATCCTGGGAGAAGGTCACATGGCAAGTTAATGGCAGAGATGAGTATAAATAAGGTTTCTTGAGTCCTCATTCATTGTTCCCTCTTGTAATGACATAGGCAGAATAGAATGTGTACATAGATGTACACATGCACACAACACACAAATGCCCTGGTAATGGCTTTTTAGGGTAGCCCTCATGATGAGAGAACAGGACCATCACCTGAAACTCAAGTCAAAGTCAAGATGACTGGCAATGACCCAGCAAAGGAAATTAAGAAGTTGGGTGAGATGACAGATAACAGTCATGGAAACCCAGATCTGAGAGACTATCTAGGAGGAAATAAAAGTAGTAAACCACTAAATTAAAAGACATCATGGATTTAATCATGAAGTCACAGAATTACTGAGGTGTAGGTTTGAAGAGATCTCAGAGGTCCTTTCAGCTTTTGCCTCCACAACTCTGACAAGTGGTTAGTCAACTTTGCTTGAAGTTCTTTAGTGAGAGAAAGGCAGTTTCTTGAGATAGCCCCTTCTATTTTTGGCCCACTCTAATTGTTGAGAGTTTTCCCTTATAGCAAACCTAAACCTGTCCCTTTTCAATTTGTATCCATTAGTTCTGCCCTCTGGTTTCATACTAAAATAAATCTAATCTTTCTTCCACTTGGCAGCCCTTCAAACACTCAAAGAAGGTTACTACATGCATTAGCTTCAGAGTCAGATGACCTAGGTTCAGGTCTTGATTTTGTCACTTATGACACATGTGATGTTTTGCAAGTCAATTAGCCTATCTAGAATTCAGTTTCCTCATCTACAAACTGAAAGAATTGTACTAGATGACCAATGAGATTCCTTCCAGTTTTTTTTATCTATGATCTCTGGGCTAAATGTCTTCAATTCCCCAGCCAATTCCTTCAATCAATTATAATATGGAATAATCTCAAGACCAATCATACAGCCTGATTTAAAGATAGATCACTAGATTGAAATCAGGATGACTTGGGTTCAAATAATACATTAGTCTCATCCTTGTAACCCCAGACAAATATTTCATCTTTTTTAAAGTCTCAGTTTTCTCTTTGATGATAATAGCATCTGTATTGAAGGATTATCATGAAGATCAAATAAGAAAATATTTAAAATGTCTTGTAAACGTCAAGTTGATGAATTGTTGTTATTATGTTGGTTGTTTTTCTCTGGGTTTATCTAGTTTACAAAAATCTTCCTTAATGTGGTATCTAGAATTGAACATAATCAGATACGGTCTAATAAAGGAAGACTATAGCAACTACTAGGAAGCTAAGTGACCCTATAATGGGTAAAATGTCAGGTCTAGTATCAAAAAGACTCATTTTCCTAAATTCAAATCTGTCCTCAGACATTTAGCAAGCTTTGTGAACCTGGTCAAATCACATGACCCTGTTTGCCTCAGTTTCCTAATCTATAAAATGAACTGGAAAAGGAAATGACAAACCACTCCTTTATCCTTGAAAAAAAAAAAAAAACCCTAAATGGGGTCATGATGAGTCATACAAGACTGAAAAATGAAAAACAACAAGAGCATTTACTAGCAAGGCTAGCATACTCTATTCCTGTATACCATGCTTTTTTTTTTTTTTTTTAATGGAGCATCTAATTCATTTCCACCCTCTTTTATTGGGTCCTATTATAGGACTAACTCATATTGTATTTGAGGTCCATTGAAACTCTTGGATCTTTTTCAAACTATTTAGCCATTCCTCTTCCATCCTGTACTTGTGAAGTTAATTTGTTTTTGTTTGTGCGGAGTTAATTTTTTGAATCTAAATATAAAACTTTACATTTATTCCCAATTGAATTCTATCTTTTCAAATCATTCTAATAATATGTCCTCTAGAACTTTTTTGGATCCTATGTTAACTGACATGCTTACTACAACACCCAACTAGGAAAATCACCTCCAAATGTGATAAACATTCTTTCTCTACCTTTCTCTAAACCATTAATAAAAAATATTAAGTTTCTAATCCTAATCTTAATTACAAATTTCAGAGCATATCCCTAAAGCCAAAGTTCTTAACTTTTCTTCATCTTGGGCTTCTTTGACAGTCTGGTGAAGCCCATGGACCTATTTTCAGAATAATGTTTTAAATAAAATTAAATTTTAAAGATTACAAAGGAAACCAATTATATTGAAGTCAAGATTTTTTTCATCCAAGTTCACAAACTCCCTGAAATATATTTATAAAGCCCCTTGGAAGTATGATTCCCAGGTTAACACTCTTGTCCTTGAGGCTTGGGTCTTTCCTGACTCCATGTTCAATGTTCAAGCACAGTTGATCAAACTTAATTGGCATGTTCTTAACAAGGAACACATACAGAGCTTTTCTCATGATCCTAACAAAGATCACTGACAGTGGCTTAACAATCATGTCTTCCAAAGTAAGCAATTATTGCTATAAGATGTCATAGGTTTAAGAGTTCAGGTCGCTTTGAATTAATATGCTGTAATTTTTATAAATGTGCTAGATGAAATTTTATGTATAATTAAAATGATTAACATAAAAAAATCATGTCTTCCAGATATGTTCTTTCAGCAGAAAGAACTGGGACTATGGGAACTGAGTAAGAGTCCCCCTGCTCCATGAAACATTCATTCTACATGTAGAGGACAGATTTCACTACACATACTTGCATTACTGCCACTGCTCCCATGTTCCCATTCCCAAATGTTTCAAGTTAGGCTTTGGTCCTTCCCTTTTGTGAGTTCAGATCTGACATAATAAAAGCCCATTACTTTTTGCATTCCTATCTCTTGTGGGAAAGTTCCACTAGCAAACTTGCAGGAACAAACTGGGACAGAAGGTCATAAAAAACAAAGGTAAGGAAAAGAAGAAATAAACCATGGAGAACAGTTGAGATAGTTAGACCTTTTTTTTATTATATTAAAAGACACCTTAATGAAACACAAAACAAAGTGAGATAATAAAATTTCTTTTTGAAAGGGAAACATATTTAACCCCTGACTTTTCTTTTTAAGAAAAAAGCATCTTTTAGAACATTCCCTTTTGCATACATTAACTCTAATGAATGCATTTTAAAACATACCCTGAGCAGCTACCTCCAGAATAACCATGATCTTGAGCTGGTTAATTAAAGACCTGGAAGGGAGAAAAGTGAGATTACTAAGGATAGCTATCTCCTGACCTTTGGGTGCATTCCCTTTCTCCACCTCAAAGATTCCCTTACTTTCTTCATGACTTAGCTTAATAACTATCTTCTATATTTCATATTTTTAATTTTCCCCAATTCAATTCCCCAACTACATTTTTAATATCTTTTTACGTACAAAACATATGCATGGGCAATTTTGTCAACACTGACTTTTAGAAAACCTTCTGTTTCAAATTTTCCCCTCCTTCTCCCCCATCCCCTCCCCTAGATGACAGGTAGTCCAATACATGTCAAATATATTAAATTATATGTTAAATCCAATATAGGTATACATATTTATACAGTTATCTTGCTACACAAGAAAGATTGGATCTAGAAAGAAAAAAAAACCAGAGAAGGAAAACAAAAATACAAGCAAACAATAAGAGAAAGAGTGAAAATGCTATGCCAAACACATTTTTTTATATTTGTTTTGTAAAATTTTGAGTTCCAGATTCTCTCATTTCCTACCCACTGTACTCCCCATTAAGAAGGTACATATAAAGTCAGGCAAAACATTTCCATCACAGTCATGTTGAATCACCACCTTCTACATGTATCCTTTCCTGATATTATCCCACAGTTGTTAGTGCACTTGCTTCCTAAACTACTTCATATTTAAAAATACCAATATCTCCCACTGCATCCAGGGCTTTGTCCAGTTACCCTGATCCATATCTGGCTACTGGAACCAGATGGTTCTAGAGGAGAAAGTGAGGCAGGTGATCTTGCACAGCCCTTCTTCATTCAAATCCAATTCACTTGCATGTCACAGCATCACATCCCTAATGTCATGGTCATCTTCAAGAATGAAGGACAAACAACAACTATGTATTTTATTGTGAGGATATTTTTTAACATTTTAATTTAATTTAATCAATTTAAACTAATAATTTAATTTAATTTTTTAAGTGAATATTGACATTTCTATTAGAATGTAAGCTTCTTGAATTCAGGAACTATTTTTATTCTTCTTTCCACTTCCCCTCAGTGCCTAGCAATGTGCCAGGTATACAGTCAGAGCTCAAGAAATGCTTATTGATTGGTTAACATGTATAAAGTACTATGCTAAGGAATCAGAATAAAAAGACAGAAATCAGAGATAGTATTTGCTCTCAAAAAGTATGTACTCTTGGTTGGAATCCTCAATTGATTGTGTCAGAACACATGGAATGTCTGTGGGGAAAGTGACTACTAATTCTGGGCACTGGGAATCTATTTCACCCTTCTGTTCCTCTCCATCCCATCTTTGTAAATGAGGAGATAGTTCTGAGACCAGAGGGCCACTAAAAAGAGTGGCAGAAATGGCTACATAAGGGAGGTGCCTCCAGTCCCCCCCACATCATCAGCTGTCTCTTCCACAATCCCATTGGAGGTTTGGATCGCTGACCTAGTCCAGGAAAGCAGAGTAAGTGGCAACAATGCTTCCTCTTCCCTCTGCAGTGATGGTTTTCATCTACAGATATTGTTGAAAGATACAGTGACACATACTACTTTCACATAAGGCAGTGGGAGCCACATGTTGAAGAGGCCCTCAGTTTCAGTCCTTGTGAGAGATCAGGACAGGACCCCATTTTCTTATTCTCCTGGAGACCCTCAAAATCTGCCTACTATGATTTCTTGTCCCTGACAAAGAAGAATCAATATGCCAACTGTTATTCTCAAGTAATATTTCATTTTTCCCTGACTACATATAAAAACAAATTTTAACACTTGTTTTTTAAGTTTTGAGTTCCAAATTTTATCCTTCCCTCCCTCCCTCCTCTCTGCCTTCCTGAGACAAAAAGTAATTGATATTGATTATATATGTGCAATTATGTAAAACACATTTCCATATTAGTCATTTTTGTGGAAAAAACAAACCAAAAAAAGAAGAAAAAATTAAAGAAAAAAAATGAAAAACTGTATGCTTCAGTTTGTATTCAAGTGCCATCAGTTCTTCCTTTGGAGGTGGATAGCATTTTTTATCATGAATCCTTTGGGATTGTCCTAGATCATTGTATTATTGAGAATGGTTAAGTCATTCACAATTGTTCATTATACAATATTGCTGTTTACTGTAAACAGTGTTCATCTGGTTCTGCTCACCTTATTATACTAGTTCAAGTCTTTCCAGGTTTTTTTTTTAAAGTATCCTGCTTATTATTTCTTGTGGCAAATCAGTATTTCATTAAAATCATATACTACAACTTATTAAATCATTCCCCAATTGATGGGCATCAATTTCCAACTTTTTGTAACTACAAAAAGAGCTGCTATATTTTTGTACATTTTTCATCTTTTTGGAATATATACCTAATAGTACTATTGCTAAATCAAGGGATCTACACAATTTTATAGCATTTTGGGCACAGTTGTCAACTGTTATTGCAATTAGAAAATACTTCGAATGTTAAACCAGTGCAAACTCAGCTGCTCTAGGCCACTGCTCAATACTACATACTCTTTTTCTCAAAAGATTGATGATTCTTGAAATTCAAAGCAGATCCCTTATCAACACATGTAGATTCTGCTACCATAATATTCTTGTCACTTTTATTTTTAACATATAGAAAATATGAGTCATACTTTCTCACTGCTATTGCCCCCTCATTCACTTATCTACATCATCCCACAGGATGAAACTATGGTTCAACCTCTATTTACTTCACAATTTTTTAGAAGGTATCTTTCCAACCCCTTTAACCTCATCCAAATTAAAAACTCCTTAATAAATTAGAACCATGTTGCTGTGATATAAGAAATGACAAGCAGGATGATTTCAGAAAAAAAAACTAGAAAGACTTATATGGACTGATAAATACTGAAATGAACAGAACCAGGAGAATGTTATTCACAGTAACAGCAGTACTGTTCGATGAAAAAAAGATTAAAGTCAAATCAAAAGGACTAATGATGAAGTATATCAGCTACCTCCAGAGAAAGAACTGATATTGTTTAAATGCAGACTGAAATTATTTTTCATTCTTTTTTTTATTTGAGTCTTCTTGCACAAAATAACTAATTTGGAAATGTGTTACATAATTGCACATGTATAATCTATATATGATTGCTTACCATTTCAGGGAGGGAATTTGGAACTCAAAAAAATTTTTTAAATGTTAAAAATTAATTTAATATGTTTTAGGGGAAAACATTTAAAAAGTTTTTTTAAAGCTCATATTGAATTAAGAAGACACCAACTGGCCTACAGGAAGAGAGGAAAATCTATTTAATGGGTAATATAAATATTTGTTAAAAATGAGTAAATAAATTGAATATCCTTATATTGACACATGTTCCTAGTTTATAGAAATATATATACACATATAAACAGACAAATCCACTCATGTCACATTTGTTATATAAGAAAATATGCATGAATTAAATATTTTAAAAACAAACAAGCAAAAAAGAATTAAATCCATACATATGTGCAGCTTGCCTTTATAGGATAGTGAATTTCCTCTCACTAGAGGTATGCCAGTAGGAGCTGGACAACTACTTGTCAGTGTTGTAGAGGGGAGCACTGTTCAGATTCACTGGGACTTGTCTGAGGTCCCTTCTCTGGTCCCAATTTATAAGTGAGAAAATTGAGTCCCTGGAAAAGTTAAAACACCTACCCAGTGCCATATAGGTATCATCTCTTGTTCATTCACTCTCAGTAGAGGGGTATTACAAAAGAGAGGACATCCAACTGTAGATATGTGCTCACACAATTGCTTTGCCCAGAAACCCTGAGGGTTTTCCCCTCCTAGATTGTTTTTTTTTTTCTTTACTATAGAAAAAAAGCTCATTTTTACCTATATTTAATCATTGGGCATTTTGAACAAACAGCCATAGCAGTGGTAGAGTTTGAATCAGAGTAGAAAACATAGCCCCACTCTCCTACTTTTGTCTGACCATGTTTTCTAGGGCCATAGTTTTGAAGGTACTGGAGCAAGGAGGGGATGAAACAGTTCACTGAGTAGGAGATTATAAGGAGATAGAGAAAACCATAAGAACTGGTTAAAAATAAGAGGCAGCAGTCTCACAACTAATCTGAACCTGTCTGCAAGGAAGTCCTGATCACTGCCAGAGTCATCTTGGCCAGGTTTCAAGTGGCCCCTCCCACCAGAGAAGGAGGGAGGGAAGGAGAAAAGCAGCAATTACTATTCCAACTGGGAACCAGATGCCGGATACTGCTAGGGCCCCAGCCTTAATTGGGGATTAGAGGATGTACGTTAGCAACAAGGTGACTAAAAGGTCTCATTCTCCTCATTAAAAATTGGAAAATTCTCCCTCCAGGTGCAATGACCTTTCCTGAAGCCTGGCAAAGAATCAGGATGAGTTCTAAGAGGGGGACATGGCTTTGACCCCAGCTCCAAGGTGACCTCGCCCACTTGTGTATGAAGGGGAAACCCTAGAAGTCTACCTACTAAGCCAGAATCCCTTTAAGGGGCTGTGCAGAGGCTTTGGAGCCAAGCCAAAGTAGTTTTGAGTATCTGAGAACAATTTGGGTCTCCCTAATCCCTGGGACTTTAGGAGTTTCAGGAAGCTCTAGAAGCATTATTTTCTCCTCGCCTCCCCTCTTCTCTCCCCAGTTAATTACCATGCCTGAGTTTCTCTTGGGTTAAATACAATGTCCTTCTTCAAATCCTTCTTTTTAAGCAAAATATCCTATATTGCCAATAATAGCAAGTTTCAAAACAAGAGTGAAGAATTTGCTGGAATCATAGGGTTATTGTCAAATACAGGGTATGAAGTGAAGAAATATGTATAATTAGAGTTTATGACTTTCACCAGTAACATCTATCCCCAACCTTAAGAAGACCACAAGTTTTGCAGTCATTCACAAAGAAAGGTAGATTTTTTAAAAACTCCATCAAAAGAGTTATATAAGAAGTAATAGCTTCTTGAAAAGTATTCCTTCTGTCAGAAGAGAAGTGAGGTGGACCAAGAGATGAAAGTTCTGAGGGTGGGATCAAGATGACATAAAGTAGATAGGACTTTCCCTGAGCTCTTCCTGGATTCCCTCAGAATCAACATTAGATCAAGTCTTTGAACAGATTTTAGAGTGACAGAACTCACAAATATTTAGAGTTTAACAAATTTCCAGTAGAAGATGTCTAGGAAGGTTTTCAGGAAAGGTCTGTCTCAATCAGGCAGAGAGAATCAACACAGGGAAACCCAGGGTAGAAAGGTCTGGCTGGGGAATCTAGTGGGAGGGAGGCTCTTGGCCAAAATACAGTAGCATTTGGCTACTCTGTCATGCTCAGAAACAGTGGATCAGTAGATTAGCTGTGAAACCTCCAGTGCAAATGCAGCAGGCAAATAGGGAGCCCCTGAACCTCAGCATAACAAATGAGACTCAGCATAACACCTCCCCAACGTGGGTAAGAAGGTGGCAGCACCAGCACCAGAACAACATAAAATCTTGGTCACCCTGTGGAAGAAGCTCATCCTTTTTCAGACTTCAACCTTTAAAAATGAGCAAAAAACCAAAAACATCTCTGACCATAGATAGCTATTATGGAGATGGGGAGGAACAGACTTCAAACCCTGAGGACACAAAAGTCCAAATGCCTCCAGATGAAATCTCAAAGGATGATACGAGTTGGTCTCCAACTTAAAAGGTTCTCTTGAAAGAATTAAAAAAGAATCTTAAAAGAGAAGTAGAATAAAAATGGGTAAAGGAAATGAGAGTTTTGTCAAAGGAAACACAGAAATTGTCTGAAGAAAAAAACTCCTTAAAAATATAATTGGTGAAATGGAAAAATATGCTGAAGAAAACAACTTCTTAAAAATAGATTTGGTGAAATTGAAAAAGTAAGCAACTCCTTGAAAAACAGAATTGGTGAATTGGAAAAAAAAAAAAGAACAACTCCCTAAAAATAGAATTGGTGAAATGGGAAAAAAAATCCAATGAACAAAACAACCCATTTAAAAATTCATTTGGCCAAACATAAAAGGAGGTTTAAAAAAGCTAACTAAAGAAAATAATTCACTAAAATTAGAATTGAATAAATGGAAGTGAATGACTCAAGAAGACACCAAGAATCAATCAAACAAAACAAAAAAATAGAAAAAAATGTAAAATACCTCATTGGAAAAATAACTGACCTAGAAAATGGATCCAGCAGTCTAATAATGATTGAACTACCTGAAAACCTCAATGAAAAAAAGCTTAGACAACATCTTTCAAGAAATCACAGGAAAACTGCTCTGATATTTTAGAACAAGAAGGTAAAGTAGTCATACCTACCAATTATCTCCTGAAAAAGACCTCAAAATGAAAATTCCAAGTAATATTGTAGCTAAATTCCATAATTATCAGATCAAAGAGAAAATGCTGTAAGTAGCCAGAAAGAAATAACTCATATATCGAGGAGAAGAACTTCTGATCTAAAAAAAGTGGCAGTGTGAGAGCTGAAGCAAATCCCTACTAATGCAGAATCCTGCAAGAAAATAACTAATATTTATATACGACTTAAAAGTTTACAAAGAATTTCAGATTTGTCATCCTATCCAATCCTCACAACAATCCTGTCAATCCTATTTTCATCCCCATTTTATAGATGAGGAAATGAAGACAAATAGATGTTAAGTGACTTGTCTAGAATCACAGATCAGGGTTTGAATTCAGTTCTTCCTAACTCCAAGTTCAGGCTCCTCTCCAATGTGTCACCTAGTTATCCATAAAGGATCTGGTGATTTGCTGGGCTCTCTTAAGGACAGGGCTACCTGATTGTAGAGGTTAGACTTAGAGTAGTGAGGAGTAGCATTTTCCCTAGCCATTATCATTGGAAGGAGATCAACTAGTCAATATATATTTATTGAATGAACAAAGAGCCACAGAGTGCCACAGCTGGAAGAAATCTCTTAATCCAACCACCACATTTTATAGATGAGGGATTTGAGTTCCATATATGAGTGTCCAAGGTCACCCAGTGAGTTAGGGGCAGAGAACAACTGAATTCTCCTAAATGCCCTTTCACTCCACACTGCTCCATTTGTGCCAGACATTGAGGCTGATATCAAGACAAGAGTTATAAAATAGTACAGTTGTGTTCCCATCTAGCAGAAGCTTACAGTCAAGTTAGGGAGACAGGACAAATGTACACATAAAGGTAACTAAGTACTCAAAGCAGACAGTAAATACATGTCAAAGTCAAATGAGTGAGATAGACAATGAAAAAGGTTTGGAGTTTTGAGTGGATTGAAACCACTCAAAACAAATCAATCAAATTGATTCAACACTATTAAATAGCAGCAAAGAAAGTCAAACAATTTTTAGATTGCATTTAGACAGACATAGTGTCCAGGGTAAGGAGAAGTGTTGAAGGGGGGCCACTATATGTGGTCTGATTTTTACCTGATCAGACCACATATGGTAGTTTCAGGTGAGGGGAAGGTCATTAATAAATTTAAAAATATTCAAAAAAAAAGATATTAAGGACAGCGAAGAACTTCAAATTCATATCCTACTATAATCTGTTCAAAGAACTGGAGATATTTAATTTGGAAAAGAGAAGACTCAGAGGGGTATTCTGACTGGCTTTGAGTATCTGAAAAACTACTTTGTGATAGAGAAACTAGGCTTGTTCTATTCTAGATTGTTTCTACTTTGCACTTTGAGATTTTGTGAATGTTTTTGGATTGCTGAGAATCAAGAGATCGAACCAGAATTTAGTGACCAGCAATGGGTTGGTGGAGAAGGTGAAGCTGGACCCAGACCTTGGAGGATGGTGAGAAATATATAAGAAAAGTATAAGAAATGAATCCTCTTGGGTATTGTAGTCCACCAGAGCCTATGCAATAACACACTTTTGTTGATTTTTCACAAAAATAAATACCTATGTGCTCTAAAGAGGAAAATTAGCTGGCACTAGCAATGTGCATGTCCCTTTGAATTCCAAGATTCTGTGCTTCTGTGCCAACCTACTATCCCTTCAGTCTTGGTATCAGAAGGTATACATAGAGACAAGGACTCAATACTAGAATGCACAAAGAGTGTTGAATGTAAACTCCTTGAGGATAGAGAATACACAGCAGTGTACAGCATATTGTAGGTGCTTATATTTATTTGTAACTAGTCATTTTTATACAGGGAATAAATGATCCAAAATATACCTTAGGGAAGAGAAGGAGCAGAGCTTTGGAAGAGCTAACCTGAAATATAACCCTCCAGGGAAGAAGAACTTGCCATCTGCTAGCTTCCTGTTTTAACTAATTATTCTCTCTAACTAGGCAATAGTCTTTCTTGTTTCTAAGCTGCTTTAGAATCCTATAAACTCAGCACCAGAGACAAAGCTGTAGTTGTTTCGATTTAGTTAGGGCTAGATACACCAAGGCAATTTGCTACAGTGGAAAGAGTACTTGTTCTTTAATTCCAGTCAGAGGACCTGGATTGAAATCCTGCCCCTAAAAGTTATCAGTTAGATTTTAGGTAGGTGATTTAGGCAAGCTGGGCTACAGCTTCCTCAAATACAAAATGGACTGAATAGAGGGTCTCTGAGAGCTCTTCCAACTTTAGAATTATGCTTGTATGCCTTTATGTTGCCAATTGGATTAATTAGCTATTCAAGCAATAGTCAGTAGTCTGATTAAAGTAGTAGCTTCATAGGGGATAGGAAAGGGAGCTACATGGAAAGATTGGGAGATAGGATCATTGTCAGATGGTAGAATGTCTTAAATTCTAAATTAAGTTTGACTATGGTATGGTGGAAAGTTGTGGATTTGGAAAGAGAATCTTAGTTTAACCCCTTGCTCTGTTATTAAATTCCTGTATGGTCTCGGGCAGATCACCTAGCTTTTCTGACCCTCAGTTTCTGAAATTGAACTAGATGATCTTGAAGCATCCTTCCCTCTCTAAATATATGAACTTTATCCTCCAGGTAATGATGGTGACAGTTGTGGGCTGGAAAGGAAATGGAAGATGCCCATAGATGCTGAATGCTAACCCTGATTCTCGGGGATGTTTGCCATTAGTTCCTTGGCCCCTGAGGCCAAGAGAAGAAGGGAGACCTACATGGCCCCATCAATTCTCAGAACAAGATCCCAACCACATAATAAGCAGGATGTTTTATCCATAAGGAAATTCTGAACAATCTGTCACAGCCCATAATGAGAAAGATTGCTGCCTACAAGGGGCATGTTTATTACTATTGCAGTCACATTAATTATGGAAGGGAGAGAGAGAAACATAGAGGGGGGACCGCTTTAGAGACAGAGACAGAGAGAGAGAGAGAGAGAGAGAGAGAGAGAAAGAAAGAGGGAGGAAGAGAGACACAGAGAGATACACAGAGACACACAGAGAGTGGCAGACAGAAAGAGAATTGAGGTAATGATGAGGGGCTTGAAAAGGAAGATGAAAAAGAGGGAGGTTCTGTTCTTTACTTATATTCTACTCATGTTAAGATGTAAGATTTCTTCCCTTTTCAGTGACTGACTACTCCCTTCTGTCTCACTCCTGGTACACAAAACACTTGCAATATCCTCTGCCCTTCTCTCAGCTCTCAAGAGTCTTTAACACGGTGCTTCCACAGGGTTTGCCTAATACCCATCCTCTAAACCTTCTCCACAGAAAAAAAAAATCTGCCCATTTTGACTCTCAAAGTCCTGCTCTGGAGATGTTTTAATGGCTTAAACTAAAAAAAATCCCACTGCAAATACATGCAAATGGAATGTCTTGCTGGCAATATTAGAGCAGGGGGCACCCTGATGCCTGTGAGATCAATAATTAGGGTCCTCCCCCTCATCACCCACTCATCTACATCCAGCCCTACATTCTCTTCTCTCCCTAAGGCTGGCTCTGGGAAAGGTACTAAGTGCTTCTAAATCACTCTGGTTGGCAGAACCAGCTATTCCTGGGGATATACCCATCAGGCTGATTAGCAGAGACCATTAAGAAAACTAACTAAGCCCAAGAGAAATCAGGCTACAGGTAAATAAGAACTAGATATCCATTCTTCAAGAAAGGTACTATTGGTGTCATGGAAAGGATACTAACTCTCTAGAGTATATGTTTGAATTTAGAACCTGAATTTGAATCCAATGTGATCTTGGGGAAATTGATCAATCTCTCTTGCACAGGTTTATTCATTTATAGTTTTAGAAAAGATAATCCCCTGCTCTAGTCCCTATGAAATATCATCTTCTCTATAAAATATTCTGTAATTTTCCCAGCTGTAAGTGATCCTTTTATTTCACCTGGCTTGAGTTGTTTCCTTAGGCATTGAAAATATTGCATTTGTCTTATATTTATTTGTGTTTTTTAAAAAAGCTATATTTCTCTCAGAGCAATTTAAATGCATCATTTTACTTGTCTTTGTACCTCATCCACTATCTAACCCATTCCTTGCATATTTTTGAGGGGACAAAAGGAGAGGGGGTACAGAATTGTGGTTTCATCTATGCAAGAGGATTTCTGGTTTGATTTTGTGTAATTTAGAGTTTTTGATAATTGCCTGAAGGCACTGAGAGGTTAAATGATTTGTCTGTGATCACAGTGCCAGGCTGTGCCAGAGGAAGAACTGAATATGTCTTCCCTATGCCAGCTCTCTTTCCCCAGCAACACAATACATTCCATTTGGCCCAACACAGGAGCTTAATTTGTATTACTTCAATGTTGAATAAATGAGTAAAATTGGAAAATCCCAAAGATGACCTCACTCCATTATTCCCTATCATCAAAAGATGCCCACTCATTACCAAAGATGATTTAAAAAGGTCAGAGAAGAGCTAGACTTGATCTCACCATATGACACCAGCCCGAAGACCAAGTAGAACTTCTGCTGACAAAAAAATGGCACAGATATTCACTGAGTGAGTGGCCTTCTCAGCCCTTCCTTACAGAATGTTTTTCCTCTACACTGAAATGTTTGTTTTGTGTGACATAAGTTATTATGAACAAATGTAGTTAAATAACCCACATAAAATGAGGGATATTGTTCTGCTTGATCCTACCTATTCCAGCTCCACCCTCATCATATTTCTTAGTTGATTCAACAACCCAATAAAGTTGTTGAGAGAATTCAAAGCAATTCAACAAATATTTATCAAGTATTGATTTTGTGCAAGGCTCTGTACCAGGGACTGTGAGCATAAAAATGAAAAGTATCTGTTCCTTCCCTCAAAGATCTTCCTATCTAATAGGACTCTCTCGTACATATTAAATTTCCTTCCTTCACTGACTCCTATATATATACCTACAAGAACATACAAGTCTTCATAATTCTTCAAAAGTCTGTTTTCAAACCATCTTCCCCAATCACATGCCATGCCATCTCTCTTCTCCCCTTTAAAAGGTTTTATACAAACAAGACCAATGCAGACAAGATTAGAAGGGAAGCAATAAACTGAGAAAACATTTTACATTCCAAGGTTCTGTTAAAGGCCTTATTTCTAAAATATATAGAGAACTGACTCAAATTTATAAGAATTCAAGCTATTCTCCAATTGATAAATGATTAAAAGATATGAACAATTTTCAGATGAAGAAATTGAAACTATTTCTGGTCATATGAAAAGGTGCTCTAAATCACTGTTGATCAGAGAAATATAAATTAAGACAACTTTGAGATTATCACTACACACTTCTCAGATTGACTAAGATGACAGGAAAAATTAATGATGAATGTTGGAGGGGATGTGGGAAAACTTGGACACTGATACATTGTTGATGGAGTTGTGAACAAATCCAACCATTCTGCAGAGCAATTTGGAAGTATACTCAAGTTATCAAACTGTCCATACCCTTTGCCCCAGCAATATTTCTACTGGGCTTATATTCCCAAGAGATCTTAAAGGAGGGAAAGGGACGCACATGTTCAAAAATGTTTGTGGCAGCCCTCTTTGTAGTGGCAAGAAACTGGAAAATGAATGGATGCTCATTGGTTGGAGAATGAATGAATAAATTATGTTATATGGAATATTATTGTTCTATATGAAAATACAGCAGGATGATTTCAGAGAGGTCTGGAGAGACTTACATGAAATAATGTTGAGTGAAATGAGCAGAATCAAGAGATCATTGTACACGGCAACAACAAGACTATATGAAGATCAATTCTGGACGTGGCTCTCTTCAACAATGAGATGATTCAAACCAGTTCCAGTTGTTCAATAATGAAGAGAGTCATTAACATCCAGAAAGAGGACCAAAAGAGCTGAGTGTGGTTTACAATATAGCATTTTCACTCTTTTCATTATTGCTTGTTTGCATTTTCGTCTTCTTCTTTTCTTCTTCCTTTTTTTTTTTTTTACTGGTTTGATTTAATTTTTCTTGTGCAGCACAATAATTGTATGGATATTTATGCATATATTGGATTTAACATATATTTCTACCATGTTTAACATATATTGGACTACTTGCCATCTAGGGAAGGGTGCGGGGGAAAGGAGGGAAAATTGGAACACAAGGTTTTACAAGGGATAATGTGGTTTTTTTGGTTGGTCTTTTTGGGTTCTTTTATCAAAGCTTTTTATTTACATTGCAAGAGCTAATAGTAAATAATTGTCCATGCATATGTTTTGAAAAATAAAAAGCTTTAATAAAAATATATAATATATAAAAGAACTTCTTTTGTAGTAATGAATTAATATAGATATTTCTGCTTTTTTAAATGAATACTATTTCATCCAATGCTTCTTTTTTTTCTTTAACCATTGAAGTTTCTCTCTCTCTTTTTTTTTTAATTTAATAGCCTTTTATTTACAGGTTATATACATGGGTAACTTTACAGTGTTAATTGCCAAACCTCTTGTTCCAATTTTTCACCTCTTACTCCCCACCCCCTCCCCTAGATGGCAGGATGACCAGTAGATGTTAAATACATTAAAATATAAATTAGATACACAATAAGTATACATGACCAAAACATTATTTTGCTGTATGAAAAGAATCAGACTCTGAAATATTGTACAATTAGCTTGTGAAGGAAATCAAAAATGCAGGTGGGCATAAATATAGGGATTGGGAATTCAATGTAATGGTTTTTAGTCATCTCCCAGAGTTCTTTCTCTGGGAGTAGCTGGTTCAGTTCATTACTGTCCATTGGAAATGATTTGGTTGATCTCGTTGCTGAGGGATGGCCTGGTCCATCGAACTGGTATCATCTAGTATTGTTGTTGAAGTATATAATGATCTCCTGGTCCTGCTCATTTCACTCAGCATCAGTTCGTGTAAGTCTTCCAGGCCTTTCTGAAATCCTCCTGTTGGTCATTTCTACAGAACAGTAATATTCCATAATATTCATATACCACAATTTATTCAGCCATTCTCCAACTGATGGACATCCATTCAGTTTCCAGTTTCTAGCCACTACAAAAAGGGCTGCCACAAACATTCGTGTACATACAGGTCCCTTTCCTTCTTTATAATCTCTTTGGTTTATAAGCCAGTAGTAACACTGCTGGATCAAAGGGTATGCACAGTTTGATAACTTTTTGAGCATAGTTCCAAACTACTCTCCAAAATGGTTGGATTCGTTCACAACTCCACCAACAATGCATCAATGTCCAGTTTTCCCGCATCCCCTCCAACAATCATCATTAATTTTCCTGTCATCTTAGCCAATCTGACAGGTGTGTAGTGGTATCTTAGAATTGTCTTAATTTGCATTTTCTGATTAATAATGACTTGGAGCATCTTTTCATATGACTAGAAATAGTTTCAATTTCTTCATCTGAGAATTGTCTGTTCATATCCTTGACCATTTTTCAATTGAGAGTGGTTGATTTTTTATAAATTAGAGTTAATTCCTATATATTTTGAAATGAGGCCTACAGAACCTTTGACTGTAAAAATATTTTTCCCAGTTTATTGCTTCCCTTTAATCTTGTCTGCATTAGTTTTGTTTGTACAAAACTTTTCAGTTTGTATAATCGAAATTTTCATTTTGTGATCAGTAATGATTCTAGTTCTCCTTTGGTCATAAAGTCCTTCCCTTCCACAGGTCTGAGAAGTAAACTATCCTGTGTTCCTCTAATTTATTAATAATTTCATTCTTTATGCCTAGGTCATGAACCCATTTTGACTTATCTTGGTGTACGGTGTTAAGTGTGGATCAATGCCTAGTTTCTGCCATATTAGTTTCCAATTTTCCAGCAATTTTATCAAACAGTAGTTCTTATCCCAAAAGCTGGGTTTTGGGTTTGTCAAAGACTAGGTTGCTATATTTGTTGACTGTTTTATCCCTTGAACCTAATCTTTCCACTGATCAACTAATCTATTCCTTAGCCAACACCAAATGGTTTTGGTAACTTGCTGCTCTATAATATAATTTTAGATCTGGTACAAGCAACCTTTCATTTGATTTTTTTCATTAATTCCCTTGAAATTCTTGACCTTTGTTTTTCCAATATGAATTTTGTTGTTATTTTTCTAGGTCATTAAAATAGTTTTTTGGGAGTCTGATTGGTATAGGCCAAATAAATAGATTAGTTTAGGTAATATTGTCATCTTTATTATATTTGTCGCCCTATCCAAGAGCATTTAATATTTTTCCAATTGGTTAGATCAGACTTAATTTGTGTGAAAAGTGGTCTGTAGTTTTGCTCATAAAGTTTCTGATTTTCCCTTGGCAGATAGATTCCTAAATATTTTATATTATCAGTAGTTACTTTAAATGGAATTTCTCTTTGTAACTCTGACTGTTGGATTTTGTTAGTGATATATAAGAATGCTGATGACTTATGTGGGTTTATTTTATAACCAGAAACTGCTAAAGTTATGGATTATTTCTAATAACTTTTTAGTAGAATCTCTGGGGTTCTCTAAATATACCATCATGTCGTCAGCAAAGAGTGATAATTTGGTTTCCTCATTGCCTATTCTTATTCCTTTAATCTCTTTCTCAGCTCTTATTGCCAAAGCTAGCATTTTAATAACAATATTAAATAGTAATGGTGATAGTGTGTAACCTTGTTTCACTCCAGATCTTAATGGGAATGGTTGCAGTTTGTCCCCATTATATATGATGCTTACTGCTGGTTTTAAATAGATGTTGCTGATTATTTTAAGGAAAAGTCCATTTATTCCTATACTCTCATTTTTTAAAATAAGAATGGATGTTGGATTTTTGTCAAATGCTTTTTCTGCATCTATTGAGATGATCATATGGTTTTTGTTAATTTGGTTATTAATGGGGCCAATTATATTGATAGTTTTCCTAATTGAACCAGCCCTGCATTCCTGGTATAAACCCTACTTGATCATAGTGTATTATCCTGGAGATGATTTTCTGTAGTCTTTTTGCTAATATCTTATTTAAGATTTTAGCATCAATATTCATTAGGGAGATTAGTCTATAATTTTCTTTCTCTGTTTTCAACCTACCTGGTTTAGATATCAGTACCATCTTCCGGCCAAGATGGCGGCGAGGAGGCACACGGTAAGGTCCCGGCATTTTCTCCAGAACCATCCCCAACCAAGTTTCCCAATTAATGCCTGACTGAAAAAAACCCAAAACAGTTACCAAGAGAATTCCCTGAGATTGCCAAAGCAAAGGTCTGTTTTTGCTGAGGGCAGGATGGTTTTGAATCAGGCACAGGCTGAGGGCAGCAGCAGCAGGAGCCTGGCAGGCAGCCCACGCCGAGCAGACCGGAGGGGGTTAAAGACTTGCCCTTTGGGGGAGAGCTTCACCAAGGATTGGATACTTTGCCTAGCAGCAAGTCAGTAGCCCAGCAGAGAAGCTTTAAAAACACCGGGGTGAAGAATAAACCCCAAACATTGGAGTTCCTTGAGACTGGGGCCAACCCCTCCCCCACAGGGTCCCAGCAACCCTCAGAGTCTCAGAGCGCAGGTGCAGCAAAGTCCTGCTAGTGCCCTCGCCGGCCCCGCAGTCTGTGAGGAAAGCCGAACGCCACCCAGCCCCCCCCCCCAAAAAAAAAAAAGCAGATTCCATTTGTGGGTTTTTTTTCCCTTTTTTCTTTGTTTTTGTTCTGATTCTTCTTGACAAAATGAGCAAAAAAGTTAAAAAGGGACTTTAACGATTGACAGCTTTAACAGACAGAGAACAGACTCCTAAACCCTGAGAAGACTAAAAACAGAATCTTCAGGTGAATCACAGGAGGGATCATCCGTTCCTCAAAGCACAGATGGAATTTACAGAAGAAATTAAAAAGGCCGCACAAGAGAGCTACAAGAAAAATGGGAAAAGGACAGGGAGGCTTGGAAGAGAGTATGGAAAGTCATCCCACCCACAAAGACAGAAATGAATAAAGAAATAAAATCCTTGAAAAATAGGATTAGTGAACTGAAAACAGAAAAATAGCTCACTAAAGAATAAAATGGGCGAAATGGAAAAAATCCACAGAACAAATTGGACAAATTAGAAAAAGATAGAAAAAAGGAGGAAGAAAACACTTCACTGAAAAATTGAATAGAACAAATGGAATTGGAATGACTTGAAAAAGAATCCAGTCAAGCAAGACCAAAAAAACCAAAACAATGGAGAAAAATGTGAAATACCTTCTGGGAAAACAACAGACCTGGAAAAACAGGTTAGGAGAGACAACTGAGAATCATTGACCCCAGAAAAAAAGATAAAAAAAGAGCCTTGGACACTATTTTCCGGAAATTTTCAAAGAGAACTGCCCAGAAGCTTAGAAACAGAGGGCAAAATAGACATTGAAAGGGATTACCGATCACCCACTGAAAAAGGACCTTAAAATCAAAACACCAAGAAATATAGTGGCCAAATGCCAGAACCCTCAAACAAAGGAAAAATACTCCAAGGGCTAGAAAAAACCCAATTCAAATATTGAGGAGCCACAATAAGGATTCCCCAAGATCTAGCAGCATCCACATTAAAAAGATCAAAGGGCCTGGAATATGATATTCCAGAAGGCTAAGGACCCTGGTATGCAAGAAAAAAAATAACTTACCAGCTACAATGAGATCTTTTTTTCCAGGGAAGAAGATTTCATTCAACCAACAAGTGAATTTCACCTTATTTTTGGCAAAAAACCAGAACTTAACAAGAAAGTTTGATTTCAAATATAGAACTCAAGAAAAACTTAAAAGGTAAAAAAGAAATCTTGGGAACTATATTTATGCTGTAAAGATGTATAAAAAATGCATGTATAACTTGTTCTAGAAATTAGAGGTGGAAAGGACATTGTACCACAAAAAGGGTAAAGTGGGGGTACTATATCTCACAAAGAGGCAAAGGAAAACCTATTTAATATTCTGGGAGAAAGAATGGAGGGGGATGAATATAGGGGCATTTTACTGCCATAAGAATTGACTTTAAGAGAAAAAATGAGACATTATTCAATATATGGTAGAAACTTCCCATCCCATTGAAAAGTGAGAAGGGAAAAGTGAAAAGGGGAAGGAATAAGCTAACAGAAGGGCACAGAAACCGGAGAGGGAAAAGGAGGATAGGGGAGGAACCCCCAAGGTGGGGAGGAATACTAAAAAAGGGAGGGCTGTGAGAAGCCAAGTGGTGCCCGGTTTAATACTGGGAAGGGGGGTGGGGAAAGGGAGAAAAGATAAATAGGGGTTAACAAGAAAGGAAGTAATACAGAATTGGTAATTTTAACCATAAATGGAACTGCAAACCCCCATAAAGAGGAAGGATTAAGGCAGAATGGATTAAAAGCCAGAATCCCACAATATGTTCTTTATAGGAAACCAAAACCTGAAGCAGGGAGAATATCCAGAATAAAGGGGCAAAAGGGAGAAAATTCCTACTATGCTTCAGGTGAAGTTTCAAAAGAGGGTAGCCATCCTGATCTCAGATCGCAAAACAAAATTGACTAATTAAAAGAGATAAAAGGGCACTATATCTTGCTAAAGGGTAGCATAAATAATGAAGCAATATCAATTTAAAATATTGCACCAAGTGGTTAGCATCTTAAATTTTAAAAGAGAAATTAAGAGAGCTGCAAGAAGAAATAGATAAGCAAAAACTATAATAGTGGGAGATCCTCAACCTTGCACTCCAGAACTTGGGATAAATCAAATCCCACAAAATAAATAAGAAAGAAGACAAAGAGGTAAATAGAAGACTAGAAAAGTTAGATATGATAGACCTCTGGAGAAAACGAAATGGAGACAGAAAGGGAGTACCTTTTTCGGAGTTCATGGAACCTATACAAAAAATAAAGACCATATATTAGGAATAAAACCTCAAACCCAAATGGAGGCAGAAATAGGAAATTATCCTTTTCAGACCATTGACAAAAAAAATTACACCAACAAAAAACCCAGGGGAAAGTAGACCAAAAAAATAATTGGAAACCAAATCCTTAACTAAAAATAATTGGGGAAACAGAAATCATAAATAATTAATAACTTCACACAAGAAAATGACAATTGAGACACCATATCAAAATGTGTGGGATGCAGCCAAAGGGTAATAAGGGGAAATTTCAATTCTAGAGGCTTACTTGTCAAAGCAGAGAAAGAGAAGGTCAACGAATTGGGCTTAAACTAAAAAATGCTAGAAAAGGAACAAATTAAAAAACCCCAGTCAAACACTAACCTTGAAATTTAAAAAAAAAAAGGAGAGATCAATAAAAATTGAAATAAAAAAAAACTATTGAATTAATTTAAAAACCAAGATGGTTCTATTAAAAACCAAAAAATAGACAAAACCCTTAGTAAATCTGATTAAAAAAAAGGAAAGAGGAAAATCAAATTTTAGTCTTAAAAAATTAAAAGGAGAACCTACCAATTTAATGAAGAGGAAATTGGATCAATAATTAAGAATTACTTTGCCCAACCTTATGGCAATAAATTGACAACTTAAAATGAAATGGAAGAATACCTTCAAAAAATATAGTTTGCCCAGATTAACAGAGGAAGAAGAAAATCCTAAAAGTCCCATTTTAGAAAAAGAAATAGAAAAAGCTATTAACTAATCCCAAGAAAAAAATCCCGGACCGATGGATTTAATGGAATTCTTACCAAAACATTTAAAAGAACAATTAACCCCAATGCTATATAAACATTTGAAAAAATAGGGACTGAAGGAGTCCTACCAAACTCCTTTTATGACACAGACATTTAACATACCAAACCTAGGCTGAAAAAGAAAAAAAATTATAACCAACTTTAATGAACATCGATGCTAAAAATCTTAAATAAAATATTAGCAAAAGATTACAGAAAAATCATCCAAATAATACACCTTAATCAAGTAGGATTATACCAAAAATGGCATTTCCAATATTAGGAAAACTATTTGCATAATTGACTATATCAATAAGCAAACTAACAAAACCATAAGGATCATCCTAATTAGATTCAGAAAAAGCATTTGATAAAAATCCAACATCCATTCCTAATAAAAACAATTGAATATAGAAATAAAGGACTTTTTTTAAAAATAGTCAGAGATATATTTAAAACCATCAGTAAGCATCATATGCAATGGCAAAAAACTGGAATCTTTCCCAGTAAAGATCTGGAGTGAAGCAAGGTTGCCCACTGTCACCATTAATATTCACATTTATTAGGAAACACTAGCCCTCGGCAATAAGAGTCGAGAAAGAGACTAAAGGAATCAGAATAGGCAGTGAGGAAACCAAACCCTTTGCAGATGATATGATGGTATACTTAGAGAACCCTAGAGATTCTACAAAAAAGCTTATTAGAAATAATCCATAAATTTAGCAAAGTTTCAGGTTATAAAAAACCCCAAAATCCCTTTCACATTTTTATTTAATCACCAAACAAAATCCAATAGCAAGAGATACAAAAAGAAATTCCATTAGAATAACCGTCGAAGGCATAAAATATTTGGGAATTCATCTACCAAAGGAAAGTCAGGAATTAAGGATAAATTACAAAAACCTTTCCACACAAAAAGTAGACTTAAAACAATTGAAAAATTCAAGTGCTCCCTGGATAGGTCGAGCAAATATAATAAAATACAATCCCTAAACTAATCTATTTATTTAGTGCTATACCAATCAGACTTCCAAGAATATATTTTCATGATCTAGAAAAAATAACAACAAAATTCATATGGAATAATAAAAGGTCAAGAATCTCAAAAGAATTAATAAAAAAAAATCAAATGAAGGTGGCCTAGCTGTACCTGCTCTAAAACTATATTATAAAGCAGCAGTCACCAAACCATTTGGTATTGGTAAGAAATAGATTAGTTGGATCAGTGGAACAGGTTAGGTTCACAAGAAAGAAAGTCAACTAAGCAATTAATGGTTTGACAAAAAACCCAAAAGATCCCACTTTTGGGATAAGAATTCATTATTTGACAAAACTGCTGGATAACTGGAAATTAGTATGGCAGAAATTAGGCATGGACCCACACTTAAAATTTAACCAAGATAAGATCAAAATGGGTCCATGATTTAGACATAAAGAACGAATTATAAAACAAATTAGGAACATAGGATAGGTTTATTCCTCAGACTTTGTGGAAGAGGAAGAAATTTGTGACTAAAGACGAACTAGAGACCATTATTAATTACAAAATAGAAAAATTTTGAACATCAAAAAAAAGTTTGACAAAACAAAAAAAATGTAAACAAAGATTGAAGGGAAGCAACAAACCGGGAAACATTTCAAGGTTAAAGGTTCTGATAAAGGCCTCATTTCCAAAATATATAGAGAGCTGACTCTTTTATAAGAAACCGCCATTCTCCAATTGATAAATGGTCAAAGGATAGGAACAGACAATTTTCAGATGATGAAATTAAAATCATTACCACCATATTGAAAGAGTGTTCCAAATCAATTAATCAGAGAAATGCAAATTAAGACAACTCTGGAGATACCACATAACCTGTCAGATTGGCTAAGATGACAGGAAAAATAAATATGTTGGAGGGGATGTGGGAAAAACTGGGACACTTGATAAATTGTTGGTGGAGCTGTGAACGAATCCAACCATTCTGGAGGGAAAGCAATCTGGAGTTATGCCCAAAAAGACAAACCGTGGATACCCTTTGGACCCAGAGTGTTTCTCTGGGGTTTACCCCAAGGGCTAAAGGGGAAAGGGCCGGTTTAAAAAAATGTTTGTGGGCCCTTTTGGTGGTGGGGTTGAAGTTGGAAATGGTAGCGTTTAAATGGTTGGGGTAAATTGTGGTATACAAAAATGTTATGGAATATTTTGGTTTGTAAGAAATGACCAGCAAAAAGGTGAGAAGATGGAGAGGAAATTAATGAATTGATGTTAAGTAAATGAGAGAACCAAGAGATTTATATAACATTAACAAGATATTGTTAAGATGTAATTTGATGGAAGGGATTTTTTTGAAAAGAGATTTAATTCCAGTTTTCAATTGATTAATGATGGATGGGTGTGAACCCAAAGGAAAAAAACTGGGAAAGGAAATGTAAATTTTGTTTTTTTTTTTCCCGGTTTATTTTTTATTTAAAATTTTAAAAAGAAAATTTTATTTGCCCCAAAGCTTTTTTTAGGGAATTTTTAAATTTGGTTTTTTTCTGGGAAAGGGGGTTGGGGTTTGGGAAAAATTTCCGGAAGTTTGAAGTTTTTGGAAAAAAATTAAGGTTGGTTTCTTTTGCAAAAAAATTACATAAAAAAAAAAACCTTTTGTTTTAACTTTTTCGGTTGGAAAGGTTTTCTTTGCTTTTTATTCCCTTTTTTCTTTTAATTGGGATTGGGGCCAATTGGTTTTTTTTTGGTTTTTTTTTTAGTTTTTTTTAATTGTTTTTGTGGCTTTTTTTTTTTTTCTTTTAAGAATTTAATTTTCCCTTGATTGGGGGTTTTTTTTGGTGTTTTTTAAGTTTAAAATTTTTAAATTGGCAAATAATTTTTTTTTTTAATTTTTCTTCAAGGGTTTCCTTTTCTTTTTTTGCCCACCCATTTTTCCCTTTTTTTTAAATATTTGGGGCTTTCATTTTATTGGCCATGCCAATTTGGTTTTAAATTGAATTGTTTTTTTTTTTTTTTTTTAATTTTTTTAATTTTGTTCCTTTGTATTTGATTTGGGGTTTTAATTTGGTTTATTTTTTTTGCGTTATTAACTTTTTTTTTTTCTTTTTATTTTAAGGAATCTAAGGGAATATTTTTTTTTACCGGTTTTGCCCTTTTTTTTCTAAAATTGGCTTTTTGGGGTTATTTTTGTTTTTTTTTTAAATTTTTTTTGTTTGTTTTTTTTTGGCTTTTTTCCCAACTTTTGGAAGGTAAGTTTTTTATTTCTTTAAAACTTTTATTTTGTTTTTTAATTTTTGGTTTTTTGGTAATTTTTGGTGGTTATGGAAACTCGGGGTTATTTTTTTTTTAATTTGGTTCTTTTTTTAATTTTTTTATTTTTAATTTTTAAGGTTTTTTTTTGTTTTTAACCTAGATGGGTTTTTTTGTTTTGGAACTTTTGGTAAATTCCCTTTTTAGGTTGGGAAATTGGCAAAATAGAATTGTTTGTTTTTGTTGCCCTTTTTATTTTATTTTTTAATTGTAATTTTTTTTCTTTTAAAATGGTTTTTTTTTTGTTTAAATAAAATTTTGGTTGTGTTTTTTACTTTTGATTTTTTAAATTTTTTGTTTTTAGGGGGAGTTTGGCCCCCTTTTATTTATTAATTTAGGTTAGTTATAAATTTGCTTTTCTGCCATTTTAATAAACCCAGATTATGTTTTATTTTTTTTTTTGCTTTTAAATTTTTTCCCTTGGTTTAATTGTATATGGATGTTATTTTATAATCCCTTTCCTTTTAATTTTTTTCCTTTTCCTTTTTATTTTTTTTTTTTTCCTTTCCCTTGCTTTAATGAGAGAATTTTTTAAAAAAATGTTCTTTTTTTTTTGAGTTACCTTTTAAGGTGGATTCCCAATGTTTCCCTTTCATTTTCAGATATGAAAGTTTTTTGTTTTTGTGGGAGGTTTTTATTTTTCCCACCTTTTTTTGCCCTTCCCTTTTTTAATTTTTCCTTTTTTTGGTTAATTCAGTAAACTTATAATGGTTTTTTTTTGGTTTTCCCAAAGAAATTTTAAGAGTTATTTTTTTTTGATGTTTTGGAGTTTTTGGTTGGAGGGCTTTTTTGTTTGTTTTGTTTTTTTAAAAAAATGGGGTTTCTTTGGCCATTAAATGTCCATTTTTCCTTGGAAGAAAATGTTTAAAGTGGGGTTGTTTATTTTGGTTGATTTAAGTTTTTGTGTTTTTGGAAATTTTCGGGTTTTTAATGTGGAGGGGCCAGATTTTGGGTGATTTTTGTTGGGGTATTTTTTTTTTTTTTGCCTTTGAAAAAATTTTTTTTAATTTGATAGTTCTTGAAATTTTGGTTTTTGGGGTTTTTTTTTTTGGGTTTTTTGGGAAGGGGTGTTTGGAGGAATTTTTTTAATGCCTTTTTACCTTTTGATTTTATTAATTTGGGGTTTTTTGATGATTTTGTTGTATTTTTTTTTTTCTTGTTTTGAAAAGTTTAATAATTTTGGATTTTTTGATTTAATTTAAGTTTGCTTTTGGGTAGATAATTGGTTTTTTCTTTGTTTGTTTTTTTTGTTTTTTGTTTGGATTGATTTTTGCTGTTTCAATGAATTTTAGTTTTTTTTGTTTTGGTTTTAATTTTAAAGAATTTTTTTTCTTAATTTTTTTTTCTTTTTTTCTTGTATGTGTTCCAATTGAGTTTTTAAATGTTTGTTTTTGGTTTGTGGAATTTTTTTCCATTTACTTTTTTTTAGTGAATTTTTTTTTTTTCCAATTTCCAGATTTCCCTTTTTTGGAGTTTTTGTTTTTTTCCAATTTCAAGATTTTCTTTTTTGGTTTTGTTTTTTTCACAAATTTTTGTGGAATTTTTTTTTTTTCCAATTTCACTTTTCTTGAGATTTTTTTTTTTTCCAGGTTTTGGGTTTTTTGTTTCCCTTTGCATTTTGGGAATTTTTTTTTTTCCATTGTTTTGGTTTGTTTTTGGGGATTTTTTCCCTTTTTATTTTCAACTTTTTGGGATTTTTTAATTTGGTTTTTTATGAGAGATTATTAAAGGAGGTTGTTTTGTTATTTTTTGTTTTTGTTGTTTTCCGGTTTTGACTTGCTTTTTTTTTGTTAAAGTTGTTGATGTTTTTTTTTTTTTTTGGTTTTAAAGTTTTTGGTATGTTTTAGGAAGGGGGTTCCAGTTTCTGGCAGAAAGGGAGAGAAGTAAACCTGATTTCCGCCTTGAGGGGGAGTGCTTGTGTAGAGTTTTTCCTTCCCCAAAGGGAGGTGGATTTGGGCCCTTTGAAGTTGGCGGGGTTTGGGCCGTGTGGGTTGGGTGAAGTTTTGGCCAGAGATTAAGGGGGGTGGCATGTTTGGGGAGTTTTGGGATTGGGAGATTAGATTGGGATTGAGAATTGATTTTGGCCTGAATTTCCGGGCCTTTCCCCAGTGTTTTCTTTGGACAAACCAACCCTTGGGAAAGTTTTGGCCCAAGCCGAGACGCCAAGATTGGAGGCAATTTGGCTGTGTCCCTTTCCTGGTTGAGGATCACAATTGCTGCCCCAAGGAAAAAGTTTTGTCTGCAGGTTGGGGCCCTGTGCTTGTGCTGAGATCTGTGCTTTCACTTTCGGTTTGAGGCTCTCCTCGGAACCTAATTTCTCTCCCAGTCTATGCTGATCTCCCCCCTGGCCCCGGAACCAACCTTTTTTGGCGAGACTGCAGATTTTCTTTGGCTGGTGCGTTGTTCTACTTCTTATCTTTACGAATTGTAGCAGTCAAGACTATTTTTGAGGCTCGATATAATATTGATAGAGAGGGTAAGAGAAGAGCTTAGAAAGTCGAGTGTGCCTTCTCCGCCATCTTGGCCTGAAGTTTTTCTCAGACCCAAATTTTTATTTGGAATTTGCTTTCTCTCTTTCACTATTGAATGAAACTGTTGTCTCAGAAGTTTCCAACTTTTCAATGGCCAGATTTAATGGATTTTTGTCCTGTTTAGTCTTCATCATTCTTGACTTCTCAGGCAGTTTTTAATATTGCTGATTACCCACTCTTTCTGGGTACTTTTTCCTCTTGGTTTTGAAATACAGCATGCCTCATATTCTCCTTCTCTGACTTCTTTGCCTCCTTTTTCCAACACCTTAAAGGAAATTTGGCTCTCTCTTCTCATATACTTAGCCTAAGAAATACCATTCACTCTCATTATTTCAATTACTTAATGCCAATGACTCCCAAATTTATATTTCTACTCTTGATTTCTCCCCCATGCTGCCAACTCACCTCTCTGACTATCAATAGGGTACCTCTAATTGAATGCTCCAATAAACTTAACATGCCCAAAACAAGCTTATATAAGGAGTGCTTCATCCTTTGGAAGCCTGTTCAAAATAAAGCTTCTCCTTGTTGCTCCAACTCAGATTTTGGTTGCATGGAAATATTATGTGCTTAGTAGGGGACTAAAAAAAGTTTCGAAGGAGAAATGAAAGACTGTAAATTTCATTCTGGGAACTGCAAAAACTAGGAGATGAGAAAGCAGAGAGAAGAAATGGATATGGCATTGTGGGCTTTGCTTGGACCACATCTCCTACTGAGCCTAGCAGACATTGAGGCATTGAGACATTTCCTTCCTTCTTTGTTCATGTTAGTGCTAATCTGTAGGGAACAGATTCTGAGGCACTTTGATAGCCCACTGAGTTTCTCCTTTCCTGTATGAGGAAGCAGAGGCCACAGAATCCTGAGAAATCAGTGTTCTAGTACAAGATGATGGTGGGATCCCAGACATTGAGAAATGATTTCTTCAGTATTCTTGCAATTGGATAAATGACCAACTCACCTTTTATGTCTGCCCTATTTTGATTTAACCACGAGGGACAGAAACAAAGTGGACTCACAAGGTTTTGTTCCTGAAAGTCAGTAGGAGCTTCTTTATATTCTGATTTTCTTGTATTTTCTAGCATTTCTATTTCAAGGAAATGTCTTCTGCTCACTATAATATATGTGTAACTCTCACTAGTCAAGATTCAGAAGTCATATGGGAACTTATAAGCAATAAAATGGGAACCTAAATAGATTCTAGATCTTCACAGGTGGCATTTGTGAGTCACAGTTATTTTATTGTTCTTGTTGTTAAATGGTTTCAGTTATGTCCCACTCCTCATGACTCCTTTTGGTTTTCTGAGCAAAGAGTGATTTGCCATTTCCTTCTCTAGTATATTTTACTGATGAGGAAACTGAGGTAAACTCATAACACTCTCCCTTTGGCTAATAATTATGTTTCTGATATCATTGTTCACCCATGTGTCACTGCTTATCTTCTTATGTTTCTCCTCATTATGGAGGTCCATTTCAGTGGACAAAAAACTGCAACAGTAGTATCTGAAAGTCCTGGGAAGAAATCTTCCAATGTGATGAAGATAAACCTGATTGTGAGGCAGGTAAGGGGAATGAAGGATATGGTAGCTACCACTGAGTATTTGAAGGGCACTCATGTGGAAGAGGAATTAGCTTTGTTCTACACATACTAACTATACAATCCTGAGTGAGTCACTAATCCCGATTCCTGAGTTCCTCATCTGTAAAATGAGCAGAATCTTTGCTAAGAAACTCCAAACAGGATCAGGAAGAGTGGAGCACAACTGAACAACTTGGATCCTGAGTTAAGAGCCAAGAGCAATGGGAGGAAATTATAATGAGGTAGCGTTAGCTCAAAATAAGGGAAAAACCTTCCTAGCAATTTGAGCTATACTAAAGTAGAAAAATTGCTTTGGGAGTGGTTTCCCCTCACCTCGTGGTATTTAAGCAAAGGCCTAATCAGGAAAATAGTAGAGGGGATTTCTGCTTTGATACAGGTCGGAATAGATGACTTCTGAGGTGTTTTTAGGTCCTGAAGCAAAGTGATCCTCAAATTGTATGTGTGTGTTAACAAGTACCCGCCAGATGGTGTTTGCAGAGGAAGCCTGTTGAGTACACAGGACAGGTCAAGTCAGTGGGAGCTTGTTCCAACTCTTCACCTTGAGCTGTTTTCCTGAGAGAAAGATACATTCCAGCCCAGAAAAGTTTCCATTATGCTGCTATGCAGCACACAAATGAGGAAATGTAATTAATAAGCATGAAATAGAACAGTTTCTCGACTTGTTTGAAGTAGGTGTTAAGTCTACTCTCTCCCTTCTTCTTGTGTACCACATTTTCTCATTCTTGTGGAGGGCACTGCCATTTTTCCAGGCTCCTCAGTTCAGTACCTCTGGATTATCTTTGATTTGTAAGATAACAAATAAAAGATAACAAAAGAAAAACAAATAACAAATAAAGGACGATACCTTTATCATACAAATCTAATCAGTTGTCAGTCTTTCTGTTTGTGCCTCCACAAACATTTCTTGCATCAGACACTTTTTCTCTACATGCATAAGAATCATTTCAGTTCATGATTCTTTTTTTTTTTGCCTGAATTTTTGCAATGTCTTTCTAACTTGAATCTTTGTTTACATTTTCTCCCTTTCCTACTCTATCTTCCACATGACTACCAAAGTAAATTTTCTTAAGCAATGTTCAGTCCATATCATCTCTCTACTCAATAAATTCCACTAGCTCCCTATTACCTCTAGGATGACATACAAATTTCTCTATTTGACTTCTGAAGTTCTTCATAATTTGACCCAAGTATCATATATATATATATATATAATTATTATGTATATAATGTCTCCTTTCTGTGATTAGCAGTCCAACCAAAGTGGACTTCTCTCTGTTCTTCACACATACTATCCTCCCTTTCTCCAATTTCTCTGCTTTTGCACTGCCTATCCCCATCCTTAGAATGTGCTCCTTCTTTATCACTCCACCATAAACTTTCTCATTTCCTTCAAAAAGCAGCTTAAGTATCTCCTTTTCCATTAAACTTTTTCTTAGTTTCCCAACTGTTTAGACCTTCCCTCTCTAACAATCTTATATTTAATTATCTTGTATTTATAGTATTTTGTGTGTATTCTGTATGTACTTATATATGGACATATTGCCTTCTCTGATAAAATATAAGTCGTTTGAAAGCAGGGACTATTTAATTCCCTGAAACCTTGGTTCTCACATCAGAGTTTGGCACATCATTGTTTTTCAGTTGGTTTTTTTTTTATTATTGTGTCCAATCCTTTGAGATTCCATCTTGGGTTTTCTTGACACAGATACTGGAGTGATTTGCCATATACTTTTCCAACTCATTTTACAGATAAGAGAAACTTGAGGCAAACAAGGTTAAGTGATTTGCTCAGGGCCACACAAATAATAAATTTGGATTCAGGAAGATGATTCTTTCTGTACTCTGGCACATCATAGGAACCTAATAATAACAGAATTTGAAACTAGGAAGAAACCTTGATGATCATCTAATCCAAAAAGTAAGTAAAGGAAACTTCATGATAGCATCAAACACAATAAGTGCTTTTTGATTGTTTAATCAAAGATATTCAAGATTGCAATAGAAGTCTATTCAGTACCTCAAGATAAGGCAGTTATATGATGCAGAAAAACTTGAGTTCAAATCTTGTTTCAGATACTTACAACCGTGTGACCCTGGGCAAGTGACTTAATTCAGTTTGTCTCAGCTTCATCATCTGTAAAAGGACCTGGAGGAGGAAATGAAAGATCACTTCAGTATCTATATATTCAGTATGTGCGAGTGTGTGTGTGTGTGTGTGTGTGTGTGTGTGTATAATGCATGTACATATATATATTTGTATAAATGTATTTACATGTGTATACTTCTATGTAAGGAAGTATACACATCAAGAAATGTAATTAGCATTGAAAAAAGTGTTTGAAGTAAATGTTTTAATTTTACTATCTTTCCTCTCCCCTCTAGCACATATTTTTGTTGAGGGCAAGATTCTTCCAAGGCTCCCCTGCTCACAATCTCTTTATTATCCTTGATTTTTTAGCTTTCCTCGTTCAACATATCTAATAAGTTATCAATCTTGCTGTTTTCATCTCCACAACTTCTCTTGCATCAGACCCTTTTTCTCTATATATGTAGCTATCATAGCTTAGTTCAGACCACTGTTACTTCTTCTTTGGATGAGAGAGAAGGAAGAAGAGAGAGGTGAAGAAGGGAATAGAGAAGAAAAGAGGAAAGACGAGGGGAAAGAAGGGAAGAAGAGAGGAAAGGATTGCTGTCTTTTCCAAAGTTCCATCAGTGAAGCTCTTAATAGATTCTACCAAGCTAAAAGCTTTCAGTTATGAACACTATGATAAACTGTAGTCTGAAAAATAGTCTAAGTTCAGAGAAATTTGCAATCACAAATTTGGTCACAAGGTAAAGAATTTTTTAATGATAGACACTCATGAAACTATATATTAAGGCATGGAAGAAATAAAAATTTCATTCATGGAGAAAGCACCAATAGAGAAACTAACAATGACTCCCTACATACTCATATCAATCAATTCAAAGATCCTTTGAAATACTGAAGGGAAGGAGATGTTACTTAGAACAGATCAGTGACTCAAAAAACTGGGTACATTCAGATTCTCTTAAATATATATGGTGGTTATATTTAACATTCAAATAACCAGTAGCAGAGATCCCACCACCTTCATTCCAAAGTTAAGTCATTCATAATTCTTTATCTAACAATGTTGCTGTCACCCCTTTGAACCAACAGTGTCAGTACAGGGTCTGTATCCCTAAGAGATAATAATAATAGAGTAATAAAATACCCATATGTGCAAAAATATTTTCAGTGGCTCCTTTTGTGGAATCAAGGAATTAGAAATTGAATGGATGCCCATCAGTTGAGAAATGGCCAAATAGTTATAGTATTTGAAGGTAATGTATGGAATATTATTATTCTATAAGAAATGATGAGCAGGCTGGTCTCAGAAAAGCCTGAAAAGAGTTACATAAATTGATGCTGAATGATGTGAATAGAACCAGGAAAACATTGGACACAATAACAAAAAAATTATATGATTATTTACTATGACAAACTCAGCACTTCTTAGTAATACAGTGATACAAGACAATTTTAGTGGACTTGAAATGAAATATGCCATCAGCATCCAGAGAAATATCTATGGAGACCGAATAAGGATCAAAGCAAAGTATTTTCACTGTTTTTGTTTACTTTTTCATTCTTGTGGTTTTCCCTTTTTGTTCTGATTTTCCTTTCACATGGAATATGGAAATATATTTTAAATTATTGTACATGTATAATCTACATCAGATTGTTTGCTGTATAGGGAAAAGGGGAGGTAGGGACGAAACACAAAATCTTACAAAAATGAGAGTTGAAAACTGTCTTTATAAATAATTGGAAAAATAAAATACTATTGAAAAGAAAAAAACAATAATGCTATTACTCTGTGCAGCATTCTTTTGAATCTGTTCACTTTACTATGCATCAGTTCATGTTATTTTTTCAGGTTTTTCTGAAATTATCCTGCTTGTCATCTCTTATAACACAATAATATTCTATTACAAGCATATACCATACCTTGTTTAAACATTCACCCAATTGTTGGGCTTCCATTTAATTTCCAATTATTACTACAAAAAGAGCTGCTATAAATGTTTTTGTACAAATAAATCTTTTTACTTTTTTTGAACATGTTTGGGATGTAGACCTAGTAGTGATATTATCAAAGGTATATATAGAAGGATATACATGATCCTTTGAACATAGTTCCAACTTGCTCTCTAGAATGGTTGGATTAGTGCTCAACTCCATGAACAATGCAGTATCATCCCTGTTTTCCCACATCCCTTCCAACATCCAACATTGGCATTTTGTTGTTGTTATATTAGCTTATCTGACACCTTTGAGATGGTAACTCAAAGTTGTTTTAATTTTCCATTTTTTGGACCAATAGTGATTTAGAGTATCTCAGATGCTTGCTGATAGTTTCAGATAAATGTTATTTATCATTTTAAGATAAATTCCAGTTATTCTTTTGTTCTATAGTGTCCAACTTTGTAGGACTCTTTCATCTATTTTTCCAATACTTTACATAAAATTGGGATTTATTGTTCTTTAAATGTTTGATAAAATTCTCCTGTGAATCCATCTGGTCCTGGGGAATTTTTCTTAGGAAATTCATTGATGGCTTCTTTAATTTCATGTTTCTAAGACTGAATTTTTTTAAGTATTCTATTTCATTTATTAATCTGGAGATTTTATATTTTTGTAGTCATTCATATCTTTAAATTATCAAATTCATTGGCATATAATTGGGCAAAATAGCTCGGACAATTTAAAAAATTTTCCTGACCAATGCTCTCTGCATTGGTGGTGAATTTGCCCCTTTCATTTTTGATACTAGTAATTTGGTTTCCTTCTTTTTTTTATTAAAATAAAATTAACCAGTGATTCATCTATTTTATGGGTTTTTCTTAATAAAAACCATCTTCTAGTTTTTTTTATTACTTTTAATTTTATTTATCTCTTCTTTGATTTTCAGGATTTCAAATATTGTGATTAATTTTTATTTGTTCAGGTTTTTTCACTTTTTATTTTTAAATTTACAAGCCCAACTCAGTTATCTGCTTTTTCTCTACTTTATTGATGTAAGCAAATAGAGATATAAATATCCCTTTGACTGCATTCCATAAATTTTGGTATGTGGTATCATTGTCATTTTTAATGAAATTATTGATTGTTTTTATCATTTGTTCTTTGATCCACTTGGTTTTTTAGGATTAGGTTATTTAATTTCCAACTTCTTTTTAATCTTTTTTTTATTGTCTATTATTGAAGACAATTTGAATTGCATTATTATCTGAAAAGGATAGGTCTACTATTTCTGCTTTTCTGTATTTGGCTATGAGGTTTTTATGTCCAAATAGATGGTCAGTTTTTGTGTAGGTGCCATGCACTACTGAGAAAAAGTATGTTTCTTTCTATTCCCATTCCATTTTCTTCAGATAGGTATCATGTCTAACTTTTTCCTTAACTTTTCTTGGGTTTTTTTTTTTTTTTGGTTAGATTTATCTAGTTTTGAGAGGGAAAAGTTGAAGTCTCCCACTAATATAGTTTTATTATCCCTTTCCTAGTGTAACTCATTCAATTTCTTCAAAAATTTAAATGCTAGACTATTTGGCAATATATGTTTAGTTTTGATATGACTTCATTTTTTATGATCCCTTTCAGTAAGGTATAGTTTCCTTCTTCATTTCTTTTAATTAAATGTATTTTTGCTTTTGTTTTGTCTCAGGTTACAATTGCTACCCCTGCTTCCTTTGCTTTAGCTGAAGCATAATAGATTCTGCTCCATTCCTTTACCTTTATTTTACATGTATTTCTTGTAAACAATATATTGTAGAATTCTCATTTTTAGTCTATTCTGCTATCCACTTTCAATTTATGGGTAAGTTCACCCCATTTACATTTATATCTATGATAACTAACTATGTATTTCCCTCCATGATATTTTTGGCTTTTAAATCTCCCTCTGTCTCTTACCTCCCACCTTTTCCCTCCTCAAAAAGTGTTTTATTTATGATGACCACTCTCCCCAGTATACCGTCCCTTTTATGAGTTACCCCTTCTATTATCCTCATCCTTTTTTACTTCCTTATATGGGAAGATGGATTTCATATCTAATTGAGTGTGCATATTATTCCCCTTTGAGTCAATTTTGATGAAAGTAAGATCTAAACTTTGCCTGACCTCCTTCATTTTTTTACCCTTCATTATATTAGCTCTTCCATTCCTCTTTTCTGTGGGATAATTTCCCCATCCTTCTTCCAGTGCATTTTTCTTTCTCACTCTTTTTTTTTTGTTGTTGTTGGTTTTTGGGAGATCATCCCATTAGAGTCACCTTATGTGAAGAAATACAAATAGTTTATCCTTGTTGAACTTTTTGTCCCTTTTTCATGTTTCTCTTGAGTCTTGTATTTGTAGGTCAGGTTTTTTAAATCAGCACTTGTCTTTTAATTAGAAATCTTTAAAAGTCTTCCATTTTTATTAATATCCAGTTTTCTTGAAATATAATATTAAATTTTTTCTAGATAAAATATCTTGTTTACAATCTTAATTCCTTTGCCTTTTGGTATATCATATTTGAAGCCCTCCATTTCTTTAATATGAAAGCTGCCAAAGCCTGTATAATCCTGATGGTAGCCCCACCATATTTGAATTGTCTCTTTTTGATACAATACTTTTTGCAATACTTTCTTATTAATCTGTGAGTTCTGGAATTTGGTTATGATTTCCTGGGAGTTTTCATTTGGGATCTCTTTTAGATTCTTTCAATTTTCATTTCGCCCAAAATGTTTGTAACAGCTCTTTTGTAGTGGAATGGAACCTAGAAATTAAGTGGATGCCCATCAGGTGGGGATAATAAGTTAAATGTAATGGAATATTGTTGTTCCATAAAATATAATAAGAAGATTTATTTCAGAAAAGCCTTGAAAAACTTACTTTGGTGCTGAGTGGTGTGAACTGGTACTGAGTGAAGTGAACAGAACCAATAGAACATTGTACACAGTAACAGCAAGAATATGTGATGATCAACTGATGGACTTGGCTGTTTTCAACAATGAGGTGATTCAAGATAATTTCAATAGACTTGCAATAGAAAATGACATCTATATCCAAAGAGAGAACTATGGAAACTGAATGTGGATCAAAGTATAGTATTTTCACCTTTCATTTGTTTTTTTTTTCTTGTGTTTTTTTTTTCTTTTTGATCTAATTTTTCTTTCACATAGAATATGAAAATATGTTTGGAACACAAAGTCTTACAAAATTGAATTTTAAAAACTATCTTTACATATATTTGGGGAAAATAAAATATTATTAAAAAGGAAAAAAGAAAAGAGGAGGAAACAATTTCTATTTTGCACTCTGGTTCTAATATATTGGCAATTTTCTTTGTTAATTTCTTGAAAGGCATTGTCCAGGCCTTTTGTATCATAGTTTGCAGATAGTCCAGTAATTCTTATATTATCTCTGTTGGATTTATTTTCTAGTTCTATTTTTTAATAATAAATTTCATATTTTCTGCTTTTTTACTTTTTTTATCATATCTTGATGACTCACAGAGTTATTAATTTCTATTTTTTCCATTCTAATTTTTAAGAAGTTATTTTCTTCAGCAAACTTTTGGACTTTTTTAATGTATTTTTTTCATGATTCTCTTTCATTATCCTCATTCCCCTGTGATGCCAGAGAAACAGAGAAATTGAGGCAAGATAGAGATTAGAGAGTTTTTAATATTTTATTTGGATTTCTAAGAGGAAGGGATTTTCTGGGACCAAAGGATCCATTTTGGTCCCAGGGCTAATGTCTCAAAGCATTCAGCAGTGAATGTGGGGTTCCAATGACATATATATATATATATATATATATATATATATAGCTCTTAAGTTATCAGGGTAGACAAAGGCAGGAAGATGGAATCCAAACTCTGGTGAGCAGGAATTTCCAAGAAGGGGACCATCAACCTGGTTTTCACAGGTTAGGGGATAGGACCATAAATTCTTACAAATTGGGAGGACTTAGGAAGTGTCCAACTAGAGCCAGGAAGTCTAAAACTCAGAGATACTAAGTAGGTATCTGAGATGGGACATCTGGAGTTTTATGACTCTTTTGGAATGTCAGAGTGGCCAGAAACAGCCCTAATTATCTCCATTGTAATGATCAGGAAGGGGGGTTGCAACCAGGGGGATTGAGGCAGAACAATTAGGGAACTGAGGCAGAACAATTTAGGGAAACTGAGGCAGGAAAATAAAAGGGAATTGTGGCACAACACCCTCCACAGCTTTTTATTTTTTATTTTTTCTAATTAGCTTTTAAAATCCTTCTTTAAGCTCTTACAGGAATTCTTTTGGGGCCTGAGACCAAATTGCATTTTTCTTTGAGGCTTTACATGTAGCCATTTTGACACTATTGCCCTCTTCTAAGTCTATGCCTTGATCTTTCCTATCATCATAATAACTTTCTATAGTCAAGCTACTTTTTTGTTCTTTGCTCATTATTTTCTATCTTTTTAATAACTTAGTGTTTTCACATGAGAGTTAGGCTCTGGACACAAATCCTAAGCTTTTCTCTGCTGGAGGTCTGGATCTTTGTGTTGGCTTTCACTGGGCTTTGGAACTCAGTGTCTTGTTTCTCTGGAGTGGGACCTCCTTGTTGACCTTCTCTGGCTATGGAATTTAGCTGCTAGGGGTGGGTCCCTGCTGCTGGGTTGCTATGGTAACAGAGTGTTTCTCAGCTAGCAGATCCTGGAGGAGTAATTCTGTTACTCAAGGGGACTGCTATTTTGCCTGCTGATTTGTTGCTATGGAAATGGGGTCTCACTGTTGGTCAGCCCCACTGGAAAGGACTTTACTCCTGGTCAGCAATGGGGCCTGCTTGTGGCTTGTGTTTGAGGCAGAGTCATTGGAGTAGGATCTTGCTGCTCTGCACAGACTGCCCACTTGCCTAGTAGGCTGTTGGGTTGAAGGAGGGCAGGGCCTCTGGTAGACTGCCCAGGTTTGGAGTTTTGCTGCAACCCTCTTCTCTGAGACTGGCTGTTTTTCCTGCTTCTGCTGCTCTCAGACTTTGCTTTCCTGTCATCCCCATGAAACGGACTTTTCCTGACATCCTAGCAAACTACTTCCCTTCTTGTGGATCAATTCTGAGGCAGTCTTCTACCTTTTTGGAGAAGTATGTGAGAGGGCTTCAGAGGGCTCCTTCAACACTCCACCATCTTTGTACTAAAAGTCCCCTTTCCCAATTATTTTGCTCCTCTATAATGTCATTTTTTTCGAATTCCTATTTCTTTGTCATGACTTCAGTGGAGATGAGGTACAGATTTTCCCTACCCAATCCTCTTTAGGAACTTCCTTAAAGATTCCTTAAAGATTGATATCACCTTTTGGAATGGAGGATACTGATTTTGTATATGCATTTTCAATCCAATTCACAGTAACAGTAACTTCTTAAAATTTGCAACATCCAAGGCACTGTATTAAAGATAGGAGGAAATAATGACCTTTATCATTAAACAACCTTTCCCCTCAAGAAGCTCATATTTATTGAAGTGTTTGGGGTCTAACTCCTCTTCAAAGAGTGTTGTTCCTTAGACTCACATTTCTTTCCCAGACTAATTAGTTGGCATGTTGAATGATTTCATACTTTTTTCCACCCTTTTGAAATAAACATCAAAATTAATTATCTGAGCCTGAACAATTGAGGCTTTCAGCACAGCAGGTTCCTAAAGGGGATCCTGGTTGGATGCACCAAATGGATTCTCTGCACAGAAACACTTTCCAAATGTGACTTGAAACTGGTAATTTCTCTTTGGGAAGCTGGAATTGAGTGATGGGACCACAAGTGAATAAAATGTTTTCCCATTAATGATGGAGAAGAAAAATTACAGTGTAACAGTCAGGACCACAGACAGCTCCCTTCCTTGAACTGCCCCTACCTTCAATTTACCTTCAACACATGTGCAGTTATTTATCATTATATTCTCTTGACTGTTTTTCATTCACCTCCATCCCACTTGTGAAAGCAATGCAAAGCACAGGAAGCCCCTGTGAAGGAGGAGTCTCAGAGCTCCCTTCTCTTTTTATCCCCTGCCCAACCCCATTAGCTACACACTGGTAGAAAGATGCAGAAAGGAGATTTTGAAGGTAGACCTGAACCCTCCCTGTGATACTTTTTTTTAAATCTCTCTCAGTGAAATATATTGTTTGGACAGCTAGGCTGCTATTTACACAAAGAATCCCTGTAGGCAACCAGGGCAGACCCTTCTTCCTCCTTTCTTCCCCCTGCCAAAGATTCATATAAACTATCAACTTCACTTAGCCAGTATAAACTGAAAAGCACATCATTCAAGGAAGCAGAGGTGAGTTAGAGTGCTGTGGTCCAAGGAATAAATACTTTGTAGGAACCCTAGGAAGGCAATTAAGAGAAGGTGTTTCTCCTATCTGGGTGGCCTTGAGTGAGATTGTAAAATTACATACTGCTAGAATGGAAATGAACTTTTAAAATGTTTTTAGTCCAACACCATCACTTTACAGTAATTAGCTGAGTAATCTAGATCCCACAGGAAGCTAATAGTAGAGCTTGGCTAAGACTCAGGTCATCTGACCCTTGATTCAGTATTCTTTCTCTTCTCTAGGCCTCAGTTTTCCCATCTTACAATATCAGGAAAAGAAAACCAACTATTTCATGCAAGGCAGAGGTATTAGTTTTTTTATATGTGTGTATTTATGTATATGTTTCCATATATATTTATATCTGTGTGTGAGCACATGCATTCATGCATGTGCACATGCAAGCACAAAATACCTTCCCTACTGAGCAAAGAACTGAGTCTCCATGCTGTCCTCAGGAAGCCTGATGAAACACAGAGCCCAGATGTAGCAGCTAAGTCAACCTTATCAAGTTTCCATCAGTCTGCTGCCAAAAACAGCTCTATGATTTTAGATTTATGAACCTCCAAGTATCTCCTTCCAGGTTTACTTTCCTTCCTGTAGGGATTGCGCAAGTCAAAACCAGACAAGATACTGACTTCATCCATCCCTTTTTTAAGACTTCCAGCAACTGTCAGGCCACTTCTGAAGCTCTCATTTTATGGGAAGGCAGTGGTACGCCTCACCATGGCCCCCTGGGGACTGGCGTGCTGCTCAGTTATGTGGAGAAAGAATGCCTTTATTTGGGGCCATTCATATTTACTCAGTGGCCAGAAGATGAGGTGTACAGCTATTTCAAACATTCTTATCACATAGAAATGTACATTAGTACTGAGCAAAGCCTCTTTTGAAATCCTGTGTAATGAGAGAATATGAGTTCAGTTCTCTCTGAACCCCCTTGGTGTCTTTGCATCTAAAAGCAGACAGAAGGCTCCCTTCCAATACAGTAATATCGAATACCAAGATATCAGGCACTTGGGTATGCTTCCTTCTCATCAGGAGTTGACTCATAAAACTCAGGCCTCAAGGCTGCAATCAGCTCACAGCAACTTCAGATCTTCCAGGATTTGATGAGGAACTCATGTTTTAGTCACAAAATCAGCCCTGGGGACTCTTTTTTTTTTTTTTCAGGAAGATCATCTTCCTAAGTTTATTTTTTTTTAATTTAATAGCCTTTTATTTACAGGATATATACATGGGTAACTTTACAGCATTAACAATTGCCAAACCTCTTGTTCCAATTTTTCACCTCTTATCCCCCCCCCACCCCCTCCCCTAAATGGCAGGATGACCAGTAGATGTTAAATATATTAAAATATAACTTAGATACACAATAAGTATACATGACCAAAACATTATTTTGCTGTACAAAAAGAATCAGACTCTGAATTATTGTACAATTAGCTTGTGAAGGAAATCAAAAATGCAGGTGTGCATAAATATAGGGATTGGGAATTCAATGTAATGGTTTTTAGTCATCTCCCAGAGTTCTTTTTCTGGGTATAGCTAGTTCAGTTCATTACTGCTCCATTAGAAATGATTTGGTTGATCTCGTTGCTGAGGATGGCCAGGTCCATCAGAACTGGTCATCATATAGTATTGTTGTTGAAGTATATAATGATCTCCTGGTCCTGCTCATTTCACTCAGCATCAGTTCGTGTAAGTCTCTCCAGGCCTTTCTGAAATCATCCTGTTGGTCATTTCTTACAGAACAGTAATATTCCATAATTTTCATATACCACAATTTATTCAGCCATTCTCCAACTGATGGACATCCATTCAGTTTCCAGTTTCTAGCCACTACAAAAAGCCCTGGGGACTCTTACCCCCAAGTGTCTGCATCCCTGCACAAAGTGCTGCAAATTGCTTATTGATCCCCCCAGGGAAGGGAAGCTGGGGTGTTTCTTGGGCACACAAGCTGTCAGGAAGAGAAAAACCTCAGCCCAAGAACTGCTGCTTGACTGCTCCTCTCCCTTGCACACTTCCAGCAAATCAAAGTAAGAAGTATAAAGCAAACTTGCCAGATGCACTCCTCCAAAAGAAGCCAGCCTGGGAGAAATTGAAAACCACTTATTGAGCCACGTCTGTGTGGGAAAGAAGAGGGGCCTTTATTTGCAGTTAGGAGAAGAAAGAGGAGGAGCATTAACTAAAGCTCAGCCTGGACTTTGATGCTGCCTCCCAAGTGGCTCAACAAGTGCACCTGGTTAGAAAAGGGCACAATGGCTGGAGTCTTTCCCTCCTGCCAAGCTCCGATGGCTTTTGATGGTCTCTGCCTTCAGATGTGGGAACAAACAAAGGTATTGCTCAGCTCCCAGACAAGGCCCGGGGCAGCATTCAGCCTCCTCCAACTTCTGTCTAGAAACTGTTGGATGCCGAAGCTCAGATGGACCAGGCACAAAGGTCTTGCTTTGTTTTGTTTTTTACAATATTCACAGCTTTTGTTGAGCACTCCAAGATGTTTGTCACGAAATAGGGAAAGACATGAAAAAAAAGCCAGGCCCATATTCACAGAAGATCACACTAGGAAGAAGTGCTATTCTTACTTCAACTCAACATTTACCATGAGCCTACTGTGTACAAGACACCATGCTAGCTGGTAGGGACACAAAAGTTGGGGAGAAAATGGACAAGACTAGAATTTGGGGAGAGGAAAAGACTGGAGTCCCCATGAAATGAGGAGTAAGGATTAAATATTCTTAATATTTGTAATGTGCTTTGTAAACCTTAAAGTATCATAAAAATCTTAATTATTATTATTATTATTAGCCCCAGAGGGTAGAGAAAGTGGCCACAATAGGGAAGTTTCAGAGACATATAAGAAAAATATAATATTTTCAATATAAGAAAAAATGCTCCTAAATTATAGCTGTCCAAATGTGAAAGCACTATTCCCTGATCCTAGATAATGAGTTCCTTTCCATTGTTGAGTTTCAAGCAAAAGTTAGATTACCACTTCTTGTGAATATTGGATAGAGCTAAATATTTAGTGACAATTTGGCCTAGATGACCTCTGAGGTACCTCTCAATACTGAGGTACTGTGAATCTGTGAAAGATATGCTACAGGCATTTTTCTCCAAGGAATTTGCCACCTAAAAAAGGGGGAAATGTTATAATGGAAAAATCTCTCATGTAGGCTGATGATCTGGATTCAAATTAACATGTTGATATTCACTACTTGTGTCATCTTGAGCAAGATGTTTAACCCCTTTGGGCCACATTTTCTTCATCTGTTAGAATTGGGAAAGGGGTATAGGGGATACTCAGGGATATACAATGGCCACATCCTGATGAATCATTTTGGCAGACTGGCTAAAACAGGTTAATTACCTCAAATACCTGGTGAGTTAGGAGGGTTTCTACTCCAAACGTGTGAAGACTTCTCTTAGTGGAATGGGCAGATGAGAACAATTTATTCTAATTGCCACAAGGGCAGCTGAAGTGGGCACTGTGGGATGCCTGGAGTTCAGGTAAGCAACTGAAAGCCAGTTTACTGAAGTCAGAGCTATATAGACATTTTTCTGGAGTGAACACACTGATGGGTAAACACCATGAAGCTGGTGTAGGTTTTGCAATCAAAATTAATCTAATCAACAAGCTTATATATGCCTACCAAAAGGAGAGAAAAACAGATTCCTGACAATGAGTTGCCACTTGCTGAAAAATTCCACACTGCCATTATCAGTTCTTATGCTTCCTCCTCATGAATGCTGATGAGGTCAGAGAAAAATTTGTGAAGAGTGGAGACCCTTATCATCTATGTTCCAAAAGAGAACAAGCTTATAATTCTGAGTGATCTTAATGCTAAGAGTAGGTTCTGAGTACCAGAAATGGCAGAGAATCTTAGGAGAAATGGATTGGAAACAATAGAAGCAATGGCCACTTACTTCTGAAGACCTGTGCATCTTATGACCTTCTCATTATGAAAACTATCTTCTGTTTACCTAAATGTAATAAAACTTCATGGATGCACACTCACAGAAAACATTGGCATTTAATAAACTAAGTGATTGTAACAAGAAGAGACAGATAGGATGTGAGAGTGAAGAAGGCAATGTGTGGCTCAAAGTGCTGGATTGATCATAAACTTACCCTTTCAACAAAAGTGGTGGCTTCAAGGAAAAATAACAATGAGATTAATGTCAACAAATTAGAACATTTCTCATAAGGTGAACAGCTTGTTGCTAAGTTGAAGAATAAGTTGAGCCAACATGTAATTGGCAACAGTGGAGCAGAAAAGGAGTAGACAACTTCATAAATCTGATGTATAGCTCTGCATTTACTCACCTGGGTCAGAACACTCACATACATCAGGACTGATTTGATGAAAATGATATGGAAATTCAGAAGCTGATAAATAACGAAACAAAAACTCCACAAGGTGTAGTAGCAAGATAATTCATCCATCTCTAAGAAGGCAGCAGTTAATTCCATGAAAAGTAAAGGGTTAGCAAAGCTTACAGAGATGTGAGATTCTTGACTCAGTAAAAGGCAGACGAAATTCGGTTTTATGCTGTTAGTAACAATCCAAAGCACTTTTATGATGCCCTGAAAGCTGTTTATGGCCAAAGACCTATGGTGCATCTTAGCTACTCAGTGTTGATGGAGCCACATTGATCAGTGAAAAGAACATGATAGAGAGATGGGCTGAACACTTCCATAATGTTCTCAATAAACTCATCAATCAATGCTGAAGCCATTTACCTTCAGGGAGCTGAAGTCTCAACTGAAGAACAGGTTTTGAGTGTCATTAAGTTCCTTTCATGTGGCAAATCATCTGGTGTCCATTCCATTCCAGCTGAGATGGACAATGTGGGGTATCCATTGATTATACAAAAGCTGATTGAAAATTTCCAGGTTATATGGCAAGAGGAAGCTATCTTCCAGGAGTTCAGACACCTCTATTGTCCATCTCGATCAAGATAAAGGGAATAGATTGTAACAATCACAAGTCAAGGAGTCTCTCTCTTAATCATTTCTAGTAAGATTCTTGCCATAATCCTCCTCAATAGGCTAATCCTTCACCTGGAAGATGGTCTTCTACCTTAGAGCCAATGTGGCTTCAGAAAGGGCTGAGGAATGATCAATATGGTGTTCACTATTCAATAACTCCAAGAGAAATGCTAGTAGCAGAACAGAAGTCTGTATACAATGTTCATAGAATTGAACAAGACCTTTGATACTATTGGTCTAGAGGGCTTTTAAAAAATTATGTCAAAATTTTGTTGCCCAGAAAAGTTCATCTATATTGGACATCAATTTAAGAACAGCATGCTTCCCCAGGTTCTGGATGATGGATAATGCTCTCATGCATTCATAATTGACAGTGAAATGAAGCTGCGTGCTTGATTCCATGCTTTTAGTATGGAATTTTTGGCCATGTTGTCAAATGTCTTCAATAAGGATGAAGGTATTGAAGCCTACTGCACTGATGGTAAATTCTTCAACTTAAAAAGAGTACAAGCCTAGGCTAAAATGGAAGGAGTAGGGGAGCATGTTATTTTTGTTTTCGCATGATTGTGCACTCAACACAGCCTCTAAAGCTGAGATGCAATAAAATACGGACATCTCTCTGCTGCTTGTGCTAATTTTGGCCTAACAATTAATACCGAGAAAACACAGGTGCTCCATCATCAGACAGCACAATACCACCTATATGTGGAACCATAGGTTACAGTGAATGGAGAAGTTTTAAATGCTGTGGGTAAGTTCATTTACCTTATCAGTATACAGGGAGATACACATTGACAGAGGTTGATACATGCAATACCACTGCTAACTCAATGTTTCAGAGACTCCAAAGGGAAGTGTGGGGAAAATGAGATATGAAGGTCTATAGAGCCATTGTGCTGACTTCTTTGTTGAATGCCTATGAAACCTGAGCAGTGTATGAGTGCCATGCCAGGAAACTGAATCACTTCCCTTTGAATTGTCTTAGGAAAATTCTGAAGATCACCTGGTGGATAAGATACCAGTCACTAAGTTCCTTTCTCAAACTAAACTACCAAGCATTCAAGATCTACTGCAGAGAGCACAACTCCATTGGGTTGGCCACATTATTGGAATGCCAAATGTATTCTTACCAAAAAGACTATTTTATGGAGAACTCACACTAAGCAAATGCTCACAAGGTGATCAGAAAAAGTGCCTTTAAAGGGCACTGTCAAGGTCTCGTTTAAGAACTTTAACTGATTGCATGACATGGGAGACATTGTCACAGGATTATGCAGCCTGATCTGTGTGCCCTCATCAGAGAAGGTGCTGTGCTTTATAAGCAAAGCGGAACTAAAGTAGCTCAGAAGAAACACAAGATAAGCAAATTTAGAGAATTCACCCCAAATCTTAAATGGATTATTTTGCTTGATCTCTGATATAGCATTACAAGTTTTTATCGTTCTGATCAGACATAGAGACACTCTAAAATAATGATGTCATTTTGGTCCTAATTAAGAATGAGAGACAACAACTAACCAACAAGTGGACTACATGACATCTAAGATCACTTTCAGCTCTAAATCTATTATTACAAACAAACAAATAAGTATAATGGAAAGGAAGGTAGGGTAAGTGCAGAGAAGACATTTAGGCAAAGTGCTACGAGAAATTTGAAAAGAGAGAAATCCCAGGCTAGTTAGATCTTACCCACCTTGGGGTGGTAAGAAGGTGGTTAGAATTTGTTTCATGGCACCTATATTGAGCCATAATGAGAGGGAAAGACTTCAATAGATATTGATGAGTATAATCCATTCATACATTGAAGTAGGAGTCCATTCATATATGAAAGTAGGAGGGGGGAAGAAAGGGATATGACATAAGCAAAATACAGAACTAGGAGAAGGCAGGAAAAAGAGCAAGGAGACAGAGAAGAAAAGATGATGTTGGCTATAAGTTAAATTATTAAGGGCATTGAATATCAGATTTAGGAATTTATAAGTCTACAGAAAACATATAAAAAGAGATTATTGAGCAAAATGAGAGAGAACATCACAGAAATAAGAGTTATGTCACTGAACAAACACATTTAAGATGCTACTATCAGACAGAGGCTGAGCTGACTTGAAACATTTGTGCTACTGGCAAGACAGGAGTTTGCATATAGGACTTGTTGGCTGGATTAGTTATCAATCTCAAAAACATCAATGGCTTTCCAGAAGAAAGAAGAACGTCTAAACTCTAGCCTGACATTTCATGCCCTCCTAATTTGACTTTAAACTACCTTTCCAGCTTTTATGCCATACTTTTGTTATATAGACCTTCTTATTTTCAAAACACATGCATGCAAACATTCACCCTTGCAAAACAAAATTTTTCCCTCCTTTTCTCCCAATCTCCTCCCTTAGATGGCAAATAATCCAATACATGTTAAACATGTGAAATTCTTATATATATTTCCACAATTATCCTGCTGCACAAGAAAAATCAGATTAAAAATGAAAAATATGAGAAAAAAACAAAATGCAAGCAAACAACAACAAAAAAATGAAAATATAATGCTGTGATCCACACTCATTCTCCACAATTTTCTCTCTGGCTGAAGATGCCTCTTTTCATCACAAGAGCACTAGACTGGCCTGAATCACTTTGCTGTTGATCATCAAATAATCTTGTAATTGCTATGTATAATGTTCTCTTGGTTCTTTTCACTTCACGTAGAATCAGTTTATGTAAGTCTCTCCAGGCCTTTCTGAAATCATCCTGCTGACCATTTCTTATAGAACAATATTCCATAACATTCATTTTTCTGACTTATTCAGCCATTCTCCAAATGATGGGCATCCACTCAGGTTCTAGTTCCTTGCTACTACAAAAAGGGCTGCTATAAACATTTTTGCATATGTGGGTCCTTTTCCCTTTTTATGATTTCTTTGGGATACAGGCCTAGTAGAGACACTATTGCTCTCCTATCAGTGTCCCAGGTTTCCCACATCACCTCCAACATTCATCATTATTTTTTCCTTTCATCTTAATCAATCTGAGATGTGTGTAGCAGTACCTAAGAGGTGTCTTAATTTGCATTTCTCTGGTCAAATAGTGATTCAGAATTTTTTTTATATGACTAGAAATAGTTTTAATTTTTTCATTTGAAAATTGTCTGTTCACATTCTTTGACAATTTATCAGTTGGAGAATGGTTTGTATTTTTATAAATTTGAGTAAATTTTCTATATATTTTAGAAATGAGGTCTTTATCAGAACCTTTAGATGCAAAAAAATTTTCCCACTTTATTATTTCTCTTCTAATCTTGTCAAATGTTTTGTTTGTACAAAACCAGACGCGGCAACAGGCTGCCCTGAATCTCTCGGCTTCCCCCACACCGCAGACGGCGACGGCCTCCCGTCAAACCCAACGGAAGAGAGAGCGAGAGGGGAGCGGGGAGCCACCGGAAACCGACCGCCCACCGACAACGGGCATCTCGAGTCTTCCCCGGGCAAGCCCGACCACGGGGAGGCATCGCGGGAATCAAAATTATCCATTTTGCATTCCATAAAGTACTCTAGTTCTTCTTTGACCACAAATTCCTTCCTTCTCCACAGATGAGAGGTAGACTATCCTCTCCAGTCTTTTCTGAAATCATCCTGCTGATCATTTTTTATAGAACAATAACATACCATAACATTTATCTAACATAATTTACTCAGCCATTCTCCAATTAATGGGCATTCATTCAGTTTCCAGTCTCTTGCCACTACAAAAAGTGCTGCCACAAACATTTTTGTATATGTGGGTCCATTTCCCTCCTTTAAGATCTTTTTGGGATATAAGCCCAGTAGTAGCACTGCTGGGTCAAAGGGTCTGCATAGTTTGATAGCTTTTTGATCATAGTTCCAGATTGCTCTCCAGAATGGTTGGATCCATTCATAGTTCCACCAACAATGTATCAGTGTCCCAGTTTTCCCATATCCCCTCCCACATTTGGCATTATCTTTTCCTGTCATCTAAGCCAATCTGAGAGGTGTGTAGTGGTATCTCAGAGGTGTCTTAATTTGCATTTCTCTGATCAATAATGATTTGGAGTACCTTTTCATATGACTACAAATAGTTTCAATTTCTTCTCCTAACAATTATCTGTTCATATCCTTTGACCATTTATCAAATGGAGAATGGCTTGATTTCTTATAAAGTTGAGTCAATTTGCTGTATATTTTAGAAATGAGGCCTTTATCAGATCCTTTGAATGTAAAAATGTTTTCCCAATTTATTGCTTCCCTTCTAATCTTGTCTGCATTAGTTTTGTTTGTATAAAAACGTTTTAACTTAATATAATCAAAATTATCTCTTTTTTGATCATTAATGATCTCTAATTCCTCTCTGGTCACAAATTCCTTCTTCCTCCATAGATCTGAGAGGTAAACTATCCTATGTTCTTCTAATTGGTTTATAATATCATTCTTTATGTCTAGATCATGAATCCATTTCAACTTTATCTTGGTAGACAGTGTTATCTATGGGTTAATGCAACAGTTTCTGCTATATTTGTTTCCAATTTTCCCAGCAGTTTTTGTCAAATAGTGAATTCTTATCCCAAAACCTGGAGTCTTTGGGTTTGGTACCAAATATTTTTGATGACTGTTGCTTTATAATATAGTTTTAGGCCTGGTACAACTAGGCCACCTTTATTTGCATTTTTTCATTAATTCCCTTGAAATTTTTGACCTTTTGTTCTTATTGTTTTTTCTAGCTCTGCAAAATAATTTCTTGGGAGTTTGATTCACTCATATGGCACTGAATAAGTAGATTAATTTGGGTAGTATTGTCATCTTTATTATATTCTCTGGGCCTACCCACGAGCAGTTGATATTCATCCAGTTGATTAGATCTGACTTTATTTGTACTGCACCTTTGTTAAATGAAGTCAGATTGGTTAACTTACTTTGAACACACTACACATTTCTGTCTTTGTGCTTTTGTTCAAGACACTTCCGCTCCCAGCCTAGCCTTATACAACCCATCTTCCAAAGCCAAACTCAACTCCATCTTACATAGAGAATGGTGCAGAAGAAATAATATTAAACAAGATCATAGGATTAAAAACTAGAAAGGAAACTGAATCAAATCCCCTAAGGAATTTGTCCAAGATGACATGGCTAGTAAGCGTCTTAGATCAGATTTGAACTCAGGTCTAGCACTCTACCCCTGAACTACCTTTTTGCCCCTCATCTACTCCTGTTCCTCTTTTTATAAATAAAGAGACTGAAGGCATGACAGATGAAATAGATTGTCCAAGTCCACAAAGGTAACAAGTAGCTAAGCTGGAATTTGAAGCTAAGTTCCTTGACACTTGGTTTAGTGCTTTTTTCTCTAACCTCCTAGTGATTTTTATGCCTTTTAGTTCTCCATGAGTACACTATGAATTAGTAAGGACCTGGGGTTGGAGTCACAGCTCTACCATTACTTGACATGTTAATTCTTCAATTTGTGGTCTTAGTTGTTCCCCCTTCACTTATAGGTGTTGCTATTGGCATGTATTAAATTAAAATTTTTATTACCTCAAAAAAAGAGGGGCAGCCAAACGGCACAGTAGATAGAGCACCTGGAATGCTCTGGAGTTAGGAGGACTTTAATTCAAATCCAGCCACAGACACTTACTAGCTGTGTGATCCTGGACAAGGCACTTAACTCTTGACTGCCTAAAAAAAAATCTATAAAGTGAAGGTGTTAACTAGGTGACCTCTAGGATCCCTTTAAGTTTTACATTCTAGACTGATCATAAATCTAAGGCCTATGTCATTGAAGCCTTTCAGGATTACTTGGGCTCTATTCCTTTTTTAAATGCATATCTCTAATAGTTCTGCTCATTTGGCACTTAGCTCATGTGGTCTTCTTACTTTTCTTGCTGAGTCATTTTTGTTATTATTTTTTCTAGTTATATAAAATAATTTTTGGCAGTTTGATTTGTGTGGCACTGAACAAGCAGACCAATTTAGGCAGAATTGTCATTTTTATTATATTAGCTCAGCCTACCCATTTTTTGTCTAGGTTGTTATTTAACTTTTGGTTATTTAACCTTGACTGGAAAAGGGACACTGGGGTTTTGCCCTAAGGCATCAAAGTTAAAGGTAGAAACAGCTGAGTTTAGCACTTAGTGAGAGAGTAATTAATTTAGACAGGAAACTACCATTTGATGCCCTGTCTCTTATTTCTCAACCTGGTGCCCCAACAAACTCACCAAGTGAGCTACCTTTTTTGACACTATTATTCCTTTTCCTTCACCTAGCATTGACCTCAAGGTGTCATAAGATATTGATCCCTCAGGTCCTGTGTACTGAGTTATCTGTTCCTCCCCCAATACCACACACACAATATAACCCCCCCCCCACACACACACACACCCATAAGGCTATGTCCCAAAGTCTTTCTTACCAATAGACTCTGTACCCTGGTGTTCTAGGAGTTTGAATTTGCAATTGAATTTGTCTTTAAAAATTGATTTGAGGATGTCTTTTCCTGAATTTCTAGTTTTGGCTCATTGTGTGAGAGTTATGTCTTATTAGTTAGACTGTAGCCTTCTTAAAGGAAGGAAATATGCTTCTTTGTATCCCCAGAGCATCTACTGCAATGACTTACAAATTGAAGTAATCACCCAACAAATAAATATTCTTGAGAAATAAAAAATGAATAGATGAATGGAATAAATGATTGATGATAGCAAATATATATTCATTGATTCCTATGTGGGGAACGCTAATGTTGTAAGGGAACACAGAGGCAGAAGATAGAATCTCTTCCTCTAAAGACATTATGATCTATTCACAATCAGTCAGTTAACATTTATTAAGTTCTTGTTATATGCAAACACTGCGTCAAGTACCTAGGCTACAAAGAAAAAACAAAAATGGTACCTATCCTTAAAGAGTTAATGAAGGAGACAGCTTTGAGATAAGTCAATATATACAAGATAAATGTAGAGTAGATGGAAAAAGCAGATGGAAGAAAATCTTAGAGGAAAAGGTGCTAATAGCTGATAGCACCAGAAAAGCCAAGTCAAAAGCTTCCAGAGATGAGAGCTAGATAATGCTATGCGAGGAACTATAGATAGGTTAAAGTGGATAGAATTTTGAATGCTTAAAGGGAAATAACAAGACTGGAAAGATAGAAAGAGTCTGGTTGTAAAGAGTCTGCCAAATAGAGGAGTTTCTATGTGATCCTAGAAGTATTAAAAAAAATGGAATTTATTGAGTAGGAGATAATATGATTAAACTTAGATTTTAGGGAAATCATTTTAGTGCCTGAGAGGAAATCCTCCTCTGATTCACATTCTTTTCCTTCTCCAAATCCTCAAAGTTTATAGTGAAGGAAAAAGAAAGTATAACAAACTCTGTAGAAACACAGTAAAAGGGAGGGTCTCATTCACTATTTATAAACTGAAACTATTTGGATTTTTTGATAAGAGACACCTATAGCTTTGTCTAAATGGTTACTTCAACTTAGTTATCTTAAACCAAATGGACTTCTTTAATAATTGTGAAAGTATTTGGTCACCTCATCTTTTTGAACAGAGGTCTCCCCATTCTAATAGCAAACCCTTCCAGCTGTGTGGCAAACTTTTTCCCAAACATCCCTCTTTTTCCTTTGAATGATTTTCCCTTTTCCCTAGTCCCTCTCTCCTGTGAAATCCTTTAGTTAATAATCCTAAACTACCACAAAATTCTCCAGTTTCTCTGGATTCTCTAAGTGAACCTAAAAAAAATTATCAAAAAACAAATCTGTACCCTAGAAAGCTAAAGCTTCTGCTAGCCGAGATGTCTTCCTTTCCAAGCCAATAAATTTTGTTCATTTCAGTTATTTAACTCCCCTTCAGGAGATCCAGCTGATAGATGAGATTACCCCAATGTTCTCCCAAAACACAAATTGAGAAAATAAGTCTACTGTATCTACCAGTGCATGTGTTGCTAAAGAAGTCACATACTTCTATGAAAAAAGAACTGGATTAAGAGTTGGAAAAAGCAGGATCAAATCCTGTCTCTGCCAATTACTAGTATATTATAAATGTCTGAGGAAATCCAATGTTGATGAAAGACCATTAGATTTAAAATTAAAAGACTTGGATTCAACTCTTTGCTCAGCTGTTTACTAGACTGAACAAGATCTTAAATTTTGTGCCTCTTTCCTCACATGTAAAACTGAACATAAACAAACACCTACAATATACAGTTATGCCCTGAATAAAAAAATTATGGCCACCCCACCCCCCTTCCTTGCCATTAGGACTAGGAGAATTGAGTCAGGAAAAACCTTGGAATTCCAATCAACTTTACATGCCATTTATCATAAACTCCAGGTACATTATTTTGATCTTTTCTAAGATAATTCCCCCTCCATTTGAGTATTGCTCCTCACCTCACTGTCTCCTGCCCTTACCTTCTTATCTCTATCCTGTCAGGATTAAGTTATGATTCTTTCCTAGAATTATGACTTGTCTATCCACCCAATGTCTTTGTCCCTCTCATCTGCCTTTGTTTCCCCTATAAGATTGTATACTCAGGTTATGTATTCTGTTTGCAAACCCTCGTTAGCTAAAACCCTATATAAGTTCCCTGCCTCGTTTTATTTGTGCCAAATGCTTTGGACAAGAGTCCCATTCGGTTGGTTAGTCTAAACTCTCCACATTAAAGTTTAAAAACCAATCTCTGTCTGCCTCAGTTTCTCTGCTATTACAGTACCAGGTAGCAAAAGTGATCCCATCCCTGACACATATAGCTGTTTATACATAGGCAAACCACTTAAACTCTCAGTAGTCTAGGCCAGAGGTGTCAAATATTGAATGTAGCCCATAACACTCCCAAGTGTGATCCAAACCAGATAAAAATGTAATTCCTATGCAATTTTAATGTTTTTATATCAATAAAAACAGAATATGTGGGGTGCGGCTAGTTGGTGCAGCGGATAGAGCACCAGCCCTAAAGTAAGGAACACCTGAGTTCACATCTGAATTCAGACACTTAACACCTGTGATCCTGGGCAAATCACTTAATCCCAATTGCCTCAGCAAAAAACAAACAGAATATGTAAACATGTGCTGCTTTCTAAATTAATATGCACCCAATAAGCATTTTTATGCACAGTTTAGCGTGGCCCCATTTCCAGGAGTTTGACACCACACTCTAGGCAACACAATTAGCCTGTAAGCTGCAGAGAAGGTATCAAAGTGCATTAGGAGTGGGAGGTGTTAAATACATGGCCCAATGACCACTCTCCCAAGGAGGGTAGAACCAGATTATAACGTAATTAGGAAACATTTGACAAAGTAAATTAAAATACAGGAGAACATAGATAATGTTAATACTGTTTATGATTTTCTAAGTCAATATGTGGCCTGCAGGGATCATTAAATATGATTTGATGATATACATTTTTATTTGAGTTTGATATCAGGGCCCTACACCATGGCAATCACACTAGGAATGACTGGGTTTGGGCTTTGTGATGGGTGCTGAGAACATAAGACAAAAGTGAGATAGTCCAGTCTCTTCTCTAAAGGAGCTTACAAAATGGGTCCAAAAACAATGCTTACCTCACCAAGGTAGGATGAGATAACATACCTTGTAAAGTCTAAGGGGGCATGTGAATATCCTCTATTATTGTTATTTCCAACTGTAGAAGTTTCATTTTCCTGAATGGAGAGGTGATGAGGCAAGCCCTGAAGGGAGTTCTTTGCCTTGGAGATGTGTTATACACAGTAATAAAAACAGAAGGAGTTCTATTATTGTTTCTAAACTCTGATTTCTCAATTTGAGAAGCAGCTAACCCCTCATAAGGTTCCAAAGTCCAGGAGCTCACTGGCAAAAGAAAACTAATCACTTAAACCAGAGGACTAATTACCAAGGCCACTCTGATGAAAGGGAAATCCTCCCTGTGTAATTACCCTTAATTAGCAGCTGAGAGTGTGGGAAGAAAGAAAGAAAAAAATCCAAACCACTCTTTTTCAGGGAGCTCCCTCAGTACTTTGCTAGAGTCCATTAGCAGCCACATGTTTAACCCTGATCCCAGTCTGGCAGCCCTGGCCTGAAGTAATTCTATTATTTAAGGCTCCTTGTCCTGCCTGGCAGCCCCTTCTCCACAAATCTGAGGGATAAACTCAGTCTTTCTGTCTCCTTAATCCTAAATGACAGGACTCATTCCTCAAATCTTCTCTTCCTCTTTGGCCAGACCTTCAACTGAGCATTTTTAAGTTCCTATTGTGTGGCAAGCACTGGTTTAAGCACTAGGGATATAAAGAAAGGCAAAAAAAAAAAAAAAAAAACAATTTCTGCTCTCAAGGAGCTTGCAGTCAAATGAAGGAGATAACACACAAACAGGATAAATATGTACAGGACAAAATGGAGATAATCCACGGACTGAAGGCCTCCCAAGATAAGGAAAATCATAAAAGGCTTCTTGCAGGTGAGAACTCATTTAATCCAGGTCAGAACAGCTCAACAGAGGTAACTGACTGGTCCTAAAACCTTTCATAAACCAGCCCCAATTCTTCTTTTGAGTTGGAGCCTGTAGTGCCAGCCAAATAATACTGGGTATGAGCTAGCTGATTTCTTATAAAGACTCCTCCAAAAATGGAGTCACCTGGAGGGCTTATCTCCATATTCTTGCAACAGAAGAGGCGGAATTGGGGGTGGGAGAATGATTGGGGCCCCCTCTCCCTCCACCCCCTCCCTGTTCCAGTCCCACATCTGTCTGTCCATGTGCCAAGTGTTGTAAGGAGAGGTTGGGGGCTCCTGTTCCCCCACACAGGGGAAGCTCAGCATTGTCAAGCACCCTTTAACACAATAAACTCAGAGCTGCAGAGCATGTGATAATTGCAACCCTGTCACCCTCATCACCTCTGAGCTGGCTGTTTTTTTTATCAAAACAAATGCTGCACGGCTTGGAAAATCAGGTTGCGGTTTCACCTGAGAAAATGCACACATGCACACAGAGAAAGAGGTTGTCCCATGCAGATATTCACAAAGAATGGCAAGCTTAGACATAGAAGGGACCCTCCTACTCGATACCAAAGTCCCCTCAACACTATCCCTGAGAGATGGTCTTCAGGTCCAGTTCAAATATTTCCAGTGATGGGGAGCTCACTACTTATCTATGTCTGTTTCACTGTTGGACAACTCTGGTTATCATAAAGTTTGAAGTCTCACCTAGGTCAGGAACTATTTCCTCCTCACCAGGAGTCAGTCCACTAAGATCCAAGGAACAATAGAACAAGGCAATATCCCAAGCCCACAGAATATCCATCCACATCATTGCCATCACTATCCACACATGAATACCCTACCCTGATTGGATTCTCTAGTGTTCTAGCAATGGATAGGGCAGGAGAAACCTGGAGCAGAACAAGATGGAACTTGGCGACAGAGTTTCCTTTTTCTATTACAAATTTGATTTCTTCCAGACCCCTTTTTCTGTTGTTCTAGATAATTCTGCTTTGCAGAGGATTCTAGGTCCTGCAAAGTTCCACCCAGTATTATCAAAGGCATTAGGAGAATGGGAGCCAAAAGACCTTCCTATCTGAGGCCAGTGATAAAGCCTGACAGGTGAGTGGGAGAAGAAGCTGTTTTGTTTCAGCCTTCCTGGAGAAGAAGTGGTAGGAAGAACTACATAAAAGTCCCTCCCGGGAGCCAACATTTGATTTCAAGTTCTTTAGTTTTGTTTTGTTTTAATAAAAAGCATTGAAGAGCCATTCCCAAAAGAAAAGTAGTTAAAGGATAGGGCACTTCTCAAAAGAAGAGACAAGAGCTAGCAACAGATTTTAAATTATAACTAAATTTTAATAAATTTGAAAATTCTCCAAATCACTAAAAATAAGAGGAATGCAAATTAGAACCACACTTGTATGGTGGAGAGTCAGCCTAAAAGTGAAAAGACTTGGGTTTAAGTCTTACCTCTAATATCATCTGGCTGTGTGGCCATAGGCAAATCACTTAACCTCTCACAACTTTAGGCAGCTTTCTAAGGGTGCTAATTAACAGAATAGAGGAGAGAGGTGCTCATCTATGGCTTCTGTGGGAGTTTCTATAGCAAGGAAACTACAGATTTGGACTGAAAATTTAATTATCTAATTAGAGAATCGACTAGAGCAATTGATTAAATTTAATTAATACAATTTCTATCCATGCAAACTAGGATTTTGTCCTAGCATCCCTCTTCCAGTCTTCTTACTCTGTCTTCCCCTCCCTCCCACACACTAATAACACTTTCACATCTCATCTCCTGGCTCAAGTTTTATTGACATGACAAGACATCTTAATAATTTCCAGCACTCCCTCTGACTACCAAGTAGCCACTGCAGCAGGTGCTTGGGTGGGGGTGGGGACCGATGATGATGGAGGACACGGTGAGAAATGCTTTTCAGTCCAGTCCTGATAGCCAAGATGTTTACAGTGATGGATTGGAGAAGAGACAGTGATGAAGTTTCCTTATCTACTCTGCCCACTAGATAAATTGAAGGAAGGCTGTAAATAGGAATGAAGGCTCTTTTCTAGGATGATAATGGAAAACTTGAGCCTGCTCCTAACCTAGACTGTCATCTTACACCAGCAATTGCCTCTGGTCCAGCTTCTCTGTGCTTCTGGATAGACACCCCCATCAGCCTTCGTGTGTGACTGGAAAAGAAATGAAGTCCTTCAAATAGACTGTTCCCTCATGTGGCCCACACACACTCTGATAGCCTCTAAGCTACAGGCAGCCAAGCTCTAAAACTGCCAGAAGAATGGGAAAAAAGGGAAGAAAATAGAAGTATAAGGAAACTGATCATAGCAAGAGCAGATCAGAGAGCAAGTAGGAATACAGGGGCACAAAAGGAAGGTGCAAAGTTCTGTCTAGACACATCCAGCTCTCTTCACCCTGAGAGGAAGAGGAGGAAAAATGATACAGTCAAAAGAAAACCAGTTGACTAAATAAAGGTGAATATGATCATAAAAGATAAAATGGATGATTTCAATTACATAAAATTTAAAACATTTGCACAGGCAAAATCAGTGCAGTTAGGATTAGAAGGGAAACAACTAGGAAATAAATCTTTCTTGTAAATGTATCTTATAAAGATACGATATCTGAGACAACACAGGAAATTGGTATAAATTTATAAAAATAAGAGCCATTCCCTAAAGGGTCAAAGGATATGTTTCCAAAGAAGAAAAACAAGCTAGCAACAACCATGTAGAAATGCTTCAAATCAGTACTAGTAAGAAGAATAAAAATTAGAATCATCCTGAGGTTCCAACTGACACTCTTCAGAGCAGCAAAGATTGCAAAGACAAAAATGCTAATTGGGAAAGAAGCTGTGGGATGCACAGCTGCACTTTGTGGAGGTGTGGGTTGGTTCAACCTTTTTGCAAAGCAATTTAGATCAGTATCCACTAAAGTCACTTTTGATATAGTGATAACACTATTAGGCACATATCCTAATAAGATTAAAGAAAAAAAGTATGGGTCCAAATGTATGAAACACATCCCAAGTTTTTCATTATAGAAAAAAGTTGGAAACAAAATGAGTGCCCATCAATTAATGAATGACTGGACAAATTATGGAATGCAAATCTAATAGGATATTATCATGACATAAGGAAGTATGAAAGAAATGATTCAAAGAAATCTGGAAATATGTATATGAACTGATGGTAAAGCAAGCAGGTCCAAGAGAACAATTTATATAATGACTAAGATACTGTAGAGAAAAATAACTTTAAAAGTCTTACAAATTTTGATCAATACAATAACCATTTATAAATTCATAAGACTGATGATGAAGCACATTTCCCACCTCTTGACAGATGGATGATGGAGCAGAAGGAAAGGAAAGGAACAACAAAGAAACATTTAAAAATTCATGGAAGAAGGCAAAAAGAAGTTCATCAAAGATGTGGATGGCCATCAGAGAAATTTTACTACTATAATGCTGAATTTAATATATTTTTTAAATGTTGAATTTATATATATGCTTTTATTGGATTTATTGATTTTTTTTATAATATATACTTTTAAAAACCCTTCCCAACACAAATTCACAACGCTATCCTCTTTTCATTTCTTCTTTTTTGTCAAAATAATCATGTTTATTGTTAAGTTCTTAATAAAAAAAAGAATGCTGGATTGGGCTGTAAATTCTGCATTTCCTATATGAATCGTTATTGTGGTTGTTGTTCAGCCTATTTCAGTCATGTCTAGTTTTTTGTGACCCCTCTTTGGGGTTTTCTTAGCAGTAATGTTTTATGGTCATGTAAAGTACTGAAAGAAGGATATGACAAATTTTCCATTTTTATTCATATCTTGATATTAATTACAGTCTAAACATAGACACTCCAACCCATTTCTGAAAAAGCATCCTGAGTAAGGACCTCTGTGGACAAGTACTGTGCTAGGAGTTTGATATAGAAGGGCAGAAACAAAACATTAAGAAATGAGGGAAAAGATAAGGAGTTATGAAATACAGAAGCATGATTAAAGGAAAACTAGGAAAAGGTGATGTCTGAAAATAAGTATGTAAAGTATATATATATATATGTATATATATATAATTAGAAGTGGTGATCATCTATGTCAAAAGCTAAAGTTAAGTTGAGAAAAATGAGAGAAAAAAATGCTGTGAATCTGGTAACTTTCAAATGATTAGCCAGGCAGAAGACAAATTGAGAAAGAGATAACATAAAGGACTAGTAATGGAGAGTTGGATTGAAGAATTATGGCTGTAATTCATTCAAATATTAACTATATCTCCCAAGTTTATCTTCTGAAAAAAATATCAAATTCCATAGGGCTAACCACTGATATTCATGGCACTCTGATGAAGATCTCCTTCTAAGTTGATATCAAATCATTAATTACTACCTTTTTTTTTACTTTGATCATTTAACCAGCTCTAAATCTAAGATACTGTAGAGAAAAATAACTGAATGTCTTTCAATCCTAATCAATACATTAAATATTCATAAATTCATAAGACTGATGATGAAGCATATTACTCACCTCTTGACAAAGGGATGATGTTGCACAAAGAAAAAGGAGGGAAAGGAACACCAATGAAACATTTAAAAATTCATGGAAGAAAGCAAAATGAAATACAAAAGGGGACAAGACTATCAGAGAAATTTACCACTGTAGTGTTGAATTTAATATATATTTAAAAAAAACTTTCCTAACCCAAGTTTTTGACCTGATATATAATATTGCCTAGCCTACATTTTTTTCAATCTTTTTCTTGAAAATAATATATTTTATCAAAGAACTACTAAAAATCTAGGTAAATGATATATACAACATTTCCCTGATCTACCAATTTAGTGAATAATTGTCATAATTTTAAGTGGAGACTGGACTAGTGTCCAGCATGATCTGATTTTGATTAATAATATATTCTTTGTGATTATTGTTTCATTTTCTAGATGTCCAGTAAACATTCTTTTCATAATATCTTGTAGAATTTTGTCAGGATTTGAAATCAAGCTCACTAACCTTTAGTGTATAGGTTCCATTTCCTTTCATTAAAAAAATCAGAACTACATTCAACTAAAGTATTACTAATAACAAAAGTTTTCTTCCAAATCCCCTTTCCACCCATATTGATTCTTTTGAACTAGTTAGATGTAGAAATCATATCCCTAGATGAGCAGTAGGTCTCAGGCCTCAAGCTCCCTCAGTCTTATTCTAAGATTAACACAGCAGATTTTTTACTACTTTTCCCCAGAGCCATGGAGGCTTTGGAATCAGTTCAGCCTTGGTGCTAGTGGAGAAGGTGACAGAAGTAAGAAAGATATCATCCCTAACAATCCAACTTGATACTTCTCCATCCTGCCTTCCTATTAAGGTGTTTCACCAATACTAGAACAAAAGTGACCATAATCTACTTTCCAAAGGCTTTCGGCAGAAGAAAAAAAAGCAAAATAAAAACCCCTATTGAGGGTTTTGCTAAAAAATCAGCATAGAGTAACAGAGTTAGAAACTTAGGAATCATCTGATCTAATACTTTCACATGAGAAATAAACAAACAGACAGAGAAGGAAAGCAATTTAATTTTTAATTATAGAGTCAGGTCTAGTATCCACATTTTCCTCATTGTCTATCCACTGGAAATAACATTATCTCAGTCAACTATCCAAGTGCAGATATTCCAAATCAGCGAGGCTTGAGGTACAGAAGAATGACACTTTAAGTTTATAAAATTTAATTAAAATATTTGCTTCTTCCCCATCTCATCCCTCACTTTCCTTACTCACTATAAACACTTCTTTTCCCAGCTGCTGACCCTCAAAGCTAGGATTTCATGGGTTAAGAAAAGTGAGGAGAGAATAGGAAAGACTGGGGAGGGAAGTGTTAGACAGAGAGGAAGGTGATGGATAGAATTCAAGACAGGTGACTTGGGGCAAGTTAGTATATATCTCTTGGATTCAGTTTCCTTTCCTGTAAAATGAAGAAACTATATCTGATGATCTTTAAAAAAAAAAACCCTTGTAGCTACTCTTCAGGCTAGTAGGTCATTTTAGTTTAGCTGCTAGGTTGAATTAGTTGCTTTATCCTTTAAAGGATGCTGCTTCAAATATGCACTTCCAGAGGAGCTCCCCAAGCTGCTTTCTAAGAACTGACCTGGAACTAGAAAATCTGTAAACAGATTAAGATGAAAGAGTAAGGTCCTGAGAATTGTAAAACCTTAGAGATAGGCAAACCAAAAAAAAAAAAAAAACCATACCTCATGCCCACTCTGGCGGGTTGACAGCTCTCCAACCATCCCTCAAATGAAATGCATCTTAATTGGACCCAAAATCTTCCCTGTTACCATGGAGGAATCATAGAATCCTAGTCCTTCTCATTAGCTAAAGTTTCTTCCTAAATTTTACCACCAAATTATTCTGAAACTGGAGAAGGAACTTCAGATATCAAAAGCAGCTGGCTATATTCTAAAATAGGTTTCATTTTGTTTTCCTTTGAACAATAAAGTGTTTGAACTTTCCAACCCCCTTTTCATATGAAAGACTGAGTGTTCTTTCGTAAGTTCTCCTCCAGATGGACCAGTGATTCTTAACTGGGTCTGCCTCAGAGTTTAGGCTAACAACATCACCTAAATACCAAAAAAAAAAAAAACCCAAAAAACTTCTTTTTTATTCTGCTCCTCTCCTTTTTATGTGATGCACAAACACACACAGAGCTTACATCTGGGAATTCCAGAAAGTTGCAGCTTCCAACCACATCATAAATTATTGAAGCATTAAGCTTTTTAATATTAAACCTGTTGTTGGAGGTGTTTTACAAGAAACAGTGAGGCTGCTTTGATGAGCACAGCAAATCCAAAATACTTTCCAAGGGACTGAATTAAAGTTCAATGACAGGACCTTGGGAAGTTTACCTTGGGAAGTAAAATGCTAAGGGAGGTAGAGATCCAAACTGTTCCAGTTTCGTAAAGATTCATATAGTCTCATATAGCATCCGTAGGCCCTCCAACAATACATAGAATCAGAATATCTAGGGTCTACATCTGACTTGCCTTCCTAGGAGGATCTCCATAGGAAAATCACCTAATCCCTCTGAAACTCCCTGTTCTCATCAATAAAATAGGAGGATAGAGAGAGAAAGGAAGCAAGAAAGGAGACAATGTGATGCAATGAAAAGGGCACTAGAAATATTCATGTTGATTCCCCTAATAGAATGTAAGCTTCTTGCAGGTAGGGACTTTCATTTTTGTCTTTGTATCTCCAGGACCCAATACAGTACTTGGCATATAGCAGACACTTAAAAATGCTTTTTGATTAAATGCTTGATTGATTAATTGGACTATTCTCTCTTGGTTCCCCTCCCACATTTCTGTTCCATTCTTTTCAGTCTGCTTTGTAGAATCATCATGCATGTGATCCATTTGAAGTATCAGGCCCAGGTGTTTTGTAGGACTGTCCTGAACTGCTCCTTTTTTTCTCTCCTTTTTGTTACTTTCTCCTGATGCTCTCATCAGCCCTAATGAAGCCAACTATCATCTCAGGCGAGATGTTTCCAAATCTCCAAATTTAGCCCTCATTTTTCTTTTGATCTCTAGTCCCATATTGCTGACTGCCTGCTAAATAGATGTTTTCACAAGTCAAACAATATAACCAAAACAGAATGTTATCGTTTCCCCTAAATCCATCCCTCCTAACTTCCTTATTTCTTTCAAGGGCACTCAAACTTTTCAGCTGTAAAGCTTTATAATGTAGGGGTCTACATTTTTCACTCTTACTTGACCTCTATATCCAGTCACTAGTCAAGTCTTATTGATTTTATTTCCATAAGGTCTTTCTCATCCATCCTTTTCTCTCTTTCACATAGCCATGACCTGAGTTCTTTGTATATTGAATCCTAGAAGAAACCTTAGATGCCCATCAGTTGGAGAATGTCTGAATAAGTTATAGTGTATGAATGTTATAGAATATCATTGTTCTTATAAATAAATTGGAAGAGCATAGGATAGTTTACCTCTCACACTTGTGGAAGAGGAAGGAATTTATGACCAAAGAAGAACTAGAGATCACTATTGACTACAAAATAGAAAATTTTGATTACATCCAATTGAAAAGGTTTTGTACAAACAAAACTAATGCAGGCAAGATTAGAAGGGAAACAATAAACTGGGAAAACATTTTTACAGTCAAAGGTTCTGATAAAGGACTCATTTCCAAAATATATAGAGAATTGACTCTAATTTATAAGAAATCAAGCCATTCTCCAATTGATAAATGGTCAAAGGATATGAACAGACAATTCTCAGATGAAGAAATTGAAACTATTACCACTTATATGAAAGAGTGTTCCAAATCACTATTGATCAGAGAAATGCAAATTAAGACAACTCTGAGATACCACTACACACCTGTCAGATTGGCTAGAATGACAGGGAAAGATAACGCGGAATGTTGGAGGGGATGTGGGAAAACAGGGACACTGATAAATTGTTGGTGGAATTGTGAAGACATCCAACTATTCTGGAGAGCGATTTGGAATTATGCTCAAAAAGTTATCAAACTATGCATATCCTTTGATCCAGCAGTGTTTCTACTGGGCTTATACCCCAAAGAGATACTAAAGAAGGGAAAGGGACCTGTATGGGCCAAAATGTTTGTGGCAGCCCTGTTTGTAGTGGCTAGAAGCTGGAAAATTAATGGATGCCCATCATTTGGAGAATGGTTGAGTAAATTGTGGTATATGAATGTTATGGAATTTCTTACAGAACATGACCAGCAGGATGAATACAGAGAGGATTGGCGAGACTTACATGAACTGATGCTGAGTGAAATGAGCAGAACCAGGAGATCATTATATACCTCAACAACGATACTATATGAAGATGTATTCTGATGGAAGTGGATTTCTTCAACAAACAGAAGATCTAACTCAGTTTCAATTGATCAAGGATGGACAGAAGCAGCTACACCCAAAGAAAGAACACTAGGAAATAAATGTAAACTACTTGCATTTTTGTTCTTCTTCCCAGGTTATTTATACCTTCTAAATCCAATTCTCCCTGAGCAACAAGAGAACTGTTCAGTTCTGTACACATATATTGTATCCAAGATCTACTGTAACCTATTTAACATATATAGGACTGCTTGCCATCTGGGGGAGGGGGTGAAGGGAGGGAGAGGAAAAATCGGAACAGAAGTGGGTGCAAGGATAATGTTGTAAAAAATTACCCTGGCATGGGTTCTGTCAATAAATAGTTATTTAAAAAAAGAATATCATTGTTCTATAAGAAATGATAAGCAGGATGATTTCAGAAAGACCTGGAGAAATTTACATGGATTGATGCTAAGTGAAGTGAGTAAAAACAAGAGAATGTTGTATGTGACAACAATAAAATTATATGATGATCAATTCTGATGGACAAGGCTCTCTTTAACAATTATGTGATTCAGGCCACTTCCAATGATCTTGTGACGGAGAGCCATCTGAACCTAGAGAGAGGACTGTGGGGACTTAATGTGGATCACAACATAGCATTTTCACTTTTTGTTGCTGTTTGCTTGCTTTTTTTCTCTTTCTCATTTTTTTTCCTTTTTGATCTGACTTATCTTGTGCAGCACGATAAATGTGGAAATATGTATAGAAGAATTACACATGTTTAACATATATTTGATTACTTGCCATCTGGGAGAAGGGATGGAAGGAAGGAAAGGAGAAAAAATTGGAACATAAGGTTTTACAAGGGTAAATGTTGAAAATTATCTATACACATGTTTTGAAAATAAAAAGCTTGGGGCAGCTACATGGTACAGTGGATAGTGCACCATCCCTGAAGTCAGGAGAACCTGAGTTCAAATCTGGTCTCAGACACTTAACACTTCCTAATTGTGTGACCCTGGGCAAGTCACTTAACCCCAATTGCCTCAGCCAAATAAATAAATAGAAATTTAATAAAAAGAAGAAAAACCTTATCTAATTGATCTTCTTGAATCCAACCTCTTCCTTCTCTCATTCATCCTCTGTACAGATACCTCACCAAGAGAGGTGGTGCAGTGGATGGAGTATGAGACTCGTGTCAGGAAGACCTGAGTTTACAGGAGAACATTGTGCACAGTTGCAGCAACATTGTGTGATGATCAGTTTTGATAAACTTTTCTCTTCTCAGCAATACAATGATCTAAGTTATTCACATACAGAGAAAGAACCAGGGAGTCTGAATGCAGATCAAGCATACTATTTTCACATTTCTTTTGTTTTTTCTTTCTTGTGGTTTTTCCCTTTCATTCTGATTCTTCTTTCACAACATAATTAATGTAGAAATATATTTAATATAATTATATGTGTATAATTTATATCATATTGCTTACCATTTTGGAAGGTGGAAGGGAAAGAGGAAGGGAAAAAAAAGGAAATCAAAATCTTATAGAAGTAAATGTTGAAAACGATTTTTACATGTAATTGGAAAAACTAAAATGCTATTAAGTAGAGGGAGAGGGGGAAAGACCTAAGTTCAAATCTGGCCTCAAACATTTACTAACTGTGTGACTCTGGGCAAGTCACTTAGCATGTGTTTGCCTCATTTTCCTTATCTCTAAAAGAGATAATAATAGCACTTATCTCCCAAAGTGGTTGTGAAGATCCAATGAGATAATGTTAACAGTGCCTGGCACATAGTAAGCATCATATAAATGTAAACTGCCCCAGCTTCTACCTCTCTTCCTGTCTGAGTACCCAGAACTCCCTCCCATGCACTCTGTTCCAGTCAATTGGAGTGCTTGTTGTTTCCTGCGCATAGCAGTCCATCTCCCATCTTTGAGCATGATGTTCCCCACATCCGGAAAGCTTCTTTCCTCATGTCCTCTTATAGCCCCTTTGTCTTTCTTTAAGGCTCAGAAGTGACACCTCTATAAGATGCATGTTAGTGATATGTGAGCTGATGATTTCACAGGATACTCCTTGAGGATCATGGAGGATAAATATGGAATGGAAGGGAATAAATAGTTTTATAGTGCCTACTCTGGGCCAGACCCTCTGCTAATTGCATTACAAGTGTCATCTGTATCATCATTTGATTCCCATGACAACCCTAGGAGGTAGGGGTTGTTATTATTCACATTTTGCAGTTCAGAAAACTGAGGTTAAGGGAGATAAAATGACTTGGCCTGAGTGACACAACTTGTGAGTGTCTGAAAAGAATTTGAATTCAGGCTTTCCTGGGTCCAAAACTAGCACTCCATCTACCTAGCTGCCTCCTAAATGAAATAACGTATATGAAAACACTTTGATTTTGTTGTGGCTTTTTTGCTTTATTTTTTTTATAATGATAGCTTCTTAGTATTCAAAGTACAAACAAAAATGGTTTTCAACATTCACTCTTGCAAAACCTTCCTTTTCTCCCTTCCTCCCTTTCTCCTCCCTCCCCTAACCAGCAAGTAATCCAATATGTTACACATATGCAATTCTCATGAAAGCAATTTGTAACCTAGAAGAATAATAGACATATACACTGCCATAACAGCCCCATGCCATAGCTTTAATTGTCATGCAGTCTCATTGGTTACCAAACACGAAACACCAAAGGCTCATTCAAGCCCTTACAGCCACATAAATCACTCACTTCTTCCTATGACCTCAATCTCCTTGGGCTCAACAGCATGTGCTTCTGTGCACCATCTCTTTGAAATTTCTCATTCCCTTGGTTTCCATGACACAAAACAGTCTGTATTCTCCACTCATCTCTCCCATGCTCTTTAAAGACTGCTTCTGATGGTTTATTCAACTATACTACAAGCAGCACAGCCTTGAGAAAAATTTTCTCAAAATTCTTGAAATCATTTATTAATTCAGTTCAGTTCAACAAATATGAGTCTCACCTCGATTGAGTTCTTAACACATTTTTACAAACCCACAGATATCCAAAGACAAATAATCAAATCCTCTCTCAAAATTTTCCCTCAGGAAAATGCACCTTAAAATATTTGTCCCCTACAGTTGATTCTTGAAAAAGGAAAAAGGCAGTATGGACAGTGCTAAATTTGTACTTTTAGGATACAAGTCCAAATTCCAACTCTAACTTGCTACCTTGCTACCTTGAGCAAGTCACTTAAGTGGTTTTCTTATTACTTTCAAAATAAAATATAAACCCTTCTGTTTAGTATTTACAACTGTTCATTAGGATGGGCTGGAGCCAATAATGGTGGATCAAAATGAGCATTTTTGCCAAGTTTTCCCAAATACTCCTCTAAGTCTATAACATCAAACTAAATTTTGATGAAAGATAACAAAAAGTCACAGTGAATCATTCCTCCAGCCCAGGGAAGCTTAGAAAGAAAGAAAGAGAGCTCTGAAAACAGTGGGGTGGGGGCAGTCTATGGATGGAACGTCTATGAGCCTTGGAGGCAGCAGCACTTGGGGACTAGCAAACAGACTTAACAAAAAGAGATAACAGGGGCCCCTGTGCTAGCATTGGATATAGGATCAAGTGTCATATAGCAGTTTTATCACTCATTATCCACAAGTCCAGGATGAAGAAGAGTGATTATGATTGCAAGGAGCAAAGGCTTGGGTAATCATCTGAGGCCAGACCAGGACTCTCCTTGGATCATATCACTTTGGAAGCATCTAAAAACTTACAGATATCCATACATAGCTATAAAAGCAGAAAAATACAAAAGTCAGATCAAGTCAGACATCCTTTCCACTCCCAAAGAGTAGAAATAGATTGGGGGAAAGAGCAAACAACAATAACAACAAAAGAACCTGATTTAAAAGCACCTATGGTGACAGGGAAGCTGAAAACAAACAAACAAAAAAAAGTCATCAATGACTTGAAAACATCTATAAGCAAAACCTTAAGAAAAATGTTGATTGGACACATGCCCTATAAGAACTCTCAGAAGCACTAAAAAAACAAAAAAGAACTTATTCAAATAAGAGCAAAGGAAAAAATATGGAAAATGAGAGCAATGCAAGAAAATTATGAAAAGAAAATTAACAGCTGAGTAAAAGAGGTACAAAAAATAATTAAAGAAAATAACTCCAACATCCAAAAAGAAATAATTCAAATTATTAAGGACCCACAGTTAGGATCACACAAGATGTAGTAGATACCATGATAAAGAAGTAGAAGATTTGGAATATATTCCAGAAAGCAAAGGAGCTAGAATTACAAAAACAACAAAAAATGCCCAGTAAAACAGTATAATATTTCAGAGGGGAATGGACATTTGATGAAATGAAGAACTTTCAAGTATTCCTGATGAAAGGAACAGAACTGAATAGAAATTTTGATTTTCAAGCACAATACTCAAGAGACACTTAAAGATAAACATGAGTGAGAAATCACAAGGGATTTAATAAGGTTAAACTGTTTACATTCTTACATGGGAAGATGATACATGTAGCTCCTAAGAACATTATCATAATTAGGACAATTAGAAAGAGTCTATTTATACAGAGAGTATGGATGTGAGTCTATTGTGTTTAATATCCTAATAAGGATTTAAAACAAAAATGAAAGAGTAAGAAAAAAGGATATATCAGGAGAAGGGGGAAGGAATAGAAAGAATAGGGGAAATCATCTCAAATAAATGAGGCATTAAATGAAGAGTTTTTTAAATGGATGGATAAAGAGAAGGGGATGAAGTAAACAATACTTGAACCTCACTCTTGTCTGAATTAATTCAAAAAGGGAAGAATATAGGTATGCATACAGATGGGAATAGAAACTCACTTTACCCAACAGGAAAATAGGAGAGAAAAGGGCTAAAAGAAAGAGGTAGAACAATGGGGGAAGTGGTCAAAAGCAACTCAGACTTTTGGGTGAGGGGATAGAGATAAAAAAAAAGAAAAAGATTAATAGATTAGCATTGGGTGGAGGTAATCATAGTTACCAGAATCCATTAATGCATTGTTTAAAAAAAATACACTTGAAATAGAAACAGTTAAAATTAGGGTGTGAAGAGGAATATATTATGCTTCAGGTGAAGTAAAAAAAAAAAAAAAAAAAAGGCAGAGTAACAATCATAGTCTCAGACAAAGCAAAAACATCCAAATTCTTGAAGGAAAATTTAAATGAATTAAAAGAAGAAATAGACAATAAAATTCCACTAATGGGGGACATCATTTTATCCCTCCCAGAATTAAATAAATATAATCACAAAATGAACAAAGAAGAAATTAAGGAGATGAATAAAATTTTAGAAAATTTGTGTATGGTAGACTTCTGGAGGATATTGAATGGGAATTAAATGGAGTATATACATTTTTATCAACTGTATGTAGAATCTTCAAAAGAATCAACCTTAAATTAAAGCATAAAAATCTTACAAACAAATGAAGAAAAGCAGAAATAGTAGATGCATTCTTTGAAGATCATAATAATAAAACCATATAGGACTATGGAAGTACATATTTTAAAAATTAATTGGAAATTAAATAACTTAATACCCAAGAATGAATATAACAAATCAAAGAACAAATCATAGAAAAATAACATCATGAAATATAAATAATGAGACAATACTCCAAAATTTATGGAATGCAGCCAAAGCATTATTTAGAGAAAAATTTATATCTTTAAACATGTACCTCATGTTTATTTTATTTTATTTTTTTTATGTACCTCATGTTTAAAAGAAAGAAAAAATTGATGAATTGAGCATGCAAATAATAGAGTAGAAAAAAAAACTTAAAAATTTCCAATCAAAAAACAAAATAGAAACCCTGAAAATTAAATAAGAGATTAATAAAATTGAAAGTAACACTGAATCAATAAAAATGAAAACTAGGAGCTCATTTTATGGAGGAAAACAATTAAATAGATAATAAAGAAACCATTGGCTAATTTGATTTTTTAAAAAATCTAAACAAATAAGAAAAACAAATCGTCAGTATTAAAAATAAAAAGGGTGAGTACACAACAAATGAAGGTGAACTTAAAGCAATTATTAGGAGGCATTTTGTCCAACTATATGCTAATAAAATGATTTAAAAGACATAGATAAAAAATAAAAGACGTATATGAATATATATAAATATATGTTTCCTTGATTAACAGTAAATGAACAGGAAAGGAAATTAATTATTTAAACATCTCTATCTTAGAAAAAAGAAATTATAGAAACAATAAATGAGCTTCCTAAAAAAATCCCTGGGACCAGATAGATTTATAAATGAATTCTACCAAAAATTTAAAGAACTATTAATTTTAGGACCATGTAAGCTATTTGAAAAAAGATTAGGTAAAAAAGTCCTGCCAAATTCCTTCTGTGATGCAAATATGGTTTTAATACCTAGACCAGAAAGAGCAAAAAGAAGAAGAAGAAAAAGGAGAAGAAGAAATAAAGAAAATTATGGATTGATTTCTTAATAAATATAATGAAAAAAATTTAAATAAAGTATCAGCAAGGTAATTACAGTAACATACCACAAAGATCATACACTATGATCAGCCAAGATTTTTTCCAGGAATGCAGGGTTGATTCAATAAGCATAATTTATCATATGAAGATCAAAAAAACACAAAATTATCAAGAAATTGAGGGGGGAAGCCTTTGACAAAGTACAATACCCATTCCTATAGTTTTAAAAGTTAGAAAGCATAGAAAAAATGGAGATTTTCTTAAATAATTAATAGTATCTAAAATCAAGAACAAGTATTATCTCTAATAGGGATAAACTAGAAGCTTTTTCAGTAAAAGTAGAGGTGAAGTAAGTATACTATTATCACCATTATTATTCAATAATTTACCAGAAATGTTAGGTATAGATTTCAGAAAGGCCTGGAAAGACTTACATTAAGTGATGCTGAGTGAAGTGAGCAGACCTAGGAGAACATTGTATATAGTAACAGCAAAATTATATGATGCTTAACCATGATAAACTTAACTCTTTTCATGCAGTGATTCAAGATAATTCCAATAGACTTGGGATGGAAAATGCCATACTCATCCAGAGAGAGAACTGTGGAGATTGAATATGGATTAAAGCATCGTATTTTGACAATGTTTTTGTTTGCTTGTTTGTTTTTTATTTCTCATGGTTTTTCACTTTTGATCTGACTTTTCTTGTACAGCATGAAAAATATGGAAATATGCTTAACCTATGTTTAACCTATATCAGTTTGCTTGCTGTGGGGAGGGTAATATAAGGGAAGGGAGGTAGAAATATTTGGAACACAAAGTGCAACAAAAAATGAATGTTGAAAATAATCTTTACAAATATTTGAAAAAATAAAAATACAATGGGGGAAGAAATGTTAGCTGTAGCAATGTCAAGAAAAAGAAATTAAAAGAATATACATAAACAATAAGTAAACAAACTTATTATTCTTAACAGATCATATGATAGTATACTTAAAGAATCCTAGAGTCAAAAAATTATTGAAACAATTAACAACTTTAGCAAAGTATCAGGATAAAAACAAAACCACACAAATCATTGGTATTTATATTACCAACAAAGCACAGCAGGATGAGATAGAAAGAGAAATTCCATTACAAATAATTACAGACAGTATAAAATGCTTGAGAGCCTACTTGCCAACACACATACATTATCTATATGAAACATTCTTCACACAAATAAAGATAGAGATAAATAACTGGAAAAATATTATTTGTTGTGTAGGCTAAGCCAATATAATAAAAATGACAATACTACTTGTATCAATATACATATTCAAACTACTAAATAATTACCCTATAAAGTAGAAAAAAATAATAAAATCTATCTGGAAGAAAAAAATAAAATCAATGGAATCAATGGGGAAAAAATTGTCAAGAAGAGGATATAGTAGAGCCAGATCTCAGATTATGTTACAAATTGGGAATCATCAAAACTATTCAGTATTGAATGGGAAATAGAATGATTGATCAATTGAATAGTTTGGGGACACAATATATCTAAGCAAATTACTATAGAATCTGGTACTTAACCCAAAAGATCCCAGCTATTGAACTCAACATTTAACAAAAACTTCTACAAAAACTGGAAAGCAGTCTGGCAGAAATTAAGCAAAAACCAACATCTCATACCAAATACCAATATAACTTTAAATGGGTATATGATTTAAATACAAAGAATGATTATCACAAGCAAATTAGAAAAGCATGAAAGAAATTATGTCATGTCTTTGGACAGGGGTTTTCCTGTTCATGATCGAACAAGAAATAGAGAGTTTTATGGGAAATTGAATGGTTAATTTTTAATACATAAAGTTAAATAGATTTTGTACAAACAAAATCAATGCAGCCAAAATTAGAAGAAAAGCAGGAAACTGGGGTGAAATTTTATAGAATTTTCTTTGAGAGATCTCATTTTTCAATTATATAGAAAGCTATGTCAAATTTATAAAATTAAAGTCATTCCTCAATTGATAAATAGTATGAACAAGAAATTTTCAGAGGAAAAAAAAAATCAAAGTTATGGTAGTCATATAAAAATGCTCTAAATCATTAATAAATTAGATACATGCAAATTAAGAGAACTTTCAAGTACCTTCATATCCAACCAATTGGTTATGACAGAAAACAAACATGACAAATGTTAGATAAAATGTAGAAAAATAAATTTACTAATGCAATGTTTGATTCATTAATCCAACCATTCTAGAGAACAATTTGGAGCTATACTCAAAAGGTTATAATACTGTTCATGCTCTTTGACCCAACAATACCACTAGTAGGTCTGTATCTCAAGAAGATCAAAGAAAAAGGAAAACAACCTATATATAAGAAAAAAATATTCATAGCATCTCTTTTTGTGGTGGCTAAGATTTGGAAATTGAAGGGCTGTCCATCAATTGAAGAATGGCTGAACAAATTTTGATATATGATTGTGATGTAATTCTATTCTGTAAGAAGTGATGAAGGACATGGCTTCAGAAAAACCTAGAAAGATTTATATGAACTGATGCAAAATGAAGTGAGTAGAACCAGGAGAATAATATACATAGCAACAATTAATTGTGAAAGGCTAGTATCTCTTGTTAAAACAATCATGGCTCCAAAGAATTCATGATTCAAAATGCTATTCATCTTCAAAGAGAACTGATGGAATCAGAGTATATGGCTTTTTTCTTTCATTATTTTTCTTGCTTTCTTTTTTTAGAATTTGGAAAGTGTAGAAATATGTTTTTCATGGCTTCATGTGTGTAATGGATTTTTGTTACCTTTTCAATGGGTTGGGAGGTACTTGAGAAAGGTAGAGAGTTTAGAACTGAAAATAAATAAATAAAACTCTGCATAATGTAAATCCTTTCTATCTTTCTAGTCTTTTTATTCAGCATTCTCTTCTATATACTTTATGATCCATGTGAATTGGCCTATTTGTTGTTCTTAGCCCATAGCACTCCATCTCCTGTCTCCAGTCCCCCATGCCTTCAACCCTACCTCTGCCTCTTGGTGGCCTTGGCTTCCTTCAAGACTCAGTTCAAATTCATCTTTAACAGGAAGCATTTCCTGGTCTCCCCCAGTAGCTAATGCCTTCTCTCCCTCCAGTATAACTTTTCAAGCACTCAGTAAATTCTTTAAAGGTACCTAGCTATTTACATGCCATCTTTCTCCCTTTGGTAAGCTTCTTGAGGATAGGAATTATTTTTGCCTCAGCTTTTGCATAGTGTCTGGTTCATAGTGGGTACTTCATAAATGCTTGTTGACTGTCTACCTGGTTTACTGATTTAATCTCTCTGGACCTGAATTGTTTCATCTGTAAAATGAGAGAGTTGAATGACCTCAAAGGTTTTTTCAAGCTAAAGATTTATGATTCTATGATTCATGAATATGTTCAAACTTACATACAAGATGGAAGGGTTCTGCCCCCAGTACCACTGAAGCCACAGGGCTTCATTTGTCTGCTTCTTTCTATTCTCCCATCCATGACACCCATGAACCTCGCCTCCAGGGATAACATTTCCTAACAAATGGAATTCTAAGATAACTTATTGTAAAGAAACAAAGAACAGTCCCATAAATTTAGATACTGATGACCAAAAGGGACATAAGAGACTATCTTGTCCAACTCTTTTACCTCCTGGGACATACACACACACATGAACACATACACATACATGCACACGCATAAATATACATAATATTTCATAGATAAGGAAACTAAGACCCTGGAATAGAAGATAGGTTGTCCAAGATGACCGAGTGACCAGTGGCAGTCAGCACAACAGTCCAATTAGTCCAACTCCCAGACCAATGCTATCTACCCCTCACAAGGATCTCTTCCATTCTAATTTGGGGGAGAGGGGATCGGGGGCCTATAAAGTCAAAGGAAAGCAAAGCTGTCCCTACTGAAAAGGAGGGGAAATCAGGGAAGCATGTCAAGGATAATTCCCTCATGGAGAAAAGAAAGAATCTAAACCAACTCAAACCTCTCAGTCTGGTATTCAGATAGAGCTTCTGAAATAATACAAACTCTGGAGAAAGTTATAAACACACAAATCCAGGCAGCAAGCAATAATTCTCTGGGCTACATCTGTCAGATACATTATTTATAAGGCTGGGAACACACTTCACGCATTTCTTCTGGTTGTTCAATAAAAATAATAAGGCAAACAATGAGATTCATAAAGCTCTGCTTTGCAATCCCAGCCTACTCACCCCCCTCCCACCCATGCTTTCTCTTCCCCAACAGCCTCCTCCTTGGGGAAAACTCTGCTTGGCCAGACTATTGCAGGTGTACATTGTCAAGTATAGAGCCAGAGGTCTAGAAGGGAATCATAAGACCCTCTCCTCCAAGCCTTTCATTTACAGGAGGAAACTGGGGCCCACCCAAAGGCCTGAGTCCCAGCTCTTTCTACGTCAGTGCACCTATCTAAAGGCATTTGTCTTAGTGGCGAGATTTAAACTTGTCTAATTTTGTTACTGAAAGCAGCTATGTGGCTCAGTGGGTAGAGCACTGGGCCTGGAATCAAGAAGACCTGAGTTAAAATCTGACCTCAGACATTTACTAACTGTGTAACCCTCAGTAAGTCACTTTACTCTATTTGCATCAGTTTCCTCATCTGCAAAATGAGGAACAAATAACTTCAGTATCTTTGCCAAAAAACCCCAAATGGAATCACAAAGAGTTGGAAGCAACTGAACAACCACAAAAATTAGATTGTGAGATTCTTGAATGTAGGGATTATTTTACTTTTCTATGAATATCTTCAGAGCTTATAATAGGGCTTTGCCCAGTGCTTTTTCATCAATTCTTTGATTCATACACCATATAAAAATCTTAATTTTATATTGGCATTAAGAGTTATTGCCATCTCATTGTGGATGATATGTGGGCTTCAGATGAGGCCTTTGGATGCATTAAATTGGGACAATAAAGATCCCTTGCTTTGGGATCCCTTGAAATATCTTGAATAAACTGCTGGGTAATGATGCAGGGAAAGAATAATGCCACCTCACAAATCAGATTAGTAAAGAAGAATGTCCACTATGATGGTGATCTGCTGTACCGTATGCTTCTTTAACCTTCACTGCTGGAGCTACTTAAATTTCACCTGGAAATTCAAACCTGGACACGTGGCTAAGAAATGTAAAAACTTCCTGCCAGTAACTCAGAGGCCTAAGATCAAGTCAATTTTTATACTATTTCTCTAGCTTTGAATCCTGGTTCTAGTAACTGGATCCTTAGTTGCTTCTTGTGATAAGTTCCAATAACTGAATGTAATATATTATTCTCCTATGTTTTGTTTTTCTTTCTGGCACTCCAGTTTCTCTTATTCAGTTGCCAAGTCTTGCCATTCCTACTCTTGTAGCATCTTTTGTATATATCTCCTTCTCTATTCAGATATTGCCTCATCATCTCATGCATGGACTATTGCAATAGCATTTTGATTGGTCCCTCTGCCTCTGTTACCTATCCTCTCAGTTTGCCAATCAGTGGATCCTCCACTGAGCTATCAAATTGATTTTTTAAAGTAAAAGTTGTGTAGTACACAGTAAAGTAAAGTAAAGTAAAAGTTTTTAGTCATCACCCAGAGTTCTTTCTCTGGGCTTAGCTGGTTCAGTTCATTACTGCTCCATTGGAAATGATTTGGTTGATCTCGTTGCTGAGGATGGCCAGGTCCATCAGAACTGGTCATCATATAATATTGTTGTTGAAGTATATAATGATCTCCTGGTCCTACTCATTTCACTCAGCATCAGTTCGTGTAAGGAAGACACTAGTATTAAGGGGAAAACATGAAAGACTTCTAATAGAAATTGGGATTTTAGCTGGGATCTGAAGGAAGTCAGCAGATTCACAAACGAGGAAGAGAGTTCCAGGTATGGGCAATAGTTAGTTATAATGTCTGGTGTCAAAGATGAAGTATTGTATCTGAGGGGCAGAAAGAAAGTTAGTGGTCCTGAATCACAGAAAGAGAAGAGTATAAAGTGTAAGAATACTGGAAAATCATGAAGGACTTGAAAAGCCAAAAGTTTTGATATTTGATCCTGGTGATACTAAGGAAGTCACTGGAGTTTATATTGAATAGGGCTGTTCCAAGGTCAACTTTTACTTTAAAACTTTTACTTTACTGTGTGTACTTTACTTTTGTGTGTATTAAGAACTAGGTTGTTGTTGTTGTTTGGGGTATTTTTGCCTTTCTTTGTATTCTTGGTGCTTATCACAGTACCTAGCACATAGTAGGAACTTAATAAATGCTTGTTGATTTGACTGGAACAAATTCTATAGATTCTATAAGACGTATAAGTCTTTCTCACAAGTAAAGTCTTGCTTTCAAAACTGGAATCCCACTTTTTGATAATTCATTCCTGCCAACTTGGATCTCTACTTAATCCCTCCAGCACTATAATATCCCTAGGTGCTTGAGTATCTTTTAATGTCATTTTATTAGACTTGAATATCTGTCTGCCTGGATTTCTACCTATTATCTCCAGCTGGGACTTCCCACTATCATCTTCCCCCAATGGCTCACAGGGTTATAGATTTTGAGCTGGAAAGGAATTTGGAGATGATCTCAATCATCCCTCACTTTATAGATCCAAGAGAGGCCATGTGCTTTGCTTGTAGTTAATGTAGTAGTTGTGATATGGCTGAGTTTCAGATCCAGGTGGAATGACTAGCTCTAGTCTTCTTTTTCCTATGTCATGCTGTCCCATTGTTGAGGTTGAGGACCCCAAAAGGTTGAGGGTCACAGACCGCTGTCACAAGGTGGATCAAAAGAATTTTCAGGCTTGAACCCACCTCCAAGTCAAGTGGCAAAGTTTGTTGTAATTGTAATACCAATTCAAGCAGTCTAAATTCCAAGAGAATTTAGCAAATAAACAGAAACAAAGAGACACATTATCTAGTTCTTCGCGTTATAGATAAGCTAATTTTATGGTGTAGGGGTAGAACCAAGGAGTGGACTCAAGAATTTGGTTACCACTGACCAACAGACAGTAATATTTGTAGCATTCTTTGATCAGAGGGCCTCAGGATTTATAGATTCCAAGATTTAGAATCAATGACTTATTGTTAGAACAGAAGCCCCCTAAAGTCAGGGGACCTTAAAATTATTGCTATCTCCCCTAGAAGCTATCACCATCACATCTAACCATTCCAAGGTTTATCTGTCTTGCTACTGACCAAACTCTGCTTATTGTACCCAAGGCCCATCCCCTTCAGACTCCCACATATACCTTTTATCCTTTGTCCCGCTCTGTCTAACAAGACATATAGATAAATTAGGTTGAATTCACTCCCAGTAGTGTTTGATATATACTTATTTATAAAAACTAAACTAAATTAGTACCTCTAACTATAAAGTTTTCAGTCTTAGAATTCTGAACTTACTGAGTAAATGAACAAGAAAGCATTTAACTGCTTACTTTATATCTAACAGCACAACCAAGTAGTACAGTGGATGGAGTACCAGGCCTGAAGTGAGAAATACTCATCTTCTTGAGTTCAAATCCAGCCTCAAATACTTATTAGATGTGTGATCCTGGTTACTTAAACCTGTATATTTCACTATCCTTAGTCATATAAAGGAAATGGCAAACCACTTCAATATTTTGTCAAGAAAACCCAGAATGAGGTCACAAGGAGTCAGAGACTGGAATGACTGAACTGCAACAACAACAAAAATACGATTAATGATTAATAAATGTTTTATTGCTGTGTTAAGAGCCGGGGATACAAATACAAGCAAGCATAATATTCCTGTCCTCAACTACCTTACATTCTACAAATAAGGAAAAACAATAAGGACAAAGGAACCAGGATGGGAAAAGCTTTGCATGCATAATACAGTTTGGAAAGGACTGGGAAATGATTTGGAGGCCTGCATCCAGGCAAGATAAATCTAAATTTTACCTATTGGAGGCCAGGCTGGGACAGAGTTAATTCTTGCATAGTGACTAGGGTGCTGGGTTTGGACTCCAGAAGACCTGGCTAAAAACCAGACATTTACTATCTGGGCAATCATGGATAATAAATTAACATGCCCCAATTTTAGTCTCCTTATCTGTGATAATGAGTTTAGCATTTATCTCACGGTATTGTTACCAGAATCAAATGAGGTCATGTATGTGAAGCATTTTGTAAACATCAAAGAACTATGCAAAATTCATTGTTCTTATACTCATCCTCCTCTGTACAGCAATCCTACCTTTGAAGATTAAAAGAGGTACATGGACCAGAAGATAACTCCTGCTATGAAACTCTGTACAGCATGTGAAGAACCCAAACTAGTGATTTTAGGGATTCCCAGAATAAATCATGCAAATATGGGAAGATTGAAGAGTCCAGTCCTACCTAGTTCTGCCCTGTTTGCCCATCTTGTCAGAAATCAGACGGTACTATACTTCTGCAGATCATAGTGTTGAGGTTCAAAAGGAGACCCCTAAAGGTTGCGGTTTTGAGGTATCTCAAAAGAATTTGCCTACTTGAATCAATCTCTAAGTCAAGAGGCAAAGTTTATTTTAATTGTAATATTAGTTGAAGCAGGTTAAGTTCCGAAAGGATTTAACAAAGAACCTGGAGGAAGAAAATAAATTTATAGGAAAAAACAGGGGGAATATAGTTTTTCATGTCACTGATTTTGCTAATTTTATGGCTAAAAGCAGGACTGAGGAGTGGCCTGGTATTCACCTCAATATTGAATTTTATAGTTTAGAAGTGGGATTGAAGAGTGGTCTGCTGTGCATCTCATAATTTGTCTCAGAAACCCTGTTATCACTGACCAACAGATTGTTATCTGGCAGTGAGCAATGTTTCTTGGACTGTACTACAGTATTCCTAAGGCCAGGAGACTTTAGGATCATTGAGGAACAGATAGTTAGAACAAAGGCACTCCTAAGGTCTGGGGACCTCAGGACTACTGCTATATTTCTCCTAGAAGTTGCACCCTATTATTAGGGTTATCAGGCAGAAGGGACTTCAGACTCTATTAAGTCTAGTCTCCGCATTTTATAGATGAGAAAACGATGACTCCAGAGATAGTGAGTGAATTGCTCAGAGACTTATAACTAGCATCTGATGGGGAGATTCAAAGACAGGTTGTTCTGATTCCAGGATCAGCAGTCAGGCAAGCAGTCACTAACCTTTAGTAGGAGTCTACCTTGTGGCAGGCACTGTGCTGAGGACTAATAGAAGGTCAAAAAACAATCCCTGTTCCTGAAGGAGCTCACAATTGTGTGGGACAGCATCATGCACAAAAACAAGTAGACTCTCAGAGTAAGAAAAAGCAAGGAGTTTATTAGAATTCCATGAGAAAGGGCATCTCCCATCTGACAAGATGTTTGCCAGAGTGCAAAGCATAACTTCTGAACAGAAGATTAAATAGCCTAAATGAAGAAGCCCCGTCCCCCAGGCTGGTCTTTTCTCACATTATTTGGGGAGTCCAGGTTTACATTCTAATGCCAGGAATCTAACCCAGAAACAAACAAAAATACAAAACAATTATAATAAACTCAATTTAAGTTTTCCTAGAGAACTGATACAAAAGCAGATACAGAATTCAAAGCCCTCATCACTTTTAAAAGAAGCACTTGAATGCTAATTAAGGGGTAGTGGGAAAACAGAAGGAGATAACAACTGCAACTTTTAACCTATAGTTCCATTTGTTATGAAGTCTCAGGTCACAATTAAAGTATGGTTTAAGGCTGTATTTCTATGAGAGCATCTTCTCTGTTATCCCTCATACAATGTAATGAGAGAGACAATTTACAACTGACTGTATATAAACAGGATAAATTGGAAATGGTTTTAGAGGGAAAGTGTTAAGATTAAGAAGGATTTTAAAAGGCTCCTTGCAGAAGGTAGAAAGAACTTCAGTTAAAACTTGAAGGAAGCTAGCGGGCAGAGATAAGGAGTCGGAGAGCTCCAGACGTGGAGACAGCTAGTGAAAACATTAAGAATCAGAAGATAAGAGTGTCTTGTGGAAAGAATAACCGCTGGCCCATCACATTTTATCTACTGTACCAGATTTCCTCTTAGAATTTATATCCTAAATGAGAATCTGTTTACTTATTCCCTGCCACCATGAGCTGTGATAATCTAAGGGGGAGCCCAAAGGGCTAGTAGACACTGGACATGCTGAATTCTCTGGTCCCAAGGGCTACTGTTCTTCCTGGACTATCAGGGTGTGCTCAGAGAAATCAGCCCCAAGAAAATGGGTCAGAAAGAGTAGATTTCCAGCAAGTGTGCAGGAAGATAAATAATAGTCTTGTTTCTCAGGGGCCAGATTAGTCTAACCCAGGGAACAGAGATGCTTGGTAGTACCGCCCTGGGGCCACAAGCTTTTAAACTCATGCAATTATCTTAATCCCCTCTCTCTTGGCCCCAGTCATTCTGGTATTTCCCTTCTGGTTGGTCTACTGCCTGGGCTGGCTGCAAGTGGCTCTACTAATCTGTCTGTTTTGAGGGACTTTCAGAGAGCAGATCTGAGAGGCTTAATGTCTGTTCCATCTCTCCAAAGCCCTTATAATTGTCTCTCTTATCTGCGATCCAATTTCAAGTGCTATGAATGCGATTTTGCCCTGCTCTGAGTGCTGAGTAATTAGAGCTGATGACTGATAAAAAATGGACCTGAAAAGACTCAGTGATCCCTTGAGCTGGGGCTTTCTCTCTTCCTCTGACCCCACTGACTGAGAACCAACTTCTATCTTGTTTTAAAAGTTCCCCAGGAGAATCAGTCACCCTTTCCAATGCTTTACCACTATGCTTTACATTTCCCTTCGAGTCCTCTTGCTGCAGGTCCAGTTTGTGTGGATCAGTTAGAAGTGAAAATAAATTCATTCCAAATAGTCTGCAATATGGGAGAACGACCTACCTCATGGGATTTTTATGTGGAAAGCAATTTGTAAACATGAAAGAAGTATAAAAACCAAAAATGGCTGAGTTAAGTGTTAAAATGCTTTAATTAGGCATTTTTTACCCAACCTCTACATGAGTAGCTCCCTCAGTAAGAAGCTCCCTCTCCCTATTCAGAATGCCATCTTTTCTGTAACCTGAGACTTAGAGTAAAGGTTCTTAACCCTAGAACATTACATCTTCATTTCCATAGAATCAATTTCCTTGGTAATCCTATTTTATTTTATGCACTTAAAAGCACTTTTCTGAAAAGGGCTTCATAGGTTTCCCCAGATTTGCCAAAGGACCCCTGCTTTAGAGGATCACACAGATAGCATGTGCCAAAGGTGAAATTTGAACCCAGTTCCTTCTGACTCCTAGACTATCTACTAAGCCTTGATGCCTCTCTCATAGCTATTAACTAAATGAAAATAATAAATAATTTAGATATAGGAGTTGTATGTTGACATTGTAAGAATGGGACTCTGTGTGTGTCTGATCAAGCCATATTCATTTTCTACTTGAGCCACTAGCCGCCCTTATTCCTAATTGCATATCCCTCTAGATATATGCATGACTACATGTGTTCCATATCTGCATGTGCTTCTATCCATATTCTCTCATGTGAACCTCATTTCTCTTCTCTGTGTGTTTCTGTTCTTCTAGGTTTTGGTATGTATATTGTGGGAGGGCACATACCAAGATTAAGAGAGAAATGTTTTATTGATATGCTTTTCTGTTAAATATCTTTATTTAAACTAACTTTGTCTCTAATGGACCAAGAAAGATAAATGCACTGGTAGGGGTTTGTGAACTATGGTTTTGAAAGCATGCAAACCCAGTGTAACTTTGAATATGGGGCAGCTTAAGAGGGTTTGAGTGGGATGGCAACCCCTTACTCAAAACAACTACTCAGAGATTTCTCAAAGTGAAGATCAGAAGCTTTATTAGAATCTCAAGAGAAGTGGGCACTGAATTCTCAGAGACAGAGGAAGCCAATTTTACAAAGGTTAAAAGATGATTTAAATAGTCAAAAGCCACAGGAATCTGTTACCCCCTCCCCTCATCTGGTTTATCTTCACTATCTGTTCAAGTGGAAGTAGCAAAGGTTTGCTAAATTCTAGTCAAGCCAACATAATTGACTTATTGCGGATGTGTTTGCCTAAATTTATTGTGGTCAGCTTGTTATAATGTTTGAAATTGCTTGTTTGACCTGTGAGTTGATATGGGCACTCTGTTGTAATGTTTGTACAAAGAATTTCATTTTTCTCAAACCCAATCAGACCTTCATATACTGAAATTTAGATTATAAATTCAATCTTCCTTAATGATTTTATGAAAAACCACATAATCCCTCACAACAAGGAGATTTGTTTAGACTTAAGTAATTGATTAAGCCAGAGGGGTTAAAGGTTTCTAAAATAACTAGGAAGACTTGGTTGACCTCAGGCTTTCTCAATTAACAAATAGAAATAGTTTGGAGGCTTCTGGAATGTCTCCAGGCCATTAAATAATTAGTCAGGTTCTTCTCTAAGCAGTTGAGAAAAGGTAAAGGGGATTATCTCTTAGATGTTTTCTGCTGGAAGAGCAAGTCTTTACTCTTCTTCCCAGAGCCTTAATGATTAACAGATCCTTAGTGCCAAGGCTTGAATTACCCATGGTTATTATTCTGAGAAATCCTCAATTTCCAGTTTCACTCAATGGGATGCCTAGAGAAGTGCTCTCAGGTGATAACATGTTTTTAATCCTGTTTTTGAATGTTTTTGTTCATTATCTAGAGCAGTGGTTCTCAAAGTATGGTTTAGAGAATCCTGGGGATCTCTGAAACTCTATTAGAGAGTCTACAAATTCAAAAATAGTTTTTATTTCCAATATGGTAAATGTCTATAAATATACTCCAGATAAACAAAAACACTTTGGAGAGATCCTCAATAATTTTTAATAGGATAAAGGTACTGAAAACAAAAGTTTGAGAACCACTGATCTAAAGGAAGTTAAGTGGTATCATATAAAGGGTACTGGGTCTAGAGTCAGGAAAACCAGAGTTCAAAAGCAGCCTTGGACATTTATTAACTGTGTGATCCTGGTCAAGTCCTGGGCTTTACGTACCTCAGTTTCCTCAACTGTAAAATCAAATGAAATAGTATTTGAAAAGTCCTCAGCACAGTGCCTAACACATGAAATTGTTCTGCCTCAATTTCCCTGAATTGTTCTGCCTCAGTCTCCCTGGTGGCAACCTCCTTTCCTGGCCATTAGGACTGAGATAATTAGGTTTGGGAGCCCTGGCCACTAGCATTCCAAAGAATCATAAAACCCCAGATAGCTTATCTCAAATACCTAGATGGGACCCTCTGAACCAGCTTCTTCCCAACTTAGCAGAATTTATGCTCCTTGATCCTTACCCCGAACTTGTCAGAAGTGAATTTAGGGTCCTTTCCTGAAAGTTCCTGCTCACCAGTGCTCTGCTCCCCCCTTGTCTTTATTTCCCTGTCACTGGAGCCCTATAAGAGTCTCTGGAATCCCTCGCTCCTTGCTGCATACTTTGAGACAAGAATCTGATCCCGCTGGCTGGGGTCAACATGGATCCTGTTTTGTCCCCAGTCTAAACTCTCCCTCTAATAAAATATTAAAAACTTCTAACCTCTATCTTGCTTCAGTTTCTCTGGCATTACAAAATATGTTTCTAAATTATATGATTTCCTTTTTCTTATCAGCTTTGAGTGATACCTATGTTAATTAAATTATGCTTGTTTGGTTGTATTAAGAACTGGTTTGGGTTTTTTGTTTTTGTTTTTGGCCTGTGTAGATTTTTTTTTAAACATGGCCACTTGAAATAACCAGAACACATCAAGAGTCCTGTTGGAAGGTCAGTGGTGGTTGGAGGGGCCAAAGGCAGAGGTCAGTAGTATATTTAGAGCAGTCCAAGTACCAGCAAGCCCTTAGTGGATGCTGATAGAACCTAGATGAACAGAGGTTGCTCTATGTCCACCCTATTTCCCAGCTTGGGCAGACTTCTCCAAGGAGGGTTTCCAGTCATTTGAAGCCTCTGGCTCAGGGGTGATCTCTTCACTTATTCTTCAGTAGGTGAGTCATGCTTGTCTTGATTGCTTCCCAGACCAAACTGGCTGCTGTGTCCAAGGTTCGTCCACTGAGGTCAGTCACCAGGCTGTCTGTAGAAGCCTGATGTCCCAGGAAGATGGAGAGGATCAGGCAATGATACAGAATCTGGAAACCATTATGGGCCACTGGAAACATGCACCATAGCAAGAAGGCACACTTCCCTGTGTGGTAGAAGGGGAACCAAAAAGAAAGATGTCAGAGAAAAACTCAGCAAGACCGAATATGCTGTATGCCATAAGATTAGCCAGATTGTATCATCATTGTAGTTGGGGCTTTCAATGGCCTTGATGGAGATGTATAATGGGTAAATGAATCTGATGAGACTGCATAGCCAAATATGAGATAGAGGGCAATGGAACCTGTAGACAGGTAGTACTTTCTGATTCCGGTGATCTCCTCCAGCTTCCCCAGGACATCAGTTAAAGTTTTTCTGTTACAGGAACTTCTGGAAGTGCTGGCTCAAGCTAGCCAAGACTCCAGGGAGAGGGAAGGCGGTCCAGTACAGGGGATGATGGGGCCCTATCCAAGGTGCTTCTCTCCCTCTCCAGGTTCCCAAATGAGCTTGAGCTTTTGACAAAAATAATTGTAACTTTTTTCTCCCACTTTGATAGTCATTCCTTTTCCTTTTCTTTTTAGAGACAATCTGTTGAAATAATTAGACCTCTGAAAATCTGGTTTCAGATTCTAGCATTGCCAATTACTAACTATCAACATGAACAATTTTCAGAACAAGAATAATATCTGTAGGAACTTACAAGTTGTTGGGAAACTCAAGGGAGATAATATTGGTAAAGGGCTTTGTAGATCTTAAAATATATATAGATATCAGCTCTCCTCACCTTCATTCAGAAGGGAAAGGTGCCAATGGGAAAACACTGGTTTTGGAAATTTACCAAAGTCTGAATCCCATCTAAATTGTGGAATACAGAATTCTAGGTCTAGCTGAAAAATCTGCCAGCCTCCTGCAATTAAATTCCATCCAAATGGAATGGAACATACACAAGACTCTACAGAAGTCATGAGATCAGGATTTAACTCTGCTGAGTGATTATTGCATGAGTGACTTGGATTAAACCAATTGGCCTCTTTATCTCAGTTTCCTCATCTATGAATAATGGATAATAGTATCTGCCTAAGGCATGTTGTGAGAAGCAAATGAAATAATTTAAGTATTCTGAAAAAATGTGAAGCATTATATACATGTAGGATATTAAGATGTAGTTGTTATTATAATCTTCAGAGATAGTCATATTTTAATCATCCTTGATAGCATAGTTCAGTATTTAAGTAACCATGTTATTTTGTCTCACCATTTTGCTTTATTTGCCTTTTTATCTGTACTTTGGCAATGGAGAGAATATCAATATCTTCATAAAATCCTTCAGAGACTGGAAGATTGTCATTGCAGTCCCCTGCAGCATTTTTGCCCTCCAAGTCTGTTTCTCCCCAGTCTGTTTACTCCCTTTCCTCCTCCCTTCCCTTAGCCTTTAGAGATAAGCCCTACTTACTGTCCATCCCTTTAATGTCACATTCCAGAAAGGTTTCCCTTATCCTGACCCCTTCCAGCAGAGCTTCTGGCATCTAGTAAGAACACCAACAGGTTGTTGGGTTTCCCCCCCTGCAGCTCTGGATTTCTTCCCCACACCATCAGCAGGTGAAAAAGACTTCCCTGCCAGAGAGAGTCTTCAGATGTAAATTGATAGTGCTTTGGCAAACCCAGGACTCTCTGAAAACATTGGGATTTGAGCTGGAATAATCCAGAGCCCTGGAGAAAATGTACCTCTGAATAGCAAGCGGGCAGAACAAAGGAGCAATTACCAACTTCAGATTTTCAAAATGTCAGGCCAAGTTTATCAGTAATCTTCCCCAGCTAAGCAGCATTAAACACACATACTCACACACACACACACACACACACACACACACACACACACAAACACAGTGCCAGAGGGAGAAAACAGCATCAGAGGTAAAGAAATATCAAGGCTGGGAGGGGATGCCTGAGCTAGAGAAACAGCTGTTGAGAGTTCTGAGACTTTGGACCCAGATCCTGACTTCAGAACCAATTCATTCAGAGGATCATAGGTCCATGGATCTAGTCTATATTTATTCTAAGTTTTTGTGTATACACACATATACATATACCCACATATATGTATTGTGGTTATTACCTCTGTGTATATGTACATGTATGTATATATAAACATACATGTACTGTATTGTATCTGTATACATGTATATGATGCATATATGTCTGCATATATATGTATGTGCCTCAGACACCTAGTAGCTGTGTGACCCTGGACCACTTAACCCTATGTGCCTCAGTTTCCTCATCTGTAAAATGAGCTAGAGAAGGAAATGGCAACCACTCTAGTATCTTTGCCAAGAAAGCTCCAAATGGGGTCACAAAGAATCAGCCAGAACTGGAATATATGAACACAATAAAAATATAACAGCTCCATGATTGTGCTCTTTTACAAATATTATCTCACTGGATCCTCACAACAATCCTTCAGAGTAGGCACTATGATCCCCGCTTTACTGTTGAGGAAACTGAGGCAGGTGTAAGTTAAGTGACTTTCCCAAGGCCAACAGAAGTAGTATCTGAGGTCAGATTTGAACTCAGGCCTTCCTGACTCCTGGTTACTAATATGTGTGTGTGTGTCTAAATATATGTATATATGTAGGTGTCTACATATATACACAGATATATCCTCATTATTTCTTCTTTTGAGTATAAGCTCCTTGAAGGTCTGTATTTTTTATTTATTGTATTTTGAGCCTCAGAACATAGTATAGTGCCTACACATAGTAGGCACTTCAGCACTTGTCAATAAAGACTGATAGAGAAAGAAGAGCATCATAAATATCATATTTAATGGACAAAACTGAGACCTAGAGAAGATATATGATAGCCCAAGATCACATGGGTAGTAAGCAGGATTTGAACCCAGGTTTTCTGACTCCAGAATCAATTTATTCCCCATCTTTCCCTCCCTCCTCTTTCCCCCTCACTTTTCCCCTCACCTCCCAATAAGATATCTATTTCTGCTTCCAACAGCATCATAGCAGCAGATAAAGCCCCCAATAGACAAGACCCTACACAAAAGGATGAGAATCTGCAACCTGCATGATGACACAAACCAAGAAATACAAATTCTCCATCTCATAGGGTCTCCTTATGCCTGTAGAGGCCTTCAAATTGTTCTGTGGATCAATCAGTATACATTACTGAAAAATTTGTTTGTTAGAACTCCATTAATTTACAGTTTGAGGGGAGATGGGCAGCAAGCTGAGTCAAAATTTATCTTTGACTCCTTTGATAAACTTCCACTGCTTTTTAGCAAACTGATTATTAAACACCTCTTTTGAATGGGAGTCAGGAGCTAATGTTCCATTCCTGGAAACCTAGCAGAGGAAAAATAGCTGCTGGTGCTGTTAGAAGCAGGCTAGAAGCAAGTGATTTGGATCAGCATTGGACTGGCTGCCCTCTGATATCTGGCCACTCTGGTCTCTGGTTCTGGGATTCTCTGTCTAACATTGCAAAAGACACTAATTACAAGTGTCAACACATTGTATTCAATAGAAAGGAAACCTGCAAAGTAATAGCTAAGGTTTCATACCATTACAATGAAGAATTTTAATAGTGTGGTTAATCAATGGGATAAATCAATAAGAGTGCTTTAAACCACAGAAGTCGTGGGATTTTAAGATTTAGAGTTGGAAAAAAAGCTCTCAGATGTCATCTATGTTAGTACACCCAGTTTGTTGTTATTATATCATTTTCAGTCATGTCCAACTCTTCCTGACCCCATTGCAAAAATACTGCAATGTCATTTCCTTCTGTGGCTCATTTTACAGATGAGGAAATAGGGTTATATGATTTATCTAGGATCATACATCAGTCACTAGACTCTGATGACTCTGGAGGAGAGAATGAAACTGGTGACTTTGCACATCTCTATTTTTCTTAAATCCAATTCACTTCCAAGTGAAGACATCACACTTCTAATATCATTGGTCTTCTTTGAGAACAAAGAACAAACAATAACAACAATGACAAGGGTCACAACTCAGGCAAATGATTCTTCCTGATTCCAAGCCTATAACTGTAATCCCTGAGACACCCAACTGCCCTAGGACAAACAGTCATGGGCTGGTAAATATTTTACAACCAGCTTGGGGGGAGTGGAAAATACATCTACATCACTTTTAAATCTAATTTAAATTAATATTTTTCCATCCCTTTCTTAAGTTTACATAATCAATAAAACAAGAATTCATGCCCTGATGTGTTGATTTTAATTGATTTGCAAGGTATATACTGAAAAAGTTTGCAAGTGCTCGAACACACCAATGAGTGTCTTTCTCCCATTTTACAGAAGAAACAGACTTAAAGTATTTGCCAAGGACACAAAGTTAGTAAATGAAGAACTGAAGTGAATGGCGCTTGCTGCAGGACCCTGTTCTTTCACCTTTATCTATCCCCCAAATCCCCAACTCTGACTGTCCTAAATGGACAATTCTGTCCATTCATCCTTCACAGCCCAGCTCAATGTTACCTCCCCTGTGAAGTCTTCCATGATCCCTGCTTCTTCCTAAAACCCATGACTTTGTGCCTCCAAAATGCACCCTACCTACTTTAGTTATATGTGTGTGTGTGTCTCCTACCAGGTGGTCAGCTCCCAGGGCAGTAATCATTTCATCTCAAAATGTCCTGGTTAAGAACCATATACTAGAAATCACCCCATAAATTCCCAGGAATGAACGAGCAGTGCTTACATTTCTAGAAGTACCTACTTACATATCAGCAATTTGATAGGTAAATTATAAGTGTACCATTTAGTGAAATTTTGTAGCAGTATTTTGTTAATCTAGTTACAATTTACGATATTTACTGAAAAGAAAAAAATCATTATGAGAGGTGGAAAGGGAACTGGATTTGCAGTGGAAATGTCAACATGTGAATTCCCATCCTTCTGCTTAATAATTCTGTGACCCTGGGAAAATTACATCACCACTCTGGGTCATTTCCTCCTTTTTAAAATAAGAGCTTTGGACTCAATGACCTTTAAGATTTCTTCCAGGTCTAAGTGTATTATTCTTTAATATACACACATTCAATGAGATTTAAGCCAGACCTTTTTTTTGCTTTTTTATTTTCTGTCTCTACAAACATACACACATGTATATGTATATACAAGTGCATGTGTAAATTGACAGAAATAAGGACCAGAAGGCTAGAGTATTATGATCTTGCTATCTTCCCTTTGCCTTGATCTTGCTATCTTCCCTTTGCCTTGATCTTGCTTGGATTCATCTGCATGTTAGTCCAAAGAATAAATTGGGTATGAAATGGCTTTGGAGCCCAAATTCCACAAAGTTCTTTTGAGGTTTATTTAGCAAAAGGGTCTTCCAAAATGTATCATAGGAGCACAGGATCCCCTTGAGACAGGACATACACTGGAAGCAATTTTAACTGTTCTGTGAAAGCTCTTTGTTAAATTGTCAGTGTTACACCTCAGAAATTTGTAATAGCTACAAATCAGGGCTCGATTTATTATTTTGTTGACTTTAT